>NC_140965.1:114993140-115240640 GCF_056783735.1 Eptatretus burgeri | reverse complement strand
ATTTCAAAATGTGCCTTAGGGCCAGCCGAGGCTTAATCCGGCACTGGTTGGTGCCCCTGCCTCACATCTTGCTCCGCTTGACGCCATGAAAACCAAGACTTTCAAGATTATTGGAATCTCCCTCCATGATGTTGGGTCCATGTGCCTATCACTCCGCCATTGTCGACAGGTCGGTGGCCTCTGGGTCTTCTACCGTCTTCTTTCTGTTTCTGGTCTTGCACTCTGTGCTTTTTCGTGCTTTGTCCCCCCCCCCCCAGATTTCTGCAGGACACACACGGTCCACCATCAATCCCCTTCTGGTGAAACTCCCCCAACCCCGCCCCCCCCCCAAGGTTTCTGCAGGACACACACGGTCCACCATCAATCCCCTTCTGGTGAAACTCCCCAACCCCCCCCCCCAAGTTTCTGCAGGGCACACACGGTCCACCATCAATCTCCTTCTGATGAAACTCCCCAACCCCCCCCCCCAAATTTCTGCAGGGCACACATGGTCCACCATCAATCCCCTTCTGGTGAAACTCCCCAACCCCCCCCCCCAAGTTTCTGCAGGGCACACACGGTCCACCATCAATCTCCTTCTAGTGAACCCCCCCAAGCCTTCCTTCCAAATTTCCAATTTTTTCTCTCCTGAGGGTATCTTCCTGTATCCATCTTGTCCACCCTTCATGCCTCATCCCTGCATCCTTCCCAACCCCTCATTCCTGATTTACATGATTAATCTGGCCCCGAAGGGGAGAGGAGACAATTGCAATGCCTCTGTCTGTCTATCTGTTTGTGTGCCCGCATCTACATATCTTCTCTTTTAAAATGTTTTTCTCTGCAACTGCTTGTCCAATCGATGCAAAACTTTAAATGTCGGAGGGACTCCCCATGGAGAATATTTTATTGATAACTACGATACCATTTGTCACATGGTATGGCAGCCATATTGGATTAAGGGAAAAAAATTGGACATCTCCAAAACCGCTGAACGAAAAAAAAATGAAACTTGGAATATGTCATCGACTTCCCATGGGGGATGTTGGGTGATAACGGTGATGTGGTCAGTGAAGTGGTATCCCAGCCATAATTGGTTGAATCAAAATCCTTATCCGAAAAATCTGAAACCTCATATATCTGATCTATAACCCGATGTGAGTGTAAAATTAAACGCATGATGTCATCATTCACACGTTTTGGTGGCCATGTTGGATTGAAACATGGCCACCGCAACATTCTAATGATTTTGAAAACCTTGGTTTTCATGGTGTCAAGCTGAGCAAGATGTGAGTTATGAAAGCCAGCCCAAAGGGAGGAGCAGTACTCCTTCAAGCTGCGGATGAAAAGCCTTTTCGGTGGATAGGAGCTCAGGTGTGTCAAGGATTGCACAACGGAGGATGCCCAGTCGGCGTCTGGCTTTCAAGACCAACTTTCAAATGTGGCTTGCCTAAGAAAGATCATGGTTGAAACACTGCATTGTGGCACTCCAGCGTTGACAGGGAGATGAGAAGAAAGGGTTCCGTTGAGAGCCACAAGTTGGGAACAAGAGTTGAGGAAGTCAGTAATCCAAGTGTGGAGTTAACCTTGGGTTCCAGAGACAGACAGTTTGGAGAGCAATGCACGATGCCAGACTGAATTGAAAGCTTGAAATGTCCAGAGAGATGTCTCTGATCTCATGTTTGATATTAAGGGCCTCCATCCACTGTTGGGAGAGTAGAAGCAGCATGTCCAAGGTAGAGTAACTTGGCCTGAATCCGAAATGATAATCTCAGATGAGGTTATTTGAGAAAAGGAATGATTTTAGGTGAACTGCGATGATGGATTCCATGACCTTGCTGATGATTGGTGGTAAGCTAATTGGTCTATAGTTAAGGGGATCCATTGTTGCACTTTTTTAATACAATGCTGTGATGCTGTCCATACAATTATATCCATATTTTCCAAGCAGATGAAAGATGTCCCATGGTAAATGACAGGGTGAAAATGGCAGAGAGTAAGTGCAAGAGCAGAAGAGCAGGTTTTTAGGATACGTGAGGTGAGCCAATGCTGTCTGTTGGAAAGTCAGAGTCGAGGGTTGCGAGAAACTTTTCCACCTTCTCAGGTGTGAAAGAAACAGAATCCAGGAGCAGTTCGATACAACTGGGATGGAGAGAGAGAGAGAGAGAGAGAGAGAGAGAGAGAGAGAGAGAGAGAGAGAGAGAGAGAGAGAGAGAGAGAGAGAGAGAGAGAGAGAGAGAGAGAGAGAGACAGAGAGAGAGACAGACAGAGACAGACAGAGAGAGACAGAGAGAGAGACAGAGAGAGAGACAGAGAGAGACAGAGAGAGAGACAGAGAGAGACAGAGAGAGGGGATTTGTAAGCAAACACAGAATTGAGGCATTTAACCTTCTCATGAGCAGAGTTGGCTGTGGTGCCATTTGAAGTGAGGGATGGGATGGAAGGCGAGCATACACCTGAGACAAACGTGAAGATGTTTTTTCTGGCTCTCCTGAGAGTAGACAGACACTTGTTGAGGGCTTTCTGGAATGATCTCAGGTTGCCTTCAGTTGGATTTGCATTCCAGGAGGAGAATTAAAGTTGTTTTCAATCAACTGCCGCACCACAGGATTCAGAGAACCAAGGATAGAAGGATGGGTAAGGTAATTGAAAATGAGATGGGATGAATCTGTGCATAAAAGAGAGCAGGTTTCTTTGGAAGAATTCCCAGGATGAATTAATATCAGGGGCAGTAGATATGGGAGCTGTCTTGAAGTGTGATGACTGCTTGCAGTCCCCGTCAGTTTACCTGAGAGAAATGCCAGACTCACCGGCTTTTAGGCTGTTCACTGACAATAACCAGAGAGATGTTGACCGACACAAGCACATGATCATATAAGCCAATTGGGGCAGAGGATGAGCAAGATACTTTGGCAGGGAAGTTGGTCACTTAAAATCCAGAAGGGAAGATCTGCCATAGGGAGAAACCTGGGTGGGAAAATTCACGGATTGGGTCAGTCCCATGGAGTCACAGAAGTCCTTTGCAGAAGTCCCATGGCTGGTGACAGAGGTACCAACACTCAGCTAATTAGCATGGTGACAAGTGAAATCACCACATATAAGGAAGAGAGAGTTGTGATGAGTCATTAAAAGTTGGTCCATGTAATCTGAGAGAGATGTGGAAGGAATTGTCACTGTTGGAAGGATGGTACAACACACAGACAAACATGAGGTGGGAGTGGAGGGAAAATTGCAGCCAGAGGTATTCCTGGGGTTTGGAAAGTGTAAGAACAGTACACTGAGAGTGAGAAATGGACTTTTTCATGTACAGCGCAACTCCACCACCAGGACAGGTCTCCACCACCAGGACAGATTGACCATGAGAAGGTCAATCAAACCAGAGGAGACAATAGAGAGAGAGACAGAGAGAGAGAGAGAGAGAGAGAGAGAGAGAGAGAGAGAGAGAGAGAGAGAGAGAGAGAGAGAGAGAGAGAGAGAGAATAAAGAGTTGGGGAGTACTGTGGGAGGAAGGATTATGTGAAACAGATGATGTCCAGGTTATCGGCAGTGGACTGGATTGAGAGATCTGTCAGGTTGGAACAGATGCCCTGGATATTTGAGGTGCACACAGTTCGGGACAGGGAGAGACAGAAGCTGCTGAGAGGACATAGGGATGTGAGAAGGAGCAAGGAGAGGGGGAGGGGGAACGCCAGGGGGGGTGGGGAGGGAGCAAAGTTGGTGGGGGGAAGCTGAGATTAGGTAGGGTGAGGTGAAAGTAGAGAGGGGGCAGGACAAGGGGGGAGCAGATGGAGAGGGTGGTACTGACATGGAAATGTTTTTCATGTGTACATATTAGCCATTGCAAAACTGATGCCTCAGGATTCCCAGGCTGGATAACCTGTGACAGACTTCCTGGATGGGGTGGTGGTGAGAATGTTTTTGGTTTTAGGCATGAATGGAAATTTGGCTGGAAGTGAAAGACGAGGTTGGATGAACTAAGTGCTTCGGAGTGAGGTCTTCATTCTTCATTAGAACATCACTTCTTTATGCTTGTGTGTGTCCATTATGACATCCTTAAAAATAGTAAGTTTCCTATTTGGAACGATTTTCAATTTTATTTGACTGCCAGACTGCCAGACAGAGTAAAAATATTTTCTCACTCCTCTCTGCACATGTGTGATGCGGATGAATTCAGAGCCAAAGGATGGAAAAAGGAAAAATTCGTCTTCCTATTCATTTTCAGATTTGTGTTCAAAATATAACATTCAATATAAGTTGTTCCTCAATCAGAAACTGACAATTATAAATGGATAAGATGGACAGGCAGTTGGACGGACAGACGGACATGAACCAATTGCTTGACCCTGCTTTTCACTTTCCGTTTATGAGGTAATCGATACAATAAAGCAGGAGTGTCTGTCTGTCTGTCTGTCTGTCTGTCTGTCTGTCTGTCTGTCTGTCTGTCTGTCTGTCTGTCTGTCTGTCTGTCACTGAACTACTTCGTCAGTTTTGGGGCCTGCCCAGCCAAACTTTCTGTGAAATATTTTGGGGTCCCAGTGGGTGTCCTAAGGTGGATGGGAGGTTTCATAATACTGTTATGATTTTGAGTTTCAAACCAAACGAAGCCTGTCTCCGTCTCCGTCTCCGTCTCCGTCTCCGTCTCCGTCTCCGTCTCCGTCTCCGTCTCCGTCTCCGTCTCCGTCTCCGCCTCTCCTCTCCTCTCCTCTCCTCTCCTCTCCTCTCCTCTCCTCCTCTCCTCTCCTCTCCTCTCCTCTCTCTCTCTCTCTCTCTCTCTCTCTCTCTCTCTCTCTCTCTCTCTCTCTCTCTCTCTCTCTCTCTCTCTCTCTCTCTCTCTCTCTCTCTCTCTCTCTGTCTCTGTCTCTGTCTCTGTCTCTGTCTCTGTCTCTGTCTCTGTCTCTGTCTCTGTCTCTGTCTCTGTCTCTGTCTCTGTCTCTGTCTCTCTCTGTCTCTGTCTCTGTCTCTGTCTCTCTCTCTCTCTCTAGCATGTAAACTCATTCACGAGTTCAGCATTTACTGCACGTAGAAACATTTGCTGGTTCGGTATTATCTCAATACAATTGAGATTTTGTGTTTCCACCCATACGAAGCCAAACCTTTCTCCCGAAGATGGAAAAAAATGACGAGGAATCCAGCCTACTAATAAGTTTTTCAGTTAAATTGTCCTCGTGTAGACACATTAGGGGGGTTTTGTCACCGAGATAGCTCAGATGGTTGAGCACTGGTCCTGTTCACCAGAGGACTTGGGTTTGATTCCCAGTCTGTGTGTGTAATTTTCCCACATATACTTGTGTTTGTTTCCTGTTCATTTATAATTGAATTACTACATAACATGGAACGCCAGCATCTGCAAGCATTCCTTGTCTTATAAATTGCAAATTGTCCTTCATAAATGAAAAACTTCACAAGAACAGTTTTTGAATACTTTTTTACACCGAGCTGTAAGTACAATCCAAATGAAAAGTACATAGAGAAAAAATAAATCTTACTTTGGAACAACCATGATAAAAGCTCAGAGAGAGATAGAGTGAGAGTGAGAGTGAGAGTGAGAGTGAGAGTGAGAGTGAGAGTGAGAGTGAGAGTGAGAGTGAGAGTGAGAGTGAGAGTGAGAGAGAGAGAGAGAGAGAGAGAGAGAGAGAGAGAGAGAGAGAGAGAGAGAGAGAGAGAGAGAGAGGGGGGTGAGAGGGGAGAGGAAGAGAAAGAGAGTTTGTGAGGTCTTGTAGAGCCAACATATGCTTGAAAAAGTCTTCAGGAAGCATACAAAAGGGACTAAGTGACATTCTGTTAGCTCAATTGAAACAGTCCTAAAATATTAGAAGGCAGCACCACATGAGAATGCAGCATCGTATGAGAAGACAGCACCATATGAGAAGGCAGCATCATATGAGAAGGCAGCACCTTATGAGAAGATAGCATCCATAATATGAGAAGACAGCACCATGTGGGAAGGTAGCATTGTATGAGAAGGCAGCATCTTATGAGAAGGCAGCACCGTATGAGGAGGCGGCACCTTATGAGAAAAGTGCATCCATCAGATGTGAAGGCAGTACCATATGGGAAGGTAGCATTGTATAAGAAGGCAGCACCGTATGAGGAGGCAGCATCTTATGAGAAGGCAGCACCATATGAGGAGGCAGCACCTTATGAGAAGGCAGCACCAGATGAGAAGGCAGCCCTGTATGGGAAGGTAGCACCACATGAGAAGGCAGCCCTGTATGGGAAGGCAGTGCCACATGAGAAGGCAGCCCTGTATGGGAAGGCAGTGCCACATGAGAAGGCAGCACAGCATTTGATTTTATCCCAGAAACGAAAGTGAAAGGAAACAGGAAAATATTGTAAATGCATCGAGAAAATGGGGCATGATGTCCTTATCAGGAAATGTGGGGCAACACGACCTTCCTGAAAACCTACGAGTCCATTTTGTTCATTCCATACTTTATTTCATTTCAGACTAAATGAACATTTTCCATTTTAAATTGCCCACAATATCATCAGTGAGAGAAGAGAGCCCTTTGGTACAGACGTTGAGGATACGAATCAGGAGTGGGGTTATGGGAGGTGTGGGAGAGAGGGTGGTTTGGGGGTGTGTGGGCTTGATTGAGAATCCTGCCCTCCCTCCCCCCCCTCCCCACTCACTTTACTACTCTACTACCTCTAGCTATCACATTGTACCTTAATTTTAGGTTTTTCTGGATAAATTATAAACATTGTTTCTGCTGTTTCATGGGCTCGTTAAAGAGCTTGGCCATATATTATGTGAAGGTAAATGATGCAGGAAACATTAATCTACTGCTTACAGACATTTATAGAAACATTAATTGGGGGCACTTTTATTAGTGCTGTTTAGAGAAGAAGTTATTGAGGACTATTTGGAGAAATCGTACTTACATCTTGGGAAAAATGCCAGGGGCACAGAAAAGGCTCCTTTATATGATGCATGCCATGTGATAAACTAAAGAAAAGAAGGGACATTCATTGGCTTGTAGAAAATGCCAAACAATAGAAAATATGGCACATTCAAAAAATCTCGTGTGTGTGTGCTGTACAACCCTTGTGTTCTTAAAAAGGAACCAAGCAATGATCTAGAAAAGTTCATATCAAGGGACGCCCAACATATGTAGGTTAAAATCCGTCAGTACGTCACGTTTTTCTTGTGTACCTTGAAAACGAAAACACATAAGATAATGTGAATGTGTGTGATAAAAAAATTTTTGATAAAAATGGCCATCCTTTTTCTTTTCTAGAGAATGACTCGGTTCCTCCGACGAACACAAGGGTAGTAGGTACAGCACGCACACAATATTTTTTTGAATGTGCCTTTTTTATTATCATCTGGCACTTTTTTGCAAGCGATGTAATGTCCCTCCTTTTCCACTGTTTGCCACATGGCACGTACCATATAAATGGCGTTTCCTCTGCCCCCCCCCCCCCGGCATCTTCCCAAGGATGGAACGGTTTCTATGTATTATATACGGCATTCCATGTTTCAGACGGTTTTCTTCCGGAATTAGAGCACCTGAAAAACTGATATTTTTTCCCAAAGTCCACTTTTACGGTGTCTCTCTAATTTTTATTATGTCCCTAATTATGCGGCTGTGGGTAACTTTGAAGTCTCAACAAGTGTCCCTCTGTTCCTAATCAAAATTTCACGAATTTTCATCCAACAGTTCGTAAGTTATGAGCCCTCGTGTTTGACTATTTTACTACCAGAGCGAAAATTTTTCTACGTCCAAGTTTTGGGGGGTTCGTCCCTATGAGCAGAAACTAGCAAAAAAGCAAACACTATGGCACGAAGGTGGAATTTGTTTTGAAAGCCATTAATTAGACGTATTGACCGATGTATATGCCAAGTTTCAGCTCGTTTCAATGTATAACCTTGGAGATAAGAGTACCAACACATTCCGGGTGGACAGAAAGACTGACAGACACCAACGTTGATTTTGATGGTTTTCGTTAAAAACTCAAGAATGCAGACATGGATGTTGCTGAAATTTGGAACATATTACCTCGATGTACAAGGGATTTACTTCTGAAATTTGCAGCTGATTTTGTCCAGTAGAAGCCGAGAGTCGAATTTTCAGCCACTGTGTTGAAGTTGCATACAGAGAAATCATTCTATATAAAGGGAGGGCACTTCGCGCTTCCCTTGATTTACAAACAGATGACACCAAGCAAAAGTGAGCTGCGTAAAAGGTGGCACTGCTCACCTTGTCAAACGGAAGAATTTAGAGAAATGTGGGGCAGGAGCTTTTTGGTGTCATCATGGCATTCGTGCTGTGATATTTTCAAACACATGTATTAGTCACAGGATGAACTTGCCAGCGGGCTAATGGCCATAACACAAAGGTTTTAGCTACATGTCCCTCCCCCCCCCAACCTTCCCCACAACCCAATTCCAACCCCTGCGACTCTGAATGTGGGTTGACGCAAATTCTCTCTGTAAATGTGTTAGATATTTTTTCCAAAGCTAGCAAACATAATCTGGTCGATGTCATATCACCAGCTGTACATAAATTCAATGCAGGGAGTTTGTATTCATCATTATTGTTCCTATTCTGCTCAAGCAACCAAGAAAAAATCGTTCCTCAGCCCAGCTGAGTTCCTGACCTCATATAAAGCTTTCACCCACAGTCTGATGGAGTACTGCTCTCCCCTCTGGGCTGGTGCTCCTGCCTCTCACCATTCTCGGCTTCACACTGTGGAAACCAAGGCATTTAGGATCATTGGTATCTCCCACGATGAGGCTGAGTCTTTGGGCCTCTCACTCTCTCACCACAGGCACGTCGGTGGTCTTTCTGTCTCTGACCATCTACTCTCTGATCTCGCCCCCCCCCCGCTCTGTCTGCCATATGCCCCCCTCCCCCCATATTTCCACAGGGCACTCAAGGTCCGCCATCTGATAAAACTACCAAAATCACGAATCAATACTCACCTTCACTCTTTCATTCCTCTTTTTCCCCATCTTTGAAAAAAACTCCCACACTCTGTTCAATCCCATTCTTCCCTCCAGGCCTTCAAAACAGTTGTTCACCACCACCTCTTATCTTCCCCCATCCAAAACCACGATCTTTTCTACCCCCACCAATCCACCCCAAACCCACCTCCTTCAAATTCCCTGCTTTCCTTCCCAAAAGTTTTCTGTCGTATAAGGTCTTGAAAGTCCCTGTAATGTCCATCTTGTATTCCCCATATTCCCCGCCCCATCCCTCTCCCTTCCACAGATCTCCAAATGTCTCTGTTCCCCACTGTTTTGTCCTTCCCTCTCCCACCCTCTTGTCTCTTACCCCCCCCCACCCCCTTGTTCTGTGTTAACTCTCATATGAGCCTCGACAATGTATACCAAAAAAAAAGCAATAAGGGACTTTTGAAATGATGTAAGAATGCTAAGGAGGTGTTTCGCACATACACTGTGTGCGCGTTTTCAATGACTCAGCTTGGCTCGCAGGGCACTTTTAACCTGCCGTTACTAGTACAAAATCTGCAATTCAAATAGTCGTTTAAACACAATTTTCAGCATTTTGATGAAAGGGTTATCAATTTCAAGATGGTTACCCAAAATTGTTGTGTTCCTGAATGCAAATCAAACTCATGGAAATATAGTAAATACAAGCAATATCCATGAATGAGAGGCGTCGAGATGCTAACATTTCCTACTCAGGCCAAATAAAACAATACCAGTTGATCATCCCCACCCGCTTCCTTTTTTGAACTAACCTCCTTTTTTTATGATTCATTATTTTGTCCAAAGGAAACGGTGCAATGAAGTGGTTGCACCACTTAAAAAGTAGCCCCCGTGGGGGACTGATGGTTTCTTCCCTAACAGGTAGTGTGACCTTCCTGTCCTGGTGCAAACTAAACAACAAGCAGTCATAGACTGGTACTTACGAAATCGTCAACTTGACTTCTGACCTTGTGTAATAAAAGCTGTCTCTCGAGAAGGTAGCGACGCAAACCAGAAGTTTTTACGACGATTCTGTACCAAACCATCAAAAATCGAATGTTTGACCTCACTGTGACCTTGACCTTTGACCGATTTTGACCAAAATTTATCAGCGATAGCCATCACCCTCCTGAATCACGTGGTGTAATTTGACATTGGTAGCTTCTTGCGTTCTCGAGTTATCGTGCCAACAAACAAACACACAAACAAACAAACACACACAGATGACGGAAGTCATAAATATACTTACGAAATCTAATACCAAAAAATCTAAACAACAATGCAAGAAAAACCTAGAAAAAGAGAAATCAGAGATTGCAGACCCTCTCCGGGACTTGTTATTTGTCGTGTATTTTGTTTGGTGTTTGTGTACTGGTGTGTTATGCAATTAATAAGAGCCATAATTAGAACTGCCACATTATAACTGCTGGCAGTGATGATCGGGTACCAAGACGTCCTGCTTTGATCGGACACCTGACCCTGACCCATGACGTCTTTTTACTTACGAAATCTAAAGATTTTTTATTGATGACTTCCATCCTCCAAAGATAAGTATATTGATGACTTCCATCCTCTGTTTTTGTGTGTTTGTTTGTAGGCACAATAACTCGAGAACGCGAGAAGCTACCAATGTCAAATTACACCACGTGATTCAGGAGGGTGATGGCTCGTGCTGATTAGATTTTGGTCAAAATCGGTCAAAGGACAAGGTCACAGTGAGGTCAAACATTCGATTTTTGATGGTTTGGTACAGAATCAATGTAGAAACTTCTGGTTTGCGTCGCTACCTTCTCCAGAGACAGCTTTTATTAGACAAGGTCAGAGGTCAAGTTGACGATTTCGTAAGTACCAGTCTATGACTGCTTGTTTTATTATTACTCATTATTCAATTGAATTCAGAATGGGATGAAAATAAATTCAATACAAATCAAATGGAAGACCAGATAGGTGCAGTCCAAACCCATCCAGGAACAGCCAAGTGAGTCTTATTCAAAAAATAAAAATAAAAAACCCAAAAGAACCCAAATCAAATTATTAAATAATTCTGCCTGCCAGACCATGCAACCAATGAAGTTTAAATTTAAAACTTGTATTTGCCATCACCACTAAATTATTAATGTGAAGTTTCACATTGATTGATTAAGCAGTTCAAGAGAAAACATTATTTAATATTCTTCTTCAATCCAATATGGCTGCCAAACCATGTGGCCTATCAATTATTCCTCAACAAAGTTATACACCCATAACTTGGGGAACATTTCTGTGAAGTTTCCCCTTGATCTGTTCAGCTGTTCTGGAGAAGAAGATGTTTTATAGGTTTTAGGGTAAATCCAATATGGCTGCCAAACCATGTGAACAAAATCATATCATATGGAACCTTTTGTCAGTGAACCTTTTGTTCCTCATGGATAGTTGGTCATACGTGTAAAGTTTCACCCCGATCTGTTCAGCCACTTCAGCGAAGAAGATTTTTTAAGGCTTAAAAAAAACAAACAATATGGCTGCCAAATCACGTGACCGATGACGTCATGATTTTTTTTCTGTGGACCATTTTATCCCGAGATGACCTTCAAAATTTTCATACTGATCGGATGTGTCGTTCTACATGTGCAATGATGACGTCAGAACGAGGGCCCCCATGACATCATAAAAAAATCGCAGATCATTCCCCACGAGGAGTACTTGCTTCGTGCCAAGTTTCAATTTTTTTCCTTGATGCGGTTTCAGAGATATAGAGGTCCAATTTTTTTTTTCAGTTTCCCCAATATGGCTGCCATACCACGTGGCTGATGACATCATAATTATTGTCATGAAAACATTCTAAATATGTAGTCGCACCAATGGTGAAAATTTTGTCTCAATCCGACAAACAGTTCCAGAGAAAAGCACGAAAGTTCTGTGCGGACAAACAGACAAACAGACAAACAAGCAGTCATAGACTGGTAATTACGAAATCGTCAACTTGCCTCTGACCTTGTCTAATAAAAGCTGTCTCTCGAGAAGGTAGCGACGCAAACCAGAAGTTTCTACGATGATTCTGAACCAAACCATCAAAAATCGAATGTTTGACCTCACTGTGACCTTGACCTTTGACCGAGTTTGACCAAAATCTAATCAGCGCTATCCATCACCCTCCTGAATCACGTGGTGTAATTTGACATTGGTAGCTTCTTCCCTTATCGAGTTATCGTGCCTACAATCAAACAAACACACAAAGAGGACGGAAGTGATCAATATACTTACGAAATCTTTAGATTTCGTACGGACCCAAATGCAATACCCTCTCCTTTGACGATGGTAATTACGTCACACATGCACGCAGCTATGGCCAGCAATGAAAGATGGCTAGAATTTGGCCGTTTTTACGACATATATATAGCTGGTGAAAATGAGTGAAATCTATAATGGGGTCATACTCACTGGCTCATTGTGTGAAAGAAAAGTGGTCACCAAAACCAATAAGCAAGTGTGCCTCTGCATTGTTGAATGGTGTGTCTTGTTACCTCTGCCACCGAAGGTGAAGCAGGTTATGTTTTCACCCCTCTCTGTCTGTTTGTCTGTCTGACTGTGTGCAGGGTATCTGAAAAAGTTGTGAACGGATTCGGATGAAACTTGGTGGATAGGTTGGGTGCGTGACCACGACGAGTTGATTCGATTTTTTGGTGAAGATCTGAATTCGGATCTCAATATGAGAATTATTTAATTTTTTAAGTGATTCTTCACCATTGAGAGATGGGACCAAAAACGATTTAAAACTTGTATTTGCCATTTTCAAAATTGTATCGGGCCCGATATGTTCTCGTGGATCAGGCATTACATGGCAATGGTATGCCCTCCACCGAGTGCCCTTCTAGTTTTTTTATGTGGCAATACCAGGAAAAATTCATGATGTACCTGCTCTGTTTTTATAATGTCACCATCATCATGCAATAACAATTGCAATAACATAACAATTACATAGCATAATAACATAGCAAAATTGTTATTGCAATTTTAATTGCAATAACAATAACAATAGCAATAACATTCCACTTGGCTCTCTGACTGCAATATATTCGGTTGTTACTTATCCAATCGCAATCAATCTTGCCAGAGGGATGAAGGGGTCACATGATGAAGGTTGTGGCAACCTTGTTTGCCCCCCCCCTCCCCAAGAGGGTTTTCCACCTTGGACGAACTCCGTTTAAAGGTGTATAAATATTTTAACATTGCGGTTCGTGGGGCACACCTAAAACAAGTAAAAAATATTACAGCCACAAACTTGTGTAGTTATAAAAATTATTAATTATTAAAGTAGTTATTAAAGGAAATAAAAATATTATAGCCACAAACTATTATAACAGCCTTGGGTGGACAATTTTGTTCAGGAATCATTGATAGGTCACAACATGGTTTGGCAGCCATTTTGGATTGAGGAAAATATCAAATGATGTTTTCTCTGGAACCGCTTAATCAATTGATGTGAAACTTCACTTTTATGATCTAGTAGACATGGGGAATACAGGTTTTAAATTTCAACTTGATCAGACACATGGTCTGGCAGCCAGAATTATTTAATTCTTTGATCTAGGTTCTCTTTGTTTCTTTGAATTTTTTAATTTTTTAATATTTTTGAATAAGGCTCACTTGGTTGTGCCTGGATGGGTTTGAGGGTAAAGGAGTAACAGCTGGAATGTGAATCCTTTCCCAGTTCCTCCTGATGATTTCATCTTTGCTTTTTGCTTGTTTGGGTTCCTTCTAATGACTCCAATGCAGGACTGTACCTATCTGGTCTTCCATTTGATTTGAATTGAATTTATTTTAATCCCATTCTAAATTCAATTGAATAATTATAAACGTCATGGGTCAGGGTCAGGTGTCCAATCAAAGTGGGACGTATTGGTAGGCGGTCATCACTACCAGCTGTTATCAAGTGGCAGTTCTAGATATGTCTCATTAATTACGTAACACACCAGTACACAAATCCCAAAGAAAATACACCACACAAAACTACACAAACACCACACAAAATAAGTCCTGGTGAGGGTCTGCAATATGTGATTGCTCTTTATCTTGTTTTCTATTGATTCGAGCAGTATTGATACACACACACACATATATATATATATATATATATATATATATATATATATATATATATATATATATATATATATATATATATATATATATATATAAATATATATATATATATATATATATATATAAATATATATATATATATATATATATATATAAATATATATATATATATATATATATATATATATATATATATATAAATATATATATATATATATATATATATATATATATAAATATATATATATATATATATATATATATATATATATATATATATATATATATATATATATATATATATATATATATATATATATATATATATATACACACACATACATATTGCTGTGTGTTCCTTCCATGTCCTTATAAGGGGTTCTTGCCATTGTAGAATAATAAGCATTACCATTGGAACCACTGCATTAAGCCGAAAACATTGAAAATATGCAAAGAACAATCCACAGCCCTGACATAAACCCAATTGAGCTACTCTGGGATCTCTTGAAAGGCATGTGAGAGCCGGAGTAGAGAGAGAGAGCACACTTTACCAATTGAATTTGCATCTGCTGTGGAAGGGGAAGGGGCCAAAAGTTACATACATCTGTTATCTAACAGAATGTGATGTAATGCTCTAGTGACCGTCACACCCTCTTAGAAATCGAATAACTAGTTTTGAATTAAAGATCCTACACATTTTCTTCTTTTCTGATACTTTTGGTACTCTTGTATACTGTACATTTAACTGCTTGCGAAACAGTTATGTCACTCTGTAACATCACCTGCAACATTGTTGTGTAACATGCATCATGCTTCTGCACTGTAACTACGATTCAAGTTTGAAATCAAGAATAAAAAATTTCATTGTTAATTGAAACCAACATTGAAGTACAAATTCAATAAACCAATAGGGCACTAGCCAGGTGGGCTTGGTCCCCTCATTGACTTGCATTTGAAAAGTTTACTCATTTACTAATTTAAGTCATTTCTTTGAACTCATTTTTCTGTAAGTTTTAAAGCATTGTGTGTTAAATGATTTTAAAAGTTTCTGAAACGCATGACAGGTTTTGTCAATCGAATGTTGATAAAACTAGTAAGTTGCCCGTGCCTGCACGGAATTCTAAATGGGGTAGGGATGAAGGGTGGCAAAAATGCAAATGGCATCTTCAGTCATCGAGCCGGCAATCTGGGAGCAACAATTCACATTTATTGCCACGTCTGATGCAATTCAGTGCTCTAATGGCAGCGAGGTGTCCGTTTGAAACTATTTGGTCGATATATGTCGCTTTTTGATGCCTCGTGTCCGTAATAAAAAATTTGTATTGGTGTCAAAGCCAGTGAGTGACCAATTGGAAATTAATAATAGGATTTATTAACCGGAAGTTTAATTTATCATGAGAAAGTTCCAATTGTCAGCTGAGTCAGACCTCCACACGCCTTGACAAAGTCTAATATTCTTCTCGGATTCCATGTTCGCTTGCCATCAGTCATTCTGGCCAGTGTCATTTTCAGGTAGGTAGGAGATGACATCACCAATGTCACAATGTAAATGTACCAAGGAAACAAGAAAAACGCAGCTCAGGCACAGATGCCGGTGTTGCAGCGTCCCAGTCGTGCTTGGCAGGCATCCAAGAATCATTAACATGAATGAGGTTTTTCCCTCCATCAGCCAACCAACCAACGATCTCTTTTCTTGGACATCAAAGGGCATCAAAATTGACTGTTAGGAAAATGACCTTTGCTGTGGTTATGCCTGCTTTATCAGGTATGATTTATGTCATTTAAAAACCTCCTGCAATTATTCAGAACACAAGCATGCCGCGCATTCATCCTCCACTGCCCTTCTTCTCCCCATTCCCCATTAACAAATAAATATGATCATTTTCTCGCGAAACAAATGGTATATATATATATATATATATATATATATATATATATATATATATATATATATATATATATGTATATGTATATATCATATCTACAAAAAATATATTTATTAAATTAAATTAATTGTTAATAACTTTCAAAACATTAAAAAAATTAAACTCCAACCAAGACAATGGAAGTATTTAAATATATATATATATATATATATATATATATATATATATATATATATATATATATATATATATATATATATATATATATATTAACGGTATATAAACGAAGCATCTCAGCTTTGGTTCCAAGATTTCAGAGTGAAAGTGGTTAAATCAAATCAAAGCCTCCGCAGTCACATGCGAAGCGAGCACCTGCGTCTCTGATTCTCCTCTTCATTTGGCCCTGCACGCAGCGGTACATGATTTATGGAAAGTTTCAGAAGTCTGATGGTGATTGTTTTTCCAAACGAAAACAACATCAATTCACGTCTGCAGAGGACAGGGACATCTGAAGGACAGATTTCTCATCGAGAAAGCCTCCCACAGTCACAAACGGGACCCCGACTAATGATGTCATTTAATAGGAAACCATTTGTTTCACAAATGGCTGCCTGATTAAGAGGAATTAATGGGCTTGGGTGAAGGGTGCTGACATCCATCAGCATTACGGGATCTGTGAAGAAGAGAAGAGAATGTCATGTGTGAGGCATCTCTCATATTAGACTCACAAAATGGTGAGACTTGCCTGCTATCGTGTGTGGCCGTGACTGCGCTGTCATTGAAATCATTCTTTGGAAACATTTCATGTTCATGTCGTTCAAGCAATCAATTCCTCTTGCAATAGTTTCCTCCATGATTGACTATATTGACAATAACAACACCATTAAATGTTAATTCCAAAAATTATCGGTTGTACAATGCTGAAAGCCTCGACATAGGTAATTCTCCAAGCAAAGACTTGGTTTTTATTTTAAATAAAAAATAAATCATCAATAATAAGAAACATTCCATTATTCCATTTCCGAAGAGAAATATGACAGCTGACCGTTTCCAATGATGATTTAAATGTGAAAACACCTGGCAGTCAACCTGTACACACATTTACGTTGAGGATGAAAGTTATGATTCTTTTCACGGATTGTGAAGACACAAATCCATTTGTTCCTCGGAGGTGTGTATAATATGAATTAAATTCTTCAAGGACTGATGTAAAGATACACCTGACCTAAAGGCCCTCACTCATCCACAATGCGAGAAGAACTATCATTCGCCCTAAAATGTGCCACCGCTTTGAAAAATCCAAGCGTTATCTCACGAGAGTGACCCTTCAAAGACTCTCATAGCTTAAGTTATGATTGAAGACAAGAGGTGCCAAAAGGCACAATGATTCAAAGCCATGGTCACAAGGACCTCCTCCTCCATCACTCAATGCTGGCACTGCAATGGATCCGGTCCTGAATGCTGTCGGCTGATATAGACGACCAACCCAGCCAGCGAGAAATAAGGTGAGGAACATCATAATTTTCTGAGGAGGTTTTGATGATAAGGTCATCAATACCTGGGTCACTGGATAACAGAAGAGGGAAGATGCATCAGTGAAATAGAAGAAGGATCGATTAAGCAAAATAGACTGTTGGGCCAACTAAAAGCTTATGAGAAGGAATACAAACTTCACCACCAGCTTCGATGGCATTGTGGTAAGACCATCAGCTCGGAATGTGTGAGGTCAGCGGTTTGATTTTGACTCCAGCCGAGACATACCCAGATAGCACAGCGACATTGGGCTAACATTGGCAATAGACCGGCAAAGGCCGGAATTCCAAGTGGATTTCCATTTTTCAGTCCAACGTTAAGCCTGCTGTTGGCTTAGTGGTTAGGGTGGCGGCTTGGGATCCTAGGGTCCTGAGTTCAATCCCCGTTGGCCGCTGAATTAAAATACACCAGGAGGTTGATTCAGCCTGTCATCCTTCTGAGGTCGGCAAAATGAGCACCAGTGTACTGGTAAGGGGGACACTGCATCAGCGGCATAGCCGCGTCCCAACCAATGATGCAACCAGCAGCCACGGGCTGCACTCGATAGAGAGAGTCCAACGTTGGCAATATCGTGTAAAAGTCATCTGATATTGCACCAATGTTGGCCCGATGGCCAAACTTACATTGTGCGAACATCGGTATCCGACGTTGGGCCAACATCGGTGTGCTATCTGGGAAGACTTAAAAATGGTATGTGCTGCTTCCTCACTTGATGCTCAGCATTTAGAGAATAGAACATGGAAAAACACTTGGGATGGCAACTCATGGAGCCAGGGAGGGGACGGCGCTTCGTCTGATCATGTGCTTGTTCTCTCCGGCTATTCTTAGAGAGCCCCCTCAGCACCGGTGAGTCCAATATTTGCCTCCATGATATTAACTCGGCCTGGAAATTTTTCCATAGAACCCTTAGTCATTGCCTAGTGCTTGCCTCCTCCCAGGTCATCAAACCTGAGCTTTCTGGACAAGAATCGTCAAGTCTTTCTGTTATAGTTTCGTACCTGTGTTGTTGGTTGTGTTTTCATCTAGTTTTCCATGTTTAACAATACCTTGCTGTGAGGTATTGTCAAATTTGTGTCCCAGTAAGTGCTTGGCCTACTCGCGAAGGCCTCAGCTCTTGGGCATGCAAATTCTATCTCTGTTTTTATTACATATGCTTCGATACATTTTCTTTAGCCAAAGTGTTCTCCTTTCACACTCCTCAACTTCATCTTATTTCCTCCTGCTCACTTCCAAAAAAAAACAAACAATTTTTCACTGCAAAAAATCCTAAACTCATTCTGCCTGTTATTTCCTTCCTTCATTTATTTTCTCCCTCTTTCTTTTTCAAAACCTCCCAATTGCACAAACATCCCTTCTCATTGAATACAAGTGCTACATACTTTAATAGCTTTTATTTCTTTTAAGAAGACTAAAACACTTCATTTGCATTATTTCTCTGTCAGGAATACCTCTCATTCTTCTTCAGGGTTTTCACTTCCTCTTCTTCTTCTTCTTCTTCTTCTTCTTCTTCTTCTTCTTCCTCTTCTTCTTCTTCTTCTTCTTCTTCTTATCACAAGGTTAATTTCCCAAACCTGTCTCACTCACAAATACTTGGTCCATCGACTGTCCCCTGTTCCCACAGAACGACTTTCCTACTGCCTTCACCAACCCCTAATTCAACCCTCCCGTGATGTCTATCTCTGTGTATCTAAATTGGGAATCATGAGAAATCAAGTTTGCAGAGTTTGCCTGTACATGGCCAGCAACTCCCATTCACATCCATGAAGGGTATCAAAACCTTCCAGGTCAGTAGCTAACCCCTCGTAATCTCCTATATGCTCACATCCTCAAAATTCCACACATTCTCTCTCTTCCCATTCCAGTATCCCTCCACCTCATATCTCCCCATTTATGCTTCCTCCTCACTCCACCCCCTCACAGCTTCCCCCCCCACCACCTTCTCATCCACCACCTTAACCCACCCCATCCCATTTTCCTGCGAGCCCTGCCCATCCTCCATATTCCAGTCACCCACCTCTTCCCATATCCCCCCCAGCCCCATCCTCTCCCATGTTTCCCGGCCCTCATGCAACCCCCTATCATATTCCCTGTTGCCCTACCTCCTTGCAGCTTTCCCCTTGCCCTGTCACTACCAGCTTCTCCCTGCCCCACCCTTTCTGAGCTTCTTTTTCACACCCCCTCTCCAATTTATCCCTTTACACAATCCTGCACCCTGATAACATCACCTCCTCCCCTGTCCCTAACTGTGAGTCACTCAAACATGCAAGGCCTATGCTCCAACCGGGTAGATCTCTCAATGTGGCCACCAGGCATCATCTGCTAAACAGAATCTTTCCTCCCATAGGAGGTCCCTGACTTCTTATTGTCTCCCCCGAGCTAATGTCTCCTCTGTTTTGACAGACCTGAGCCATGTTCCGGTAGGGAAGTTGCACTGGAATCACGAACTCAATTTCTCACTGTTCTTACACCTCCAAACCCAGGAGTACCTTTGGCTGTGACTTTCCCTCTGCCCACACCTCATGTTTGACCGTGTGTTGTACCATCCTCCGAACAGTGACGACTCCATCTACATCTCTCTCAGACACAATGGACCAACTTTTAACCACTTATCCCAACTCTCTCTCGTCTTCATTTGTGGTAATTTCAAATTCCACCATGCCAAGGCAATCAATTGCTCTGCCTTTCTGAGTGAAAAGCTGTTTGTTTGCCTTGTTGACACACTCCTGGCTATTGGTGTGATCGCATAGCAGGACCACAATTCACTCCAGTGGCCCCAGTCATTCCTCGATGGATTGTGGGCTTGGCCTCACAACCAAGGCGCAGAATGCTGGGGTGACATTACCATATGTGCTCCAGGTGTCTCATACAGTCCTCTTGCCTCTGCCTCCAAAACAGGACACCGTGTCACACCCAGTGAAGGTGTGGAACATCGGCAAGGTGACACACCGATCAGGACCCAGTGCGCTGACTATCTCATGAGTGGCAAGGAACCGGAAGCTCTTCTCAGCACCAAATGCAACCCACATTTCAGAGATGTTGAGGCACTGGGCTGATGTTATGGCCAGAACTACAACATCCATGTCAACTCTACGTATTGACACTTTGTTGTGCCCTTGCCGCACAGCATCCTCTCGGTGGAGTAAGATGCGAGTGGCAGCCTCTTTACGGGTGCATGGAGCCAGCCCCGACATCTTGGCGATTTGTGCAAAGCACATCAGTATGGTATGTGGTGATGACCTGTTTGTTGGTGTTGATGCCTGCTGCATTTGTTGCCAGGAAGAACAACTCAGTTGTGTAGTCATCGAGGCGGAGAAATGCCTGCCAGTTTCCAGGAATTGCATTCGATGGATCGACACTCTCCTAACCCCCTATTACCTCTCTTACTGGAGGCCAGCTGAAGAGACGGAGGCTGTTCTGCTTGACAGGATCTGCAATGGGAATTGTTTGGCTGACAAGTCTCTCCTCTACATATGTCTCGTACAAGTTGAGTCCAAGTTTCTCAATCTGGCGCACCATGTCTGCCACAGCTGTATCTGCAATGTTCCGACTGTCCAGTACAAGATCACTGCAGTTCTCACTGAAAGGGTTTCCCATCTGTTCTATGGCTCCACTCAGCGATTTCACATCTCATGAAAATACCATCTGTGCATGCTTCTTTTGTTCATGGTGATGCCGATCTGTGTCCTGCCTCTTCTCGGTTGAACCCTCAAATTCTCCAATCAAACAAGCCATCTCGGGACCAGATACCATCCAGAAATGCAGAGCTGCCGGGTTCTCTGTTAAGCCTACAGCCTCACGATCACCTTTCACAGAGGCATTATTCTGCTCGTAGCCTGGTCAATTGCAATAGCAGAGAAATCATGCTTTGACTTCTTCACGGCAAAGCTCCCCTTCAGAAACTCAACATAGACATCAGGATGGCACTCTTTCAGTGAAACCATGTCATGCAAGTGGACCGGTATCCCTCTGGCATTGTGAGTGTGGACTAAAGCAAAGCACCAAGGAACAGTATTGGTCAGGCCCTCTAAGTAGAGCTCAAAGTCTCCCTCCGGCATTGCTCTCACAAATATCATCACATTCAGCTCCAGCTGCAGGATGATGGACCACAATTTGAAATGGGAACACGCATCAACTCTTTCAGTATGCCAGTCTTCCAGGGACATCACTTTGCTTTCGACTTCCAAGTCTTTGCTGGACTCGGTGTAGGCCTTCTTCAGAAGTAGATACAAACTACTGGCTGTGACTTGATGAGCCCGTTAGGTGCGCGTCACATGGGACGCTTTTAGAAATGAATCTGCTGTTCCAGGTGTGGCAACACCGTCCTGAACAAGTGCTCCTGTCCACCTGCTGCCCTCCAGAAGATCTCGAGCATCTTGAGAGCTGCCATCTCAATGTGTAGCCCACCAAACATCACAACAAAGTGATCCTCTCCATGAGTTGTTGGCCAGCTCCACTGGATCTCCTTTGCAACTGTATACAGTGGCTGGTCACATGTGATGATTGGCACCTGACAAGGATTTAGGACTTCAACCGCAGTCTTCACAATGTCCGTGGATGAGTGAATCATGGTCACTGACTTGGCCTGGTCGGGGAAGAGAGGTAGCAGGGAAGTGAGTGCCACTTCGCTGTCTTCTGGTGGTGCTACTTGATGTCTAGCATGGTATGCAGCCCAGGAGATCATTTCCTTTCCATGCAGGGTGTCAGTGTCCATCGCCTACCTCAAATGCTCCAGCCAGCGGTAAAACAAAAGTACATGTTGATCAAGATGTCATTAAGATTAATTTTCTCAGCAAGAAAAACCTTCTCACTGATACTTTAAAGACAACTATCTCAGCGTAAGATACATATATTTTGCCGTATGTGTTGTTTTGTGTCTGATTTGAAAATAGAGTGATGAGTGCAATATATTGTAGTAAATCTATTACTTAAAACTTACCCCTATTCCTTCTGCACGGCTTGTGGTATGAGCTGACTGCTTTGTTCCGACCTCCTTGCTTCGGCACAGGTGGATCTTGTCTGACAGGAGTAGCAGGAGGGATACTAATGTAGGTCGCGGGCAGGCATGTCATCGGCCCCTTGGTAGCAGTATCACCATGCGTGACAACAACCCGAGCAACTCCACTGAAGTTCTTGCCTGGGTGTTGAAACAGGGAGATCCCAGTTCCATGGAATGAGTCGTGTGCACTAGTAGGGCTGGGGTTATGGTCAATGTTATTAACTGCAACAGTTGTGAAGAGACCACCTTTCAGCTCAGGAGGACAGCCAGCTTTCTCCATCCTGTAGTGACGACAGATCTTGTTCCCTAGCTCATTTGAGATGTGCAGCAGATGGTCGTATGAGATGCTCAGCCACAGCTTGCACAGATTGTCCTCAAGTTCACGCTTGTGAGTTTTTGTGTGGACCATCACACTAAGGTAGATAGGCAGAGGTGTTTCCTGTTCTTGGCTGTGCCTGGTTGTACTTGTAGCCTGATTATTTCGACATCGTACCAAACTGTTGTGTATTAGTAGCTTTGAAATGGTGAGAACTGGTTGGGGCATTGCTTGACTGAACTTGACTGTGTTTTGATGTTTGGTCCATTCAACACCATAGCAACTAGTGCCAAGAGAGAAACTGGCACAGAATCTTCCAAACACTTGGTTCCCAATCAACCACTGAACTGGTTTTTCATTTTGAACATGTCTCTCCTCATTACGTTTGCAGCCCTGGTGAGATCAACAGTGTCATTGTCAGCATCATGCTCACGTGCCTTGCTTGATGTGGATCCAACATCTTCATTGGAAATGTGGACCACATCTCGACCTTGCCTGTGAGTTTCCACATCCGGAAAGTAACCTAATATTCTGTCTATGAGCTTGGTGGAGTGGATGTGCCCAACTACATCAGTCCCAAGTAGTTTCAGTCTGGTGCTGTACATATTCGCCAGGTCTGCGAGTTTGAAGATGGGTGCAACTCGATCATCCATGTGAGCATCTTCAATATAGGATACCAGTCCATCAAATGCAATGCCATGGTTCAGTGTGACCAGATTACACTATTCAGATGTTTTTGTTTCTCTTGCTCTATTGTACAAGGAGACCAGGCACTGTACATGGTACTGGGTATCTTGTACAATTAAGTCTCCTGCACTAAATTTGGCAAGTCGTCGCTTGTCCTGCAATTTGAGGGCACGTTGTCGGGCATGACCATCAACCCCGACTATTGATGATTCGTACAAGGACCCTCCAGCTGGTGCAGGTTTCCCACAGCGGAAGCATGTTTCAATGTCAGTACTTGTCTCTCCCAAACTCTGACAGGTGAACTTCTTAGAGGCATCTGCAGTATCTTCTCTCGGTCTCTTCCTCTTCTCTGCACGGTTTAGTTGGGTTTTGTTATGCTCAAGTCAACACGAGTTGTGCCACTTGGCTTTGTCCTGCTGCAGTGTTGCCTCAATGCCCTCGCCGTTATCAAGGCATGATAGATTTATTGCTATTGGCAAACAACCAATCCTACTGAAACCCACAAGAAGCTTAGCAATTGCCATGAAGCCTGCTCCCTGTGTGTCACGTCTGGACTCAGCTGGGAAGCGAAGCACCTCTGATGTGTCTTCCTGGCACAGAGCACACTTGCTCCAGTCTGTCGTTAGACAATGTGTTGATGTTCCAGGCTGGAGAGGATCCACCACCTTGTACATTTTTGCCATTGTCAAACTGCTACACCTGAAATCACAAATAAGGAATGAATGAGTAGGCTGGTAACATAAGGTGAGCACAAGATGACAATAAACACATAACCAAAGGTACAACACAGAGATAATCACTACACATATATATGTACGATATTACATAGTTCACTCTGTTACTCCTTTAAAAAAAAAGAAGAGATTTTGCATATATATACATACATACATACACACATACAAGGTGTCCTGAAAAAAGTGACATCATTTGAAACTTGAATATCTAAGTAACTACATGTCCCAGGCAAACAAAAGTAAATATGCTTCATGTTGAACAATAAAAGATTTATTTATCAAAATTCGAACAAGAGATTCAGTGGGATGTAGATTTTATAACCGTTTTCTCAAAACTTCACAAATATTCAATATGTGCACCGCTTTGACACGACACACGTCAAGTCGGTGGTCCAGCTCCTGCCAAACACGCTGTAGCATGTCTTGTGTAACATTGTCCAGCGCCTCAGTGATTCTCTGTTTAAGTTCCTCTAGGCTTGTAGGAAGAGGGGGGATATAGACCAGTCCTTTCACATAGCCCCATAGAAAAAAAATCACAAGGTGTCAAGTCAGGTGAACGTGGTGGCCATTTCAACAGCACATTGTCATTATCACTGGCATGCCCAATCCATCTTCCTGGTAGATTCTCATTGAGATAAAAATTAAACATTCAACTTAGTTAGGTTTTACACATTTTGTTAAAATTTGAGATCATTTGAGTGAGAATTAGCTATGTTATTTGACTACGAAATGATGTCATTTTGTTAGGGACACCGTGTGTGTGTGTGTGTGTGTGTGTGTGTGTGTGTGTGTGTGTGTGTGTGTGTGTGTGTGTGTGTGTGTGTGTGTGTGTGTGTGTGTGTTTTTCCAAAACTAATAAAAAAATTTTGATCCACGCAATATCATACATAAGTATCATGTGGCTTTGGTGGCCATTTTGGAAAATGTCTGCCATTCCTGTCATGGGACAAATCTTTGATGGCCCTACAGGCAAAAAATCTTCCCAAGGGCATGCCCGAACTGTGCCAAATTTCATGCTTCTATCATCAAAGGCACAATTCCAGCAAATAGTTCACTGAACTGCTGTACTATTGCTCTTAGTTCTGAACTTTTGTGTCTATCCCCTGAGAAGGTGTAGAAACTTCTGGCAACCCTCGACTGATTCTGCAACAGGCCAGAATGGCATCACCTTACATGTCGTAAAAAAAAAGTTTTAAAAAAACTTGCTCTGATGCTCTTGCACATTGTCTTTTTGGTCTGTTCACTCTATTATTTGCCCTTGGTCATTTTCAATAAGCTGGGATGTCAGTCAACATTACTACATCACACCAACTTGATGAAAAATCAGATCCCCTTAACTATCAGCTTACTTCCAATTATAAGAAAGGTCATGGAACACATCATAGGCTAACCCCCGCTTTAGCATGGAAAACAAGCCTGGTGTTGGCTTCGTGGTTACGGTGGCGGCTTGGGATCCTCGGGTCCTGAGTTCAAGGCTTCGTGGTTAGGGTGGCGGCTTGGGATCCTAGGGTCCTGAGTTCAAGGCTTAGTGGTTAGGGTGGCGGCTTGAGATCCTAGGGTCCTGAGTTCAAGCCCCGAGGGCCGCTGAATTAAAATACACCAGGAGGTTGACTCAGCCTGTCATCCTTCCTAGGTCGGAAAAATGAGTACCAGTGTACTGGTAAGGGGGACACTGCATCAGCGGCATAGCCGCGTCCCAACCAATGATGCAACCAGGAGAGAGAGAGAGAGAGAGAGAGAGAGAGAGAGAGAGAGAGAGAGAGAGAGAGAGAGAGAGAGAGAGAGAGAGAGAGAGAGAGAGAGAGAGAGAGAGAGAGAGAGAATACCCTTAAAATGCTTGTTGTTGTTGTTATTGTTGTTGTTGTCATGGAACACATCATGGGAGTCGACTCAAATCCTTCCTGTTCTCCAACAGCCTCATCTCAGACCATCATTTCAGAATCAGACGCAGACACTCTTCCCTGGACATTTTGTTTCTGCTCTCCTCACAATGGATGGAGGCCCTCAATCTCAGACGTTCGATCAGGGCCGTCTCTCAAGACATATCTCGTGCATTTGATACAGTCTGGCACTCTGATGCTCTCCACACTATCTGCCTATGGCATCCAAGCACAACTCCACACATGGCTTACTGACTTCCTCTACTCTCGTAGCCAAGAGGTGGCTCTCAACGGATCCTTTAATCTCCTCTCTCTGTCAAGGCTGGAGTGCCCCACGGCAGTGTTCTGGGCCCAGTCCTGTTCCTGAACTTCATCAACAATCTATCTGACTATCTGTCAAATTCCCTTTATCTATTTGCTGATGACTCCATCCTCTGCCATAACATCCCTCATGTCCTGCAGATAAGCAGGCAGCAGCCTCTTCCCTCCCTGCAGATGTTGATAGAATCACAAACTGGTCAAACACTTGGAAAATGTCTGTCAATGCAGACAAATCTCACACTCTCACTCTGTCTCTCTGAAGTAACAGTCTGGAGAAACCCTCCCACATACTTCCTCAACAAACCTCTTGAAGAAGTTCAGTCACTCAAACTTTTGGGCCTCACGATCAGCCATGATCTTTCTTGGGCAAAACACAAATCTAAGTTGGCCTCCAAAGCCAGTCGTCGACTGGACATCATCCATCATGTAATGTCTCTTTCCTTGGCACATGTGAACTTCTAACTACCTACAATTCTACAAGGTCTTCATCTGCAGTTTGATGTAGTACTGCTTTCACCTCTGGGTTGGCACCCCTGCCTTACACCTTGTTCATCTTGATGCCATGGAAATGAAGGCTGTCAAGATCATTGCAATCTCCTGAAATGAATCTGAATCTCTGGGCCTGTCACTTTCACATCTCAGACAGGTTGGTGGCCTTTGTCCTCTACTGCCTCCTTCCCTCTGCTCTTTCTGTGCATATCCTCCCCCCTCGCCTCCCCACCTCTAGGTTTCTGTGCATATCCTCCCTCCTCACCCCCCCCCCCACCAACCTTATCACTATCTTCAATCTCAATCTTCCCTCCAGGGCTTCAAGATGGCTGTTCACCACCATCTCAGGTCATTCCCCAACCACAGCCATGATCTTTTCTACCCCCTTTAACTACTTCCATACCTAACTCATTCTGGGTTTCCAGTTGTTCCTTACATTTCTGTGATTGACATTTATCACTGTGTCGATGTTGTTCAGCCCCTGTGTTCTCATTTTCTTCTCATTTTCCCCACATCCCTGATTTCTCCATGTACGACCGCTCTAGTTTGTCTCTCAACCCTGTTCTTGGTGTGTTCCCCCATCCTGTTACGTAATTATCCGTTCTGGGTTGTAGCTCCTCCACAATCCTCGACACTGTATATAAAAAAAGTTTAAAACCAAATACAAGGGTTTGTAACTGTGGTGGAAAAGAATTCAATTTCCACAAGTTGGATCAGCATACCAAAGGAGAATCTTTAATTTCGTATATACGGAGGAAGAACATTGAATGATTCACTGAAACATAAGCCCGAAGCAATTCTTCTTGTACGCAACTTGACATTCCAAAGAATGGGAGGGGAGAACTACAGGGTTAGCTGATAAGCATTAGGCAAAAGAACTCAAACTGCAATACGTGTCCACTGGGTGAAAGAGATTGACATAATCATGGCAAAAGTTGCAGTGATATCAACCAGGTCACCCTGTTTCATAGTAAGACATTCATTTTATCAATATTTAGGTCAAAAGTCTCTTGGGTAAAGGGAAACATAACTGACAGCCAATTCGACTATAGCATAAAAATTAAATTTATAAAGCACCAGCAACAATTATAATTGAGAGTACATGAATATAATTATTTTTCTTCCACATAACTATCAAAGGTATTAAATTGTAAATCTTCCATTTCATGTTTTTGGGGGTTTTTAACACTGATTTAAGCTTATGAGGGAGTTTATACACATATAACACCACGACATCACATGCAGGACAAAGATATTGTTGTGGCCTGGGGGTCGGTGGCGAGAATGACCGCTAGGTGGGGAAGTTTACGCCGTCTCCCACCGGTCTCCCCGGAATTATAGGCCGTTGCTCCGGATAACTCCGAAGCCGGCGGGTTGATTAATCAACCGTGAAACGCCAATATCTCGACCGCGTGGCGTAGGGTTAATTGTCTAGATCCCAATATACCCAAATAACCATGCAGTCTTGGCTACCGGGGATTCACACCCTCGGCACGACTTTCTCTAGCCAGGTCACTCCACCGAATGCAGTAGAGTTCCAACTAGCGACTCCCAACTCCGGCTCGGTGGCAGCCGAGCGGAAACTGCCAAAGCCGTGCTGGCTAAGATTGATGGATTATTATCGGGGATGAACCCCCATCTGAACTCAGACCCGGACCATGCTGGACCAAATAAAGAAAGGACTGAAACGAGCTGGGAACATTTCTAATGATTTATTTACAATAAAATCAAAGGACAGAAGAGGCGAGACATCGCGAATATGCAATGCAGTATTTACAATGATGAAATAAACACTTAAAACAATTCTACTTATAGATGGGCCCACACGCAGTTACACACACAAAAAGAAAAGAAACCCCGGAGTTTTTATTGGACCCTCCAGCCGATGAGAGAGACGAGCTGGGGGTCAGAGTTCGGTGGGCACCTGTGGGTTGTCGAAGGTCCCAGGCGCACGTGTGGGACTCGTGGCTTGCGGCGGTAGCCCCGTGGAGCAATCGGAGTTCCGGGGCGGAGATCGGGGTCATGGACAGGACCCACCAAGGCTCCACGAACAGGCTGGTTCACGCACTCTCCAGCCCAACCACCGTCAACCAACTTGTCACCACTCAAGTACTCCAGATCTCCCAGCGCCAACGCCAACGACAACCAACGTGTCACCACTCAAGTACTCAAGATCTCCCAGCGCCAATGCCAACAACAACCGACAAACGAGTCTGCTCGGGGATATATATCTCCTCCTACACGGGGAGGGGCCTTGGCGAGAATCATCTCGCTGTCTGTCCCTCATTGGCCTACGGCCACACCCTACTGGGGCAGAGCCGTGGCCCCTGTTCGGAGACCCCATATTCTCCACGTGGCTTCGCTCGCGAAAAGTAACAGGGTCAATGCTGCAAAAGCCATACAAGAACTACGAGCTGAGGACTGGAACCGCGAGCCCCCCCCCCCTCTCGACAAGTCAAGGTACGAGCAGCCAACGGGTGGTGATGGTGCGTGATGGGCAGGTTGGATCATGCAGATGGGATGGTTGTTGGTTGTTAGATGGCTTGTTGGAGGTTTCGTTGGATGTAAAACCTAACTAAAGATGTCACAATGCACACATTTAATCCTCCCGCTAAACAAAAGGACGGGGTCCTGACTACACACGTACTTATCGGCATAACTAACTTTGGGACGTGAATGTTGAGTGTGCATGGTTTCCAGATTCGTAACAATATTAAAAGACAGCAATGGACCTCATGATAAATTGCAAGGACATTAGAACTTAGAAGACCACCACCAATTAAAATACAATATAATAAGTCCACCATGTAATATATGGACTTG
Source organism: Eptatretus burgeri (assembly GCF_056783735.1). Taxonomy (NCBI): domain Eukaryota; kingdom Metazoa; phylum Chordata; class Myxini; order Myxiniformes; family Myxinidae; genus Eptatretus; species Eptatretus burgeri. The sequence continues at coordinate 115,210,979 of NC_140965.1, read as the reverse complement.
AACCTGGTGATCCCAATGAACCTGGTGATCCCAAATTATTAGTTCAGATGGGAACTCTCATGCCAACACTATACAATAAGAATATACAAATCCATCATTCAATCATAAAAAAATAAGAATTTAATTAAAAAAATTTTTTTTTAACCTACTGAAAAAACCCACAAAAAAAAGCACTTAAAATGAAAAAATGTGCATTTTTCTTGTTTTGATCTGGTGTTGATAAATTGGTGTGGTGTTGCGGCGGCGCAGGCATGATGGGCTCAATGGCCTCCGCCTGCGTCTAATTTCCTCGTGTTTCAATCATTCAAGACAAACAATTCACAATTGTCTTCCTAAATTTGTTTGATTTCAACGAGTGAAAAATTAATTTTGTTCACTTTTTTAAAGTAGGATATTTACACGAGTAATTTAACTGAGCAGCTGGCAAGAATTTTGGAGAAATATAATGTTTGTTCCACAAACTTTAAAATTATACTCTTTAATGGGAGTCAGAGAGCTGGGGGAGGGGGGTGGGGGTGGGGGTGTGAAGAAAAACAAACTGAAATGCCATTGGTTATGTTGTATCACATGACCTAACTTGTTTGTCATCAATTGGCCGATTCCTGATGCCAATGAGAAGCCGAGCTCCCCGAGGCATGTTTCATCGTGCCTCTATTACAGTGATAAAGCACTGCCGTGACATTCCGCCTTGGCACCCAATCTCAGAAATTTAACAACATCTAAACTTTCATTTTGCATTCCCCATGGCTCTCGCATTATCTGCTTTGCATTTTCCCCTTATTTTAATACCTGAATCTATTTGCCTTTGGCTTAGCACAAAGATGATTGTTTTGGTGCGTTCTCATTACAGATTATATCGCAATGATTTAAGTCATTTTGCAGATAAATCATACAAAGTGAACGCAAGTACATCTGCAGCCATGTAGGACTCACATAATCATGTCCCAATATTCTAGATTACATGGTTAGAGCAGAAATATAGCATTTTCACTAACCCCCTCGGATAATATCCTCCAATCATGTTGGAGGGAATAATCATGTTCAGAACAGGCATGCATATACATAACTAAGTAGCAGTTTGACCTTTACCAGGGATGTGCCATTGCCATAAGAGAACGCAAACATCAATTCGGGTTTAAGTTCTGATGATAAGTTTTCCACCAAACCACGTACAAGTTATCGACATCACGGTAAAAGTTTTTCCCAAGAATTATTTTTCTTCTGTGCTCTTGAGAGCTCACATGCTTAGATGTGAACAAAGGCAACATAAAAGCACCAATCGAAGTGCGTGGTGCTCAGTACAATTGGTTTATTATGAAATCTGATATAAGAATCTAATTACTTTTATATCATTAAAAAAAAATTGAATATACAACATACATATATATATATATATATATATATATATATATATATATATATATATATATATATATATATATATATATATATATATACATGCATATTCAGATAAAGTCATTCAGTGTTCATTTGTAGAATCTTTTTTCAAGAGATCTAATGGAGGAGCTTTAATTTATATCACATGCAGGACAAAGAGATTAGTTGACAAGTGTATACTTTTCCATGAATTACAACATGAGTAGGCAATGAACGAATACATGGAAGATGGGATTTGAATCTGAGCTCCTCACCTAAAAAGGTAAGGATGGGAATACTAACAAGCCAACATCATACATTGAAAAGAAAAACGTTTTTCACCTCTTGCAGCTATATCTACTTGGCTTGTCTCAGTGAGAAATTGGTGGCCAGCTGGAATCAAAGAATTTGAGAATGTTCAGAACGATTTGACAATAGCTGCAATTATGGATAAAATTGAGGGTTCCAAAGTGGATCAAATCAGTCTTGATCACCATTTTGTGAATTGTGCTGATATCTTCCAGCCTTATTGCCGAAGACTAAAAATGTCCCAATAAGGCAAGGTGGGCTCCCATCCATTCAATCAAATAGAAAATTCTGAAATCGGTACCAGTATTGGTCAAGAGGTTTATTCCTGCTGCAGAGGTGCTCGGATCATTAAAATCTATGTTCATGCAGATAGGAATGAGGATTGTAACCTCTGGGAGAGGGGCTGCTCCACAATAAAGTTTCCCTTTATAACACTGCACCAGATGGTAGTTTTATCACCGCATCAAATTCCTTTGGGAATACGTGACTTTCAAAATGACATAATCCGCCCCAGAATTCTCGGTACGCGTGCACAGAAACCCCTGAAAACGGCTCTGTTTGGGGCAATATCAAGATCATTGTGTGTGCAAGATAAGCATTGTTACCTAAAATGGCTCACAAACCTTCTTAAAGAAGCTGAAAATACTTGGAAACGTACCTGTGAGAAAGGGGTGTACCACTGCACAATTAAAGATTTGGAGAACTTTCTGAACACGGCAAAAAAGCTGATAGCTAGCAGCTCCCCGTACTGCAAATTCCTGAGGATGTGGACCGGTGCAAGATCTGTGGACGGCACATTCAACCCGACCTCCCGGATAATCCGGTCAACTTGTTTGTGGTTGAAGGTCATATGCGCGGCTTGTCAATGCACAGGGTGTGTTTAAAATGATGACATTTACTATTACTCATTTCTGTGAAGAGAGGGTGGGAATGGGTACTCTATAGGATGAGCGCCGTTATATATATATATATATATATATATATATATATATATATATATATATATATATATATATATATATATATATATATATATATATATATATATATATATATATATATATATATATATTGTTAGGCTCTGAGCCAAGGGCCACAAGAGAAATTGTACCAGATTTTTGCATCTGTTGGTAAAAGGAGAAGCGTGTGCGTGTGTGTGTGTGTGTGTGTGTGTGTGTGTGTGTGTGTGTGTGTGTGTGTGTGTGTGTGTGTGTGTGTGTGTGTGTGTCCACTGCTGTTGCTAACTTGTATTAACAGGAAATTATAGGAACCAGCTCCCTCTCATCCATGGATATTTCTCATATTTCCTCTATTTCCGTGAGTCCGATTTGCATTCAGGAACAGAACAGTTATGGTTAATCATTTCCAAATTGCCAATCTTTCATCAAAATGCCTAAAATGATATTTAAAAGACAATTTGAATTGTGGGTTTTGTGCTCGCAACGGCAGGTTCAAAGTGCCCGGTGAGCATAAACAAATCACTGTCAGCACACAAGGCCTCGTTTAACAACCAGACATCATTTCAACAGTCCTGTATTCACCTTCAGGAGCACACACTACAGCTGGGCTGACGCCCTCATTATATTGACGTATTCTAACATATCGTTTATTTTACATATTACTACCCAGCTCTTCATAGAATCCTTTTAGAAGACATATTCATAACTTGTTCTGGACTGTCAGGATAAGTTAGAGATTTGTGCTTTGGGATTTCACCTTTGACATTTTATCTCTGACACCCCGAACCAATTATAAATTCCTTCCACCTTCACTCGAATGTCAGACCTGGCCAGCGGTCCATGAGAGACTCGGACCGAAATCCTTCCAGGGCCGATCCAAGAAGATGGGAATAATTGAGTCCGTGAAAAACGTAATCGATTCAGAACTTGTTTTTAAAAACTGAGCTTCTATGCAGACAAATGTAGTGAATGTAGTAATAAATTTTATATCTATGTTATACGTGCAGTAGTATATTTTAACTAAGGGACTCATTATCAGGGTGTGGCAAGTTATAACTTCCATTTGGCTCAAAAAGGTTGCAAATACAGATTGCAGTCGTAAAACTATTTAATTATAAAACATCCATTCGTTTTTGTGTCCAGTGTTTTCAAATGACAAGATTGATTAGCTGGATATTTTGCAATATCATAAAGCTTGTTTCTCATCGATCACTATTATTGTCTGAATAATCTTACACCAATGTCTTTCAAAAATATTCAAAAACTGATAAAAGTATCATGAAGTCCAGAAAAAAACATTGAATTACATTCTATTTCCAAAAGAAAACCCGAAATCTACGAATATTTCCATGCTGTCACAAATTTCAACCTTGGATCTTCACAACACTTCTTAATGCATCCTCCGCTTCAACGATTCATCTGCCATGGGCCAACATAATGGAAAATAGAAGCATAGAAAGAGTTTGTGATTTTGCGCTGATTAATTAGCAGATGGATGCTCCTTGGATATGGAACACCTTGCCACCTTTGAACCACATGACTACTGTTCCATGAGCACGAAAGGGGCTTAAGTTGAAGTCACGTAGGCAGCTTGACGCTCGCACCAGCCTTAGATGGATCAGTTGTGCACACGAGGATGAATGGTTTAATAGAGACGATGATGGGCCAATCGTGCAGTACGCTTGCTGTGACCTCAAAATGCCGCCTCAAATTGCAATTCCTTCTCAACTGAGCCGCAGACGTGTTTATTTATTTTATTTATGAAAGACCTATGTTGCTTCGTATTGTCAATAATTCCCGAAACCCACAATTGCTTCGCACCTTGTATAACGATCACATGGACCCAGTAGTTATCTTGTCTCTGAGCCTGTTCCCTGAGGGTCAATGTGACATTGAAGATAGGAAACATTGCATGGGCTATACAGTGACTGCGGAACGCCATGTAGTGGGCAATTATAAGGCACATAGAGCAGAAAATAATGACATATTGAAGCAATATGATGAGCAGCACTTGAAGAGGAAATACCAAGAGAAAATTAGTGACGTATTGATTTCAGACTTTGTATTTGCAAAGATAGATATGTGCGTAGATTTACTATATTACCAAAAGTACTGGAACATGTCAGGGAGCACATTTGCATGGATATTGAATCACCACCCTTTGTTATCTCTGCCACCGAAGGTGAAGGAGGTTATGTTTTTACCCCTTTCTGTCTGTTTGTTACTTGCAAAATCGAAGATTTTTTTTCAAGTATATTGGTCAGTCGATTTTGATATTCTGTCTGTTTGTTACCTTTGCAAACTTTGTTGCGAAGGTTATGTTTTGATCGCTGTGTATTTATTTATTTATTTGTGAATATGTGTGTTTGTTTGTTTGTTTGTTTGTTATTCGCATAACTCCAAAAGTATTGAACTGAATCGCAGCAAATTTGGTGGGATGATTGGTTATTATCCGAGGACCATTTGATTAGATTTTGGGAGCGATCGGGTCAAAGGTCAAGGTCAAGGTCATGAAAAGGTCAAAATCGTCTTTTTACCATAGCGCGGTCAATTTGTATCCAATTTGCATGCAACTAATGCCAAAATGTTCAGAATTCAATGCCCCATCTTGTGATATGTGACATGACACAATGACGTAATAACCCTTATTAGCGGTTGGGAGTCAAAGGTAGGAGGGGGGGTCACAACATTGCAAAATGTGCGGTTTTAGTCATAACACGGTCAATTCTTATCCGATTTGCATGAAACCAACACCAAAATGTTGACTGTTCTGTTCCCCCACACTCTAATACCAATTACAAAATTAAGAGTACAAAGGTCAAGGTCGAGGTCATGAAAAGGTCAAAATCGTCATTTTGCCATAGTGTGGTCGATTTTTATCCAATTTGCATGCAACCAATGCCAAAATGTTGTGAATCCAATGCCCAATCTTGTGATATACGATATGATACAATGACATCATTACCTTTGTTAGCGGTTTGGGTCAAAGGTCAGGGGGGGTCAACGACCTTTATTATCATAACGCAGTCAATTCTTATACAATTTGCATGTAAGTAGATTCAAAATGTTTAGAATTCAATTCCCTATCCTGTGATGTGTAATATTTGATTTCTTATAATGTGACCAGTTGTCATCAGATTGACTTGACACCGACACCCAAAAAGGTCAGGGAGTTCATCCAGAAATTGTACAATGTACGTGAATCAGTGTCAAACGGCAGGAAATTTAATGTTTTTAAGCCATCATAACACATATGAGATGGCAGATGTGGTATGGGATTAAATACCCTCACAATCAACGGTTTCTGGGGGGGGGGGGGCAAAATGTAGCGCTGGCAAAGGTATGCGCTCTACTGAGTGCCCATTCTCGTCTGTATGTTTATCGCTTACAGGTCACAATTTTAAACTGATCTTCACGAAACTTCACCACATGGTAGAGTTTGTGATAAGCAACAAGCCCATTGTTTTTGAGGTCAAAAGGTCAAAAAGCCAACATTCGCCAAAGGTCAACAACAAAGGTGACATTTCTAAAATCCTCAATTTTCATCCAATTGACTTGAAATTTGAAGAGGATTTATATTCCAGGTCACTGAATTCAACCTGCCAATTATTTTTGAGGTCAATATGGAAAAAAGGTCAACATACGCCAAAGGTCAACAACTTAGGTGGTGTTTCTAAAATCCTCAATTTTCATCCCATTGACTTGAAGAGAATTTATATTTCAGGTCACTGAATTCAACCAGTGAATTATTTTTGAGGTCAACAAAGCCCAAAATGTCAACATAGGCCCAAGGTCAACAACTAAGGTGGAATTTCTAAAATCCTCAATATTCATCCCGTTGACTTGAAATTTGGGGATGATTTGCATATCAGGTCACTCAATTCAACCACAAATTATTTTTGAGGTCAAATTTGTTTTATGGATTTTGCAAGTATTGTGCTTTGCACGTCTTTTTCTTGTTTGTTTGCTTGGCTGTATATTTGTTTGTGTGCAACATATCTCACAAAGTGGTGGACGGATCGGATTGAAATTTTGTGGACAGATTTGGTGTGTGACAAGGACAAACGGATTAGATTTTGGTGAAGATCCAGATCCGGATCTGGATACTAGAATATTGAAAGTGATTCCTCACCATTGAGAGATTGGGCCAAAATCGATATATAGCACGATATCTCAAAAAGTTGTGGACGGATTTGGATGAAACTTAGTGGACACTTTGCGCGTTTCACACAAAATAATTCATTCAATTTTTTGGTGAAGATTCCTCTCCGGATCCGGATCTGATAATTTTTTAAGTGATTCTTCACCATTGAGAGGTATTGCTAAACCGATATATAGCACGATATCTCAAAAAGTTGTGGACGGATTAGGACGAAACTTCGTGGACAGGTTGGGTGTGTGGCAAGGACAAATTTTTCCGATTTTGGTGAAGATCCGAATCGGGATCTGGATACGAGAATTTTTTATTTTTTATTTTAAAAGCATTACATGATGGAGGTATGCACTCCACCGAGTGCCCTTCTAGTTCAATTTGTGATGGAGTGTTGGTCTTATTTTTGTGACAAGCACAGTTCAGAACTTGCAGCTAAAACTTTGGATGAGATTTGGATTAGATAAAACTAACAGCTTGGTATCAAACATAATAATGTATCATTTTACCTTCTGAGCAAGTGCAAGTTCACTGTTGCATTGTGGTCTATGGATTCCAAAGCTCAGGCTGAAGCATTCCAAGGCATCCTGAACAAGTGACTGTGGTATTATTATGGAATCTCAACTGGAAGCCCATGGTTACAAGTAAAAAAGACATTGAACAGCTCAGTTCTCCAATAACAGTCAGAGAGATGTCGACTTTGACAGCATGTGGTAAACAAAATTGCCACCAGTCAGCCATCTTAAATCTGATCTCACAAAACAATGATGAGCCTATGTAAGCCATCATTCATTTTCTGGGTGCCAAGTTTGAACAACATCGGTAAACGCATGTCCGATAAATATTTGAGGATGTGTTCAACATCAGGTTTTTCACAACTAAAATGGTCGCCAGTCGGCTATTCTTGGATCTGATGTCGAAAGAAAATGACTGCATATGTATAACATCATGTGTTTTCTTTGTGCCAAGCACGAATAAAATCGGTCCAGACATGTGCGCGAAATGATTGAGGACGTGTTCAATATCAGGTTTTTTACAAGTAAAATGGCCGCCAGTCGGCCACATTGGATATGATTTTGAAAATAAATGACATGCTTATGTAAGCTGTTAATCATGATCTGTGTGCCAAGTTTGAAAAACATGGGTAAATGCATCTCCAAGAAATGGTTGAGGATGTGTTTGTGGTGTATTGGCATACGCGGGCAAGGCACAATGCGGGGAGCGTTGTGGGGGCGTGGAGGAATGGTTTTGATAGTCACGTGTCCGCAAGGCATATAGGTGTTCGCGCTCCGCGAACTTCTTGAATGCGACCGGCTCGCTCCAATCCCCCATTGAAATCGCCTGAACGACACGGGTGTGCACTGTATCATAAGCGCAGCGGAAGCGCGAGAGCCCGTCGCAGCTGGCATGGCCCCCGTTGCTCCGGAACCGTATATTGTAGTTGCCGGAATCAATGACCGGAAACCCATGTTGCATCATCGCAGCTCCTGCCGCTGGAACCTCGCCCTCGGGTCTCGAGGGAGGCCCGGGCCCAAATGGAGGTACGTGCCCCGAAGGAGGCACAGGTGCACCTGGAGGTACGAACTCCGAAACAGGAACCTCCACCTCCTCCCGCTGAAACTCTAATCGGCCTGGCACGGGATGCCCAAGGCCACTGGTTGGCGCCATCCAGTCTAGCCTGAGGCTAGCCAGGCAGTCCCGGCCCAAAAGGGCGGGCCCATCCCCTCGTACCACAAACAATGAGAGTAGGGCGCTTTGACCTTGGTAGACCACCGAGACGTCTGTCACAGCAAGTGGTGCAATCGCTTCGCCGGTGTACGTGTACAGCGAAAAGGTCGTCTTGACCATGTGAACACCGCGGAGGTCACGAGCGGTCCGTTCGCCCATGACCGACACTGCAGCCCCGGTATCAACTTGAAACATGATCGGTGCCCCATTCACCTCAACCTCCACTGTCATTGGTCTTGTCACCTCCGGACCAATTGAAAACAGGCTCAACATTGGTTGCATTTCCTGCTCCGGGCCGCCGGGATCGCTATGCCCAGACGCAAGGCCGCTCTCCAGGTCGCTGGAATCGTCCCGCACCTCGCTATCCAAGACCTTAACGGCGGCCCCCGCCATTCAACACACACACTTCAGATGTCCCACCTTGTGACAATGCAAACACACAGTGTTCTTATACGGGCACACCCGCCACAGATGTGGTCCTCCACATCCCCAGCACCCCTGTGTCAGCATCACCCCTCCCGTTACTCTCACGCAGGGGCCGGGCCATTATCTTCCCAAGGTCGCCCCACCCGCTACCCCACACCAGCGGTGGCACCCTCATGTCTGGCGGACTCAGCGTGTTTACCTGTTTCTATCCGTGGGGGACAGGCAAGCTTGTCTGCCGGGGGCGCGAGAGGTTCGACGATTCATGTCACCTCGACCTCGACGGATGGCGTGTAGGCATGGGTGCCTGGGGGCGCTTCTGCTGCTTAGTGATAGTGTGCTCCCTGACTTCCTTCTTTATATCTTTAAAACGGCCATGGTTGGTGCAGTCTGCAAACATCATTGGGTTCGTCATGCGACTCAGTACTCGAGCACCTGTCCACTGCATTTGGGTTTCAACTCGCTCGCGCCAACACGATATATGTTGTGATGGGGAGAGAGGGCTGAATTGTGGGCCAGATTATATCGACGGCATTATTGTGACAGGTTGTGCAGATGAAGCCAATTTTCTTTTGTGCCGTAGTTTGTTTTGCCTATTATGCTTATCATTATGATTGTCATTTTATAATCATGTTTTTAGGAGGGAGGAATGTGGTGTTTTGGCATACACGGGCAAGGCACAATGCAGGGAGCATTGCGGGGGCGTGGAGGAGTGGTTTTGGGAGTCACGTGTCCGCAAGACATATAGGTGTTCACGCCGCTTGAGGCGTGTGGTAGTCTACAGTGGTGCACATCCGGATACGCAATAAACAGAGTTACGGCAACCCTCATGACTCTACGTGCCTCACTGATCACTGGACACCACAGTGTTCACCATCGGGTTGTTTTTTACAACTAAAATGGTTGCCAGTCTACCAGTTGGCCATCTTTGATCAGATTGCAAAATAAAGTTATGTATGTCATCATAAACTGAGCTTTTACTAAGTCTCAATAAAATCGGACCATGGATGTTGGAGAAATGGTTGGGGAGACGTTAAAGTAACAAAAGGGCTGCCTGTCGGTCATCTTCTATCGGATCTCAAATGAAAATGACGAACTCATGTAAGCCACCATTCTTTATCTATCTGCCAAGTTTGAATAACATCGGTGAAAGCATGTCCGAGAAATGGTTGAGGACGTGTTCGACACCGGCCCGGGGGTTCTTTACAACTCAAAAGGCCGCCTGTCGGCCATCTTGGATCTAATCTCGAAAAATAAATGACACGCTTATGTAAAAAATGATTCTTTATCTGCCTGCCAAATTTGAACAATATCGGTAAATGCTTGTCTGAGAAATGGTTGAGGACGTGTTCAACATCAGGTTTTTAACAACTAAAATGGCCGCCAGCCGGACACATTGGATATGATCTTGAAAAAAAGGCATGTTTAAGTAGGTTATCAGCCATTATCTGTGTGCCCAGTTTGAACAGAGAGGTAAATGCATGTCCGAGAAATTCAACATAGGGTTTTGAACTAAAATGGCCGCCAGTCGGCTATCTTGGATCTGATGTCGAAAAAAAAGTTGGCACACATATGTCCACGAGCATGTGTTGTCGTTGTGCCAAGTATGCATAAAATGGTCCACACATGTCTGAGATATGGTTGCAGCCGCACACACAAAATCGAGAAAAAATCCAGAAGTCCCAATTTCAGAGGATGTCCAATGGGGGCTAAAAATACCACAATAGAAAATGAAAAACATAGGGGCAATACACCTGGGTGCTCACGTGGTAGTGGCTGGATAAGATAATCAGGAATGACTGGAAGGCATGGATGACCCACAAAATATGCAAAGGAAAAGAAAGTAAATACCTATGGATTTTGTTTTAATTCCGTGAATTTTGTTTTGGTTTCAGACCAGGTTACTCTACCCTGGATATGCTGCTTCTGCTCTCCCAACAATGGATGGAGGTCCTCAATGCCAGACATGAAATCAGAGCCATATCGCCAGACATATCGTGTGCTTTTGACAGGGTCTGGCACCCTGCACTACTCACCAAACTCTCTTGCTATGTTGTCCAAGGCCATCTCCACTCATGGCTCTCAGACTTCCTCTCCTGTCGCAGTCAACGTGTGGCCCTAAATGGAGTTCTTTATCCCCTCTTCCTGTGCAGGCTGGAGTTCCTCAAGGTAGCGTTCTGGGCCCTGTTCTTTTTCTCGTTTTCATCAACGATCTCTCTGACTCTCTGGAAAATCTTCTATCTCTTTCCTGATGACTCCACCCTCTGCCGTACCATCTGTCATCCCTCAGACCGGCAAGCAGCAGCTTCTTCGCTCTCTGCAGATTTGGGTAAAATCACAAACTGGTCCAACACGTGGAACATGTCTTTCAATCCAGACAAATCTCACTATGTCTCTCCGAAAGGACCGTTGAGAACCCCCACTCCCCCATCCACTTTCTCAACAATCCTCTGGAAGAAGCCCTTTCTTTCAAGCTTCTGGGTCTCACTATCTGCCATGACCTTTCCTGGGAAAGCCACATTTCAAACCTCGCTTCAAAAGCCAGTCGCCGACTGGGAATCCTCCGTCATGCAAGGTCCTTCCTCGGCCCACCTGAGCTCCTGACCACATACAAAGCTTTCGTCCGCAGCCTTATGGACAACTGCTCTCCCCTCTGGGCTGGTGCTCCTGCCTCCCACATTTCTCGGCTTCACGCTGTGGAAACAAAGGCATTTCGGATTATTGGCATCTCCCGCGATGAGGCTGAGTCTTTGGGCCTCCCACTCTCTCACTGCAGGCAGGTTGGTGGTCTTTCTGTCTTCTACCGTCTCCTCTCCAGCCTCGCCACCCTCGTCCCCCCCCCCCCTCCGCTCTCTCTGCGATTTGTCCCCACCACATTTCTGCAGGGTGCTCAAGGTCCGCCAACGACCCCCTTCTGGTAAAAACTACCAAAATCACAAATCACTGCTCACCTTCACTCTTTCATTCCTCTTTTCCAGGCTTTGGAATAAACTCCTTCACTCTATTCATTCCCATTCTTCCCTCCAGGCCTTCACAATAGCTGTTCACCACCACCTCTTATCATCCCTCATCCAAATCCTCGATCTTTTCTACCCCCGATAATCCACGCAAGCCCACTTCCTTCAAATTCTCTGCTTTCCTTCCTGAAAGTCCCTGTAATGTCCATTTTCTATTCTCCAAGTTTCCCACCCCATCCCCCTCCCTTACACAGATCTCCTAATGTCTCAGTTCCCCACTCTTTTGTCCTTCCCACTGCCACCCCTCTTGTCTCATGCCCCCCCCCCCTTGCTGTGCATTGTGTGTTAGCTCTCATACGAGCCTCGACAAGGTATACAAAAAAAAAACAAACGACTGATCCTCTGTTCAGATTGGTACCTTCATTTATTTTACACAGTGAAAGTACTGCACCTCTGTTCAAATTGATAGCATCGTGTATTTTATACAACATAGGGGTTTTAACTAAAATGGCTGCCAGTTCCACCATCATGTGTTGTTAGGGTTCCCGTACGTGGCCGTACGTGCAAAAAAAAAAACTTTCAAACTGCATGCCAGAAACAACCACACAGGCCGTTCCTTCGCTCTCGTAAATGACGACTGGATTGGGGCATTGTGTTTATCTATAAATGCGCATAAGAAATCGAGAAATTATTAGAATACACTAAGTCATCACTATCCGGAAGTGGTGCGTGCCCGTATGGAATGTTCACATGCATTCCACGAATTATCGCTTTCATTGAAGTAACAACTGCTGTGATACTTACACACACAGAGTTAATTAAAATCCAAATTAAAATCAAGTTTACCTCCCTGTCTTTGCTAGCCATGACATTCGCTGCCATTGACCATTGCCACTCCTACGCCACGGTAACTAAGGCGCGCTTTCCCCATCGGCCACGCCTACGCAGCAACGTGTCCTGTCATTGGTTTGGTAAATAAATGGCCATAACTTGGGAAGCACTTGTCCGATTAATATCAAACCTTGAAAAGGCACATCCTCAGGTCCCCAGAAATATACCTGGCAAGTTTCAATTAGATCGGACCAGTCGTTGTCAAGAAACAGCGGTCACACACACACACACACACACACACACACACACACACACACACACACACACACACACACACACACACACACACATTGCTGGAATTATAGATCGATAATTTGGCTGCCATGTTGGTCTTATGTCAAGCCAAAGACTTATTTGGAGTTGTCATAATTACAATTATTGTCATGGTTTCCCTGTAACTTTTTCCTTCAGTGTAAAACGAAAAATTGGACTGTTTAAATGATCATCAAATACCAAAAGGTTTGAGCCGATCTGCGTCACAGGCCTTTGTAACGGTATAGGCCTCATACTTGGTCAGGAAGGGGTGTGTATCTCCCTCCCCAGGTTCGCAAATTTTCAATGCAATTTGAACCTGAGATCAGTACTTTCATCTATCTGTGTAATTCCAGCAATATGTGTGTGTGTGTGTGTGTGTGTGTGTGTGTGTGTGTGTGTGTGTGTGTGTGTGTGTGTGTGTGTGTGTGTGTGTGTGTGTGTGTGTGTGTGTGTGTGTGTGTGTGTGTGTGTGTGTGTGTGTGTGTGTGTGTGTGTGTGTGTGTGTGTGTGTGTGTGTGTGTGTGTGTGTGTGTGTGTGTGTGAGAGAGACCGCTGTTTCTCGACAACCACTGGTCCGATCTAATTGAAACTTGCCAGCTATATTGCTGGGGACCTGAGGATGTGCCTTTTCAACGTTTGATATTAATTGGACAAGTGCTTCCCAAGTTATGGCCATTTATTTACCAAACCAATGACAAGACACGTTGCTGCGGCCATTTATTTACCAAATCAATGACAGCACACATTGCTGTGTAGGCGTGGCCGATGCGCCATATAGTTCCCAATCGCCGGACACGTTGCTGCGTAGGCGTGGCCGTTGGGTAAGAGATCCTCAGCCGCGTTCCCCATTACGGGTTACAACGTACGGACTTCCGGATAGTGATGACACTGTATTCTAATAATTTCTCGATTTCTTATGCGCATTTATAGATAAACACAATGCCCCAATCCAGTCGTCATTTGCGAGAGCGAAGGAACGGCCTGTGTGGTTGTTTCTGGCATGCGGTTTGAACGTTTTTTTTTGTTTTTTTTTTTGCACGTACGGCCACGTACGTACGGGCATGTACTAGCGTCTTTAATGGGCAGAAGTGTTACACACAAACAGATGGACGAACTAGCGTGTTATTACATCGATAGATGTATGCAGTCGTGTCCAAGCTCCAAAATCATCATTTTATTTTTAACATCAAAAATGTAGCAGAATATTTATTAAAAGAAAAAAACTATTTGGGAGCAACTGAAGCAGCTTCGGACTTAAACACCACCCAGGTTCACGGTTTGTTTTTTTTTGTCCGATTGAAAAGGATTATAATTTTCCTGAAGGTTTGGATTAATTTGAAGCAGCTTTTACTTAATAATTTATCTCTCCGAGTCTTGTTTTCTGTGTTTCAGGGTGGGAGAGACAGACAGACACTGGATTAGCCGATTATATCGATCGAACTAGCAAAGGTAATCGGCGTTACCTGGCAATGCCAGATTCCTCCTCTCACCCATTCCCCTCCCTCATCCAATCCCACCTCCGAGCCCCAGACTCCCACCCCACCCCTTCCCCTCCCTCCTCCCACAAAATAATTTTTGCAGAGTGTATATTAAAGTGTAGGTGTACATAATGCATAAAAACTCGACTGACTCACCTCTGGGTGGGTCGAGTTTGCACATTACTTGCTGAAAAATGTGTAGTCTGTGTTTTGTAAGAAGACTTTCAATGTTTGTGTGGTGTGCGCTTAGAAGGTTCTCGAATCTCGATGGTCTAAGGGGTACGTTCCAATATTGCAGTTCGTGTTGAAGGGGACGAAAGGGTCTCAACTCTCAAGCACGTAAAAAGGGTCTCGAGGTCCAAGTGATCGAAAACTCAATGGTTAAGGGTCCAAGCTGTATAATCTGAAGGGGGTAATGGATCTTAAGGGTCTCATGAGTATTTGGAGTTGAAAGGGTCTTAAGGGTCTTCAAGATCTTAAAGGGTCTAAAGGGTCTTCAGGGACTCTAAAGTCTGAGGTGGTGGATGAACGTACCCTATGGACAATCCACGGGTTGGACTTGGCCTGTGTGCCAAATTTTGTTGTTGTCGGACGAGCGGTCTTTGCAAAAAATGTGAACATACAGACAGAGAGACAGACAAACAGACAAATGTATGACAAATTCTATTTAGTACTCACAAATTAAACCCGCCACATTGCTGATGGGGATGTTAAGGAGGGGAGAGGGAGGGAGAGAGAGGAGGGAGAGAGAGGAGGGAGAGAGAGGAGGCAGGGAGGAAGAAGGAGAGGCAGAGAGGATGGAGGAAGGGAGGAGGGAAGGGGAAGGAAGGAGGAGCGAGGGGAAGCAGTGTGTGAAGTGGGTAAAGAGTGGGAGGGGCTGAATAAAGGGGAGCGAGGAAGGGGGAAGAGTGAGCAAGGGGGAAGAGTGAGCAAAGGGGGAAGAGTGAGCAAGGGAGGTGGGAGGTGGGGAGAGCAACGCCTCACCAAACATTGCTTTCTGCTGTGGGAGGGAGGGTGTGAGGAGGGGGTGCTGGAGAGAGAGACCGAAAAACAGAGAGAGACACAGAGACAGCACAAGACAGACAGAGACAGAGTGAGGAGAGTGTTGCATTTTATGAGTAAGGGGGAATGAGGAGGGGGACAGATAGAGTGAGGGGGGGGTAGGAAAAAAAGAGAGAATGGTGAGGGGTGGTGGTCGGGTTAGTAAAGAAAATGATATGTTATGCTTAATGACCAAACACACAAACAAAAAAGTACAAATGTCCACAGGCATAAAGTACATAAAAACGACAAATGCAACGATTTACCTTAAAACCGACTTCTTTGAAAAAAGAATTAAAGTGGGAAATTAGTGAAATTCAATTCAAAAATATATCAAGTCACAGAACACAAAATGTCGACTAAGACATACTCCATGCCTTCACAGCTCAAACAAAAATGGCGAGCACGTGGTCAGATGGAGCTTATTGTTTTTTTTTTATATGTAAGGATGTCGAAGTGAGGGGTGGATTATAAAAGGAGATCGCACAACAAGATAAAACAAAATGATGTCCTGCAAAAATAAAATTGCACATTTTCAGTGGATGAGGCACCTCCTGAAGCACCCACTGCAGGGCACCACAGGACCCAATAAAGTCGGAAACAAATGTCTAATCGATGTTAGATTGAAAGCACATGTACTTTTACTGAAACTAACAAACAAGCAGCTTGGAGAGCGCTCACCAAGTGGCTTAAGCGCTTATGCAATCACTCAAACAAAACTGTTGATGAGTGGCTGGCTTGGCAAGCGATGAGTATCGCAATTCTGTCATATTAAGCACATACCTACCGGAGATGCCGAAATGTCAAATATGACTGAATTAGACAAATTATATCAATTACTCCTAAGGAGATGATAAATGGGGCTTCTGGGACACCCATTCAAATGAATGGGGAAAAAGGGAAAAACTTTCTGACTCAAGCCCCAAAGCCCAAAATAGGAGACTGATTTTCTCCTCACCTATCCACTTCCCTCCCGCACAAGCAAATGAAAAATTGAGACTAATTTCCTCCCCCTCCCATACAAGCAAATGAAAGATTGAGACTTGGTGATTAAAGCACTTCTTCCCCCCAACATAATCACAGTCCTTTCATATTTTCATTCCACTCAAAGAGCGAACCAATTAATATTTGTCCATGTTCTACTTTAGGGAATAACTTAATTTTCTTATAACATTCATTTCCATCGAGTATATTCACAAAGAATAACGTGGAACTTGATTCTTGGTTTAAGTGTCTTTGTTGAGCAGAAATGAAATGATAAACTTCTCTTAATGCTCTTATTTGACCACCTCCTGAGCCACATGTCATTTTGAGATTGTAGTAAATTGTTTTTCCATTGTTCACTTGATAACCATCAAAGTTTTCAGTCCATTCAAGAATATTTATTGTTTTCTTTACATCCTCCAACTTATTTGTAATTAAATTTATCTGCGTATTTGTTTTATCTACTTTTACCCTGGTTATTTCTTCAATAAGACTTATTTGAGATTTCTCACATTCTTTGTTTCCCATTTAAATACCAAGGCTGATTACATCTCCACTCTTTGGTTTGGTTATTGCTTGGTTCTTTCATTTACAAATCAGTAAAAAGACGGGGGTCGCCTGTTAAAATTCCCTACGCAATATCTTAACACTTATACTTATAACCATAAGGGAGACTATTGATTCCATTAACTAAAATATATATTTTATCATCAAAAGCTCCTAATGCTTTCTTATTTATCTCTTCTGTACATAATTGATGTTTATAACTTCTTATTGTATTCATTTTTCTGTACTCTTCCTTCTTTAAGGTTAAACAGTTGTAATAATGTTTAAAGTTTATTGTTTCCTTGATTATATTTTTCTTTATTCCCTTTAGCTTCTTATCACACCTTTCAATGTTATTATTATCAATATATGTGAAAGCATAAAACTTTGATCTCAATCCTATAAATTCACTCATGAACTTCCCAACCAATTTATCTTTAAACTTACCAATAACCTTTTTATCCTTTGATGAAAACAACACATCACCTGACATAATTACTTATTTTTTTTTTATTTTTTTTTTTTTTGTATACCTTGGTCGAGGCTCGTATGAGAGCTGACACACAACTCACAGCAAGGAGGCATGAGACAAGAGGGGCGGGAGTGGAAGGGACAAAACAGTGGGGAACAGACACATTAGGTGAACTGTGGAAGGGAGAGGGATGGGGATGGGACGGGGAACATGGCGAAGAGAAGATGGACATTTCAGGGACTTTCAGGAAGGAAAGTAGGAGAAATGAAGGAAGTGGGCTTGGGTGGATTATCGGGGGTAGAAAAGATCGAGGATTTGGATGGGGGAAGATAAGAGGTGGTGGTGAACAGCTGTTTTGAAAGCCTGGAGGGAAGAATGGGAAAGAATAGAGTGAGGAAGTTTATTCCAAAGGCGGGAAAAAAGAGGAATGAAAGAGTGAAGATGAGCAGTGATTCGTGATTTTGGTAGTTTTACCAGAAGGGGTTGTTGGCGGACCTTGAGCGCCCTGTGGAAATGTGGTGGGGACAAATCGCAGAGAGAGCAGGGGGGGCAAGGCTGGAGAGGAGTCGGTAGAAGACAGAAAGACCACCGACCAACCTGCGGTGATTGAGTGAGAGGCCCAAAGACTCAGCTTCATTGCGGGAGATGCCGATGATCTTAAATGCCCTGGTTTCGACAGCGTGAAGCCGAGAAAGGTGGGAGGCAGGAGCACCAGCCCAGAGGGGAGAGCAGTACTCCATCAGGCTACGGACAAAAGCTTTGTAAGTGGTCAGGAGCTCAAGAGGGCCCAGGAAGGACTTAGCACGACGGAGGATTCCCAGTCGGCGACTGGCTTTTGAGGCGAGGTTGGAAATATGACTTTCCCAGGAAAGGTCATGGCAGATAGTGAGACCTAGAAGCTTGAAAGAAAAGACTTCTTCCAGAGGATTGTTGAGAAAGTGGATGGGGGGGTTTTGTAAACGGTCCTTTCGAAGAGACATAGTGAGAGTGTGAGATTTGTCTGGATTGAAAGACATGTTCCACGTGTTGGACCAGTTTGTGATTTTATCCAGATCTGCAGTGAGTGAAGAAGCTGCTGCTTGCCGGTCTGAGGGATGACAGATGGTACGGCAGAGGGTGGAGTCGTCGGCAAAGAGAAATAGAGGATTTTCCAGAGAGTCCGAGAGATCATTGATGAAAACCAGAAAAAGAACAGGGCCCAGAACGCTACCTTGAGGAACTCCAGCCTGCACAGGAAGAGGGGATGAAAGAACTCCATTTAGGGCCACACGTTGACTGCGACAGGAGAGGAAGTCTGCGAGCCATGAGTGGAGATGGCCTTGAATACCATGGGAAGAGAGTTTGGTGAGTAGTGCAGGGTGCCAGACTGTGTCAAAAGCACGTGATATGTCCAGGGATACGGCTCGGATTTCCTGTCTGGCATTGAGGACCTCCATCCATTGATGGGAGAGCAGAAGCAGCATATCCAGGGTTGAGTGACCTGGTCTGAAACCAAATTGATGATTGGAAATCAAGCCATTGGAGAAGAGGAAGGATTTCATATCTGAGGCGATGATGGATTCCATCACCTTGCTGATGATTGGGAGAAGGCTGATTGGTCTGTAGTTATAGGGATCTGTTTTTGCACCTTTTTTATGCAGGGCAGTGATGTTAGCAGATTTCCAAGCAGATGGCAGATGACCCTGGGCAAATGAGAGGGTGAATAGAACAGAGAGAGGGTGAGCAAGAGCAGAAGAGCAGGCTTTGAGGACACGTGGGCTGATGCCGTCTGGACCGGTTGCAGAATCTGACTCGAGGTTTGAAAGCAAGCTCTCCACCTTGTCAGGAGAAAAGGATACAGAGTCCAGGGACAGTTGGGTGCGACTGGGTAAAGTGGGTAGAGATAGTGATGGGTTTAGGACACAAGATTTAGCTGCAAACACCGAGTTTAGACATTCAGCCAGACTCGACGGCGGTGAGGTGGTTCTCTGATAACAGCCAGAGAGATGTCCACTTTAACAAGGACGTGGTCAGAAGAACCAATTGGAGCGAAGGAAGAGCAGCAGATATTGTCAGGGAAATTTGTCAAAATCAGATCCAGAAGAGATGGAGTACCATTGGTTGAGATCCGGGTCGGGAAGTTGACCGATTGAGTCAGTCCCAATGAGTCGCAGAAAGCTTTTGCTGAGGTGCCATGGCAGGTGAGAGAGGTACCCACACCTAGCCAACTGGCGTGATCACGTGTGGAATCAGCAGTGCGGCCATTTGAGGTAAGGGAGGGGATGGAGGGGGAACATACACTAGAAACAGATTTGATTAAACGCCACCAGGATTTTGAGGAGGGAGAGAGGTATGAGAGTTCAGACTTGAGATGAGAAAGATGTTGTTTTCTGGCTCTCCTGAGGGTAGATACACACTTGTTCCGAGCTTTGTGGAAAGAACTGAGATTGCCCTCAGTTGGGTTTGCTTTCCATGAGGCAAAGGCAAGTTGTTTCAGGACAACTGCCTCGCCACAAGCTTCAGTAAACCAAGGGCGGGAGGAAGGGTAAGACAACTGAACACGAGAGGGGATAAATCTGTGCATGAGGGAGAGCAAGTTTCTTTGAAAGAATTCCCAGGATGAGTTGATGTTTGAGAAAGTAGTGATAGGAGACCAGTCTGTAAGTTTGATGGCTGCTCGGAGACCCTGCCAGTCGGCTTGAGTGAAATGCCAGACTCGACGGCGGTGAGGTGGTTCTCTGATAACAGCCAGAGAGATGTCCACTTTAACAAGGACGTGGTCAGAAGAACCAATTGGAGCGAAGGAAGAGCAGCAGATATTGTCAGGGAAATTTGTCAAAATCAGATCCAGAAGAGATGGAGTACCATTGGTTGAGATCCGGGTCGGGAAGTTGACCGATTGAGTCAGTCCCAATGAGTCGCAGAAAGCTTTTGCTGAGGTGCCATGGCAGGTGAGAGAGGTACCCACACCTAGCCAACTGGCGTGATGACAATTGAAGTCACCACATAAGAGGAAGAGAGAGTTTGGATGAGAAGATAGAAGATGGTCCATGTTTTCGGATAGTGAGATGTAGATGGAGTCATCACTGTTCGGTGGACGGTACAGTACACATATAAACATGAGGTGGGAGTGGAGGGGAAGCCGAAGCCAGAGGTATTCCTGGGGGTGTGGGGGAGTGAGAGCAGTGCATGGAGAGTGAGGAATAGAGTCTTTGATGAAGAGAGCAACACCTCCACCAGGACGAGGCTCAGGTCTGTCATACCGTAAGAGGGAGTAGCCAGGGAGAGATACTTGGGAGTCAGACACGTCTTGGGAGAGGAAAGTTTCTGTTAGGCAGATAATGTCTGGTTTGTCAGTGGCAACCTGTATGGAAAGATCTGAAAGGTTTGAGCGAAGGCCCCGGATATTTGAGGTCCACACTTTTAATGAAGAGGAAGGGGAGGAGGCTTTGGGTGCAGGAGGTGGAGGGGAGGGGGAGGGTAGGACAAGGGACGAGGGGGCAGGTAAGGAGGGTTGCTGAAGGAGTGTGGGGTATTGCAGAACAGCGAGGGGAGGGGGCCGAATGAGGAGAAAAGGCTCTGTGGTGCTGGGGGAGAGGGGGGACAAGAGACAAGGAAGAAGGCAGTTGAGGATTTGAGGAGGTGGAGTGAAGAGATGGAGGTGAGAGGGCAGTGGAGGGAGGCAGGTTGGTGGATGAGAGGGGGGCAACTTTGAGAAGGAAGAGTGAGGGGGATGAAAGGTGGGAGAAAGGTGAGGGGGGATTTTTGAGAGAGGTGAGAGGGAGGCTTGGAGGAAGAAGAGTGGGATGGTTGCTTTGAGAGTGAGAGTGAGGGGTGAGGGGGATGAGTTGGCACTGAATTTGGAAAAAAAGAATGGTTGATGGAAAGCGAGCATCCATGGCAAACTGTGGTTTTTAAAAGTTTTAAGTCAGAGATGCGATTTAACACAATTCTTGAAGGGTGCAATGAAGGCGAATTCAGAGCATGGAGAGAAGAAGCGCTGTAATAGTTGGATTTTTTAGGCAAGGAATGAAGGAGAGCTCGAAATGAGAGCAGTCTGTTAAAATAGCAGAAGAGTAGTGCATTGTGAAACAGTAAAGAGTACCACATGTGTGAGAGAGGAAGATGAAGCATTATAAGATCGTTTTTGTTGTTAAAAATAATGTATGAGAGAGTTCAACAGATTAGGTCATGGAAGTGTAAAAAAAAAAAAAAAAAAAAAAAAAAAATCGAGGAAGAAGACGAGGAGGAAGTTAAGAGGAAGAAGAAGAAGAAGCAGAATCGGGAGAAGGGGAGGTGACCGTGTCGTTGTTGTTGTTGGGTGTATATATATATATATATATATATATATATATATATATATATATATATATATATATATATATATATATAAATATATATTTTTTTTTGTTGTTAATATTAATATATGAGAGAGTTCAACAGATTAGGTCATGGAAGTGTAAAAAAAAAAAAATGTATCATTGTATCATATATATATATATATATATATATATATATATATATATATATATATATATATATATATATATATATATATATATATATATATATATATATATATCAATATTATCAATCATATCCTCATATACATCACTTATCGTAATTTCTAATATAAAACTATCTGTATCCATATATAACAATGACACATTATCCTAATACTTTGATTTTCAATTATTATAGTAATAGTCATACATTAACGACTTTGACAAGTCAAGAATTGATGTTCCGATATAAATAGGTTTATCCATTTCAACACTCTTTTTTTCAAATGAATAGCACAAAAGTTCTTTGAAAACACCTCTGCTCCCTCAAAATTTGGTCTATTAATTAACTTTGAAACCTGTTTCCAAGATGGAGCAAGTTTTATGTTTTGTCGATTCCTAACATTTTCCATAGACTTTCTAAATACAGCATTATTCATCAATTTATAAAGTCCTTCTCAAAATCTGTTTTTGCTTCTGTTCTCCTTTTTGTATTAAAATCAATATACTTCTTTAACTAATGACTTTAAATTTCAAAATCCTATGAATTTTCCTCACTCTCAACCCAGCAGATAAATATTGTCTCAAGTTCCTTTGATGTAAAACATAACTTTCTTTATCATTTAATGCAGTAAGTAGTTTTTCTGTCAATTTACCTCTTTTATTAAATGACTGTTGGTAATCACTTAACGATTCTTTTCTTGGACTTTCTTTATCAGGGGCATAAGGTAGGTCTTTATGTTTATTATGAAGTTCTTCTGGATATTTTAAATCAACCTCAAAATAATATCCAACTTCAGCTTCATCCAATTCTATTTGAGAGGAGACAATGTCTTGTAAAACTTTTTCATAATGTTTTTCTTTAATCCATTTAAGTTTTCCATAAGGTAAAGATTGAGACATAGCCCACCGATACAAATTGTTAGCATCATAATACATCAGGTAAGAGTTGTCCTCATTCTTAATATAATCAGGAAAATACCTGTTATTTGCTTTGGCATATCTCTTGGAACATACTTGAGATATTCCACCCCTTTTCGCCTTCTCTACCATTAAAAGCTTATCTATATCACTGATTAATTCCAAATTGTGTTTTGTCATTTTTAACAAAGCACTCCAAACTAAAGCCGGAGCTGTGTAATAGTGAGCGGGGTCCAATCCATAAGAATTTTTATTATGACAGACTGTTCTAAAAGTTTCAAACACATCAGCCAATAACAATCCATCAGTTTTAAGATACAAATCATGATATTCTCCAAGATTCTTTATTTTAACCTTCTCCCAAACTTTTTAGCTTGTGTTTAATCTCAATTGGAAATATGAGTTTTATTCAACTTGCTATAGAGACTTTCCCTTGAAGGAAGTTGTGTTTCTTTAAACTTCTCAAATGAATCCATATCATCATCCGGATATATTCCCTTTTGTGATAAGACATCAATCTCTTCTTGATTTGAGAAATGTGATTTAAGATTCATTAAGTTTTTAATATTTGATGTGAAGTTAGATAATGGACTTGCCATAAACTTGTATGTGTCAAGAAATCTGATATGGGTTATGGGGGATGTATGAATTGTTTTTGTGAATGAGATGCATTCTTGATCTATGTTTGGAATGGCAGAAATATATCCAGATGTCTTTGAAAGTTCATTTATAAATAGATGTGTGTCATTGTGAGCATTGTTGTGAAGAAAGACAGGAATAAAGTTTTGGGGCTTGTAATTAAGATTACAATGGGAATGAGTTGGACCTCTTCATTTACGAGTAAGATGACAATGATCCCAAACTTTGACCTCTCCCTCAATTTTCTCCTCACAAATATGACAGATGCTGTTCTTTCTAAATTCCTTTTTCTCTCCTTTTGTTAATGACATTGGTTTATAGGTTTTAACCATTACTTCTCTTAGTCTCTTATAAAGTCTTTTTCCAATCGTCTTACAAACTCCTCTGAGGCATCTTCTCCTCGATAAAGTTCTAACTTGTTGTATTCATCACCAACAGATGATTTGATATAATAACAGAAGCCACAAGAAGTATGTTTTTAATATTTATTTGTGTATGATTTATTTGGATTTGGAGAAACAGTATCTATCTTTTCAAGGATACTTTCAAAATCAGCATATATCACAAACGGATGTTTTATAGATTTGTTAAAATCTTTGAATGATATGTTTGAACCTGCTTTGGTGAATTGATTACAGTTTTTTTTTTTTTTTTTTTTGTATACCTTGTCGAGGCTCGTATGAGAGCTAACACACAACTCACAGCAATGGGGTATGAGACAAGAGGGGCGGGAGTGGAAGGGACAAAACAGTGGGGAACATACACATTAGGTGAACTGTGGAAGGGAGAGGGATGGGGATGGGATGGGGAACATGGCGAAGAGAAGATGGACATTACAGGGACTTTCAGGAAGGAAAGCAGGGGAATTGAAGGAAGTGGGTTTGGGTGGATTATCGGGGGTAGAAAAGATCGAGGATTTGGATGGGGGAAGATAAGAGGTGGTGGTGAACAGCTGTTTTGAAAGCCTGGAGGGAAGAATGGGAAGGAATAGAGTGAGGAAGTTTATTCCAAAGGCGGGAAAAAAAGAGGGATGAAAGAGTGAAGATGAGCAGTGATTCATGATTTTTGTAGTTTTACCAGAAGGGGGTTGTTGGCGGACCTTGAGCGCCCTGTGGAAATGTGGTGGGGACAAATCGCAGAGAGAGCAGGGGGGTTGATTTATGATTACTACAATATTTCAAATTTTAATTTAATCGTTCTTTTGTGTGAAAGGAGTTGAGACATCTCTTACAAGGATACATTTTACATTTTCTTTTGTATAGTTGGATTTGGTTAATCTTGATAAATTTTTGATGAAAGTATAATGTGATTTTTCCTTTGAAGTAAAGTAGAGAAGGTCAATGTGTGTTTCATCATTTTTAAAGTTGTTTGAAATTTTCAATATCTGAACTTTGTTTGTATCCGTTAATCCATATACATTAAGAGATAGATTATTAATTTTCTTAAATTTAGGAATATCTCTCAATGACATTGGAAAATTTAAATCTTTCACATTTAATGTATTCTCGTATTTCTTATAATGTTCAACCCTTTCAGTTTTCCATTGTGGAGGATGTTCGTGAGCAAGAATAGACCATAGAAAACATTTATTATCTTTGTTTTGAATATTAACAACCACTTTCTTAAGTTTTATCTCTATTGGTAAATCAATATAAGAAGAAGCTTGAAGAGGATCTGATTTTAAGATGTGTATATCTAAAAAGATAATTTTTTGAAATCGCAAATCCACCACCTACTACAGTGTTATCAACATTTTGTTCTTGTCTCTGGAGTTCATCGAAAACATCAAATCTTACAAAATCTTGAAATGATGAGATAAAGTGAGGGTTTGTCCTCATATTGGGAGTAGTTTCATCACCTTCTCTTACAATATTCAATTTTACTCCCATATGAAACTTAAAAGTTTTCATTTCACTTCATATGTTGTTAATTATAGTTTCAATACTTTGTTTAACCATATCAACAGCTTCCATGATTGAAGTTGGTCCAGGGTCTTGAAAGCAAAACAATCTTATTTTTATCTCCTTTAAATGCCCCGTCAGTGTTTTCAATGGAGAATTTAGTGGCACCTTCCTTTTCTTCATTGTTCTAGTGCTTGCGTGATTGAAGGTGTTTATTATTTTAAAAAAAATTGAAGAATAGCATTATCACATCTATCACAATGTTTTCTTTCTTTGTCAAGTGGAAATATTTGTCTGAAAACATTGAATGCGTGTTTATTGGTTTGAAGGTGTTTTTTATAACATTTATATTCATGATTACAAACATCGCAGTATGTTGTATTCACCATATTTATACAACAAAACTTTGCTTAAAATAAAATTTTCTTGATGAAAATTTCGCTTAATTTATTGGTGAATCTGTGCTTAAAACCATTTTATCCTCCAACTTTTTTCACTTAATAAATACAATGTATCAAGACACAAAAGACAAGTTTCAATCAATCTCTTCATTTGTAAAAGATACTGAGAAATATGTCGAGGATGTAAAATTGAATAAAGATAAATAGAACAACTATTGGATAAAAACAATTATGATGAATAATATGAGTTCTTCAATTTCCTTCAGTGGAAGGGCTTTTAGTATACCTGGTAGAACATCAATTAAAGTATCTCTAACAAAAGTTTCTCCTCTCCTGGCAATATATTAAAAACTAGAAAAAGCAATGAAACAAGAAAAAGTATCAAAAAAGAAAAACCTCATGGATGAAGCTTTAGAAAGAAAAGATAAGACCATTTGTAATATGAAAGGAGAAATTTGTATTTTTTTCAACAACCCTAAAGATTAAAATCCTGATGAAATAAAGGATGTTAATATATCAGGTGAAATGACATTTCGTTCAATAGTAGTTAAGGACCATTTTAAAATTAACTTTAATATAAAAAATGAAGTCGTTGAATCTGTTAATGCAAAAAAAGTATATAGATATAGATGGTAATGTTTTTTTCTACTTATTAAATATGAGTCAATATTCAACTGAAGATTTTGAAGATTATGAGAGTGATGATAGTATCTCTGTTGGAACAGAAGACAGTTATGATACCGAGAGTTTGTGTTCAAACAATAGTTATGAAAGTAGTTTTATAGATGATTGTGAAAGCACCAATGAAAGAACTGAAGATGATAGCGAAGATGAATTTTATTTGAAGTAAAGTTTTACTTTATCAATATGAAGTTTACTAGATTTTGAGCCTCTTGAATTTCCTGATTCTCCACATGACAAATTTGAGAATTGTCCTCCGTGTGAAAGACAGGGATTAAACACAGAGTCAAAAGCATATAAACAATATATATTCTGTGATTCTCTTCTAATTAATGAAAATAAAAAAAATATAAAAAGGAATATAATTCTTTGAGATTTACACCAAAAATGAATTACTTTACAAGATTGATTCGAGAAATGAATGTAATGTATGAGGGTGATAATACACCTTTTCTTTCAAGAGAAGAGACTGAACAAATGACGACCATGTTTCGTGGATTGATGATTTATATTATTAACGATTGTCATTTTCAGGGAAATATCAACACAAGATATTGTACAAATAAAATAATAGATTATCTTGAAATTAAACCTGAACTTCGGATAAAACATCGGGTTTCCAAAAAAGCCAATAAAAAATAAATAACCTGTTTTCCAAATATATAAATGAATGATTTTTTACCCATTTAGGAAAATAAGATAAAATTTAACAAAAATAAAAATCTTCCAAATTCATTAAGATGTCTCATAGTTGGTTCAAGTGGGTATGGAAAAACCTGATTACTTTTAAAGATGCTCCTTACTCCCAACTTTTTAGATTATGATAATTTAATAATTTTCACAAAGTCAAGTTTTCAACATGAGTATCAACTACTCTCACAAGGTTTCAATGCTGGTCTTCAAAAAGAAGATATAATCGGTTGTATAAACTTCAAAACAAACAAAATGATCAGAACATTTAAGATATAATACAACTATTTTGTGATACACAGAGATATAAAAAGATATCAAAGCCGATAACTTGTATTCTTAGTGATAATATGAATGATATACCTTCTCCCAAAGATTTGGATAAATACAAAAAGAACCTCGTTATCTTTGATGATTGTGTTAATGAGAGAAACCAAAGGGTAATGGATAGCTACTACACAAGAGGGAGACATTCTTCTTGTAATTGTATTTATCTTTGTCAATCATACTTTCAACTCCCTCGTCACTCAATAAGAAACAATGCAAATACTTTTCTTTTATTCAAGTTAAATTCAATATATATAAACAATTTTTGGAGAGACAATTGTTCTACATTATGTAGTAAAAAGGAATTTGGGGATTATATGAAGCACATGACTGAAAATATCAATATATTGTTATGAAACAAGATGAGATATTAAAAGATATATTTTTTATGTATACACAATTACATGTAGAAATGACAACTATTATTATAAATCTTGTGGGTAAATCTGCTTCTGGAAAAAAACTTTCATAAATCAAGGTTCTTGAATGGTACAAATGAAAATATTGTAAATTTTCTAAGAAACCACCATGTAGTTTGTATTGTTGTTGTTGTTGTTCGTCTTTCGGCTGCTCCTGTTAGGGGTCGCCACAGTGGATCATCCGCTATGATCCGCAAACTGATTTGGCACAGGTTTTACGCCGGATGCCCTTCCTGACACAACCCTGATCGCCTCTTACGACACAGGGATAAGGATTGGGTTTTGCCATGATTCCAGGCTGCCCTACACCCTCTCATAGCGCAGCACAGTGCAGAGCTCCCTTCCTCAAGCGATCCTCCAACCCAAGCCTCCGAGTAGCGGATTACAGACGCACGCCACTCGCCCAGTCATGTAGTTCATATTGTATCAACAACAATGAGAGCAATTTGACCAGGAGTTGTAGAAGGTGAAGATTATTACTATATTTCAGAAGAGGAACATATGTGATTGAGGCATGAAGGTCAAACATTTGAGGAGGTTTATTTTGGTACAACAAAATATTCACATTGTAAGAGTGAGTTAAAGAAACTAAAATCTGGTGGTGTTGGGATATTAGAAACTAATCCAGAAGGAATGAGACAAATTATTAAACATCTGAGTGGTAATGGGTTAAGATTTTATCATTCGGTTTTGATGTTGATGAAGAAACTCAATGCAAACGTATGAAAAGCAGAGATACAAGTATTAGTGGAGAAGAAATTAAAACTCATATTAATGTGAATAAAGAATTTGATGAAATATTTAAAGAAAAGGATTTATTTGAACATATCTACTTTAATGATGAATAAAAGGAAAATTCCCCTGTTGATCTTTACAATTCACCAGTGCGGGCCCATAGGTGCGTGCCCATAGGTGTGTGCCAGTATGTGCAGCTTCGTTCCTTCGCTCTCGTAAACGACGACTGGATTGGGGGCATTGTTTCCATTAGATCAGATCAACCGTCTCATAAATGGCCATAACTTGGGAAACACCTGGGAAACATACTCAGGTCCCCAGCGTCAATTGTGACGTCATATCAAACGAAGAAGAAGAAGAATTGTGATGCCCCCCCCTCTCTCTCTCTCCCCTCTCTCCCCCCCCCTCTCTCCCACCTCTCTCACCCCTAGTCTCACCCCTCCTCTCTTCCCCCATCTCTCTCCCCCCTCTCTCTCCCCCTAGTCTCGCCCCTCCTCTCCCTCCTCCTCTCTCTCCCCTCTCTCTCGCCCCCACTCTCACCCCCCTCACACCCCCTCTCCGGTCCCCCTCTCTTGCCACCTCCTCTCTCCCCTCTCTTGTATTGTGACGCCACCTCTCTCTCACCCCCTCTTTCCCTCCCCTCTCTCACCCCCTCTCTCCCACCCCTCTTTCGCCCCTCCTCTCTCTCCCCCTCTCCCCCTCTCCTCTCTCACCCCCTCTCTCGCCCCCTCTCTTGGCCCCCTCTCTCGCCCCCCTCTCTCTCGCCCCTCTCTCTGTAAATGTATTCACAAATGTCTACCAAGCACAACAATGAATTCAAACCTTGGGAAAAAACAGCTTTTAAACCCTTGGGAAACAGCTGTTTCCCTTGGGAAAATTCAAACCTTTGGATTAATTAATAATTTTAACAATTAATTCAAACCTTGGGAAAAAACAGCTTTCAAACCTTGGGAAATACTTTGGAAACAGCTGAAACGGATGAAGAACGATATCAAACCTTGAAAAGGCACATACTCAGGTCCCCAGCGTCAATTGTGACGTCATACCAAATGAAGAAGAATAATTGTGACATCAATCGTGAAAAAAAACAATAAATAAATAAACATTAATTGTGATGTTATTCGTGAAGTCATAGCACCGTGTCTTGTCATTGGTTGACAGACATGATTGGTCATTATTGGTTGACAGACAATATATAGGTCGTTATTAGTTGACAGACATTGGTCATTGTATCACGTTATTATTTTTATTACTGCCAATTATTGTGCTATTATTATTATTATTATTAATATGCTGTTTTCATTATTCTGAGATATATTTGGGAAAAAATGGCATGATAAGGTGGAACGACACTTCAGCTGCGATAGATACACCTTTCCAACACTGAAAAAAGCAATAAAATGGTCGTAACTTGAGAACCGCTCATCCGATTAATATCAAACCTTGAAAAGGCACATCCACGGGTCCCCAGCAATATTCCTGGCAAGTTTCAATCAGATCGGATCAGCGGTTGCCGAGGAACGGCGGTCGCAGACACACACACACACACACACACACATTGCTGGAATTATAGATAGATTAAATGATATTTTCCAATCAATAAATGGATGCGAAAGAAGGAGCAAGAAGATTTAAGGAGCATCAAGAGTTGGTTTCAAAAGTTGTAAAACAACAGGAAGGCAGAAAGAATAAATGCAGACAGAAACTAACGAGTGAAGAAGCATTTGAAAGGAAACAAGATAATTTTTTTAACCACTTTTGAAAACTTCCCAAGAAAAAATTATAGATGCTTCCCACACTTCCCACAATAGAATATACTCCAAAAAAACTTGAAATGTTAAAAGATTTCAGTCAAATAACGGAGGAAGAATTTGGGCATATAGGAAAATTAGAATATGATGATGGATTATTTCGACAACTGGAAGAGATTAATCAACCTCCTGATTATATTGTGAATTCTCTTCAAAACAATAAATATTCAGTGGATTCAAAAACCAAAGCATGACTCATTCCAACAGAACAACCAGCAATATTTCATCTTGTTCAAGAAAAAGGATTGGTATTTAATGATGAATTAAGGTTCTTGAGTTCTGCTCAACCCCCTGTTAAACTAAATCCGAGATTAATGTTTCTTCCAACAAAAGATGGAAAACAAGGTTCAACTGTGAGGGATGAATCAAAGTATTTTGATAAATCATTGGATATGAAAAATAAGGATGATGGAGCATATATTGATCTTCTGGAGTCTCTAAATTATAGGGTTAGTCTATCTGGTAAAAGTAGGAAGAATGAGGAGAAACACATTATTCAGGCTTTAAGTAGCCTTGGTTCAGGTGTTACTTTTCTTCCAAATGACCCTTCACAATTAGTCAATGGACTGTTATTGCTGTGAGGTAGTAAGAAGGCTGGAAATAACAATTGTTTTAATGAAGCATCAGCCATTTTAGACCAGTTGATGAACATGAAAATAATTAAAAATGTCAATACAAAGACATTTTATCCCATATTAAGTAAGATGAGAAGCACAATCCTGATTTTTCATTTCACAACAAGCGACCACACATCTTCATTCCCATACCCACTACAACTTGACGCAACAAAAGAATACGAGGCGTCTTTATTGTCCATGGAAACTTATAATACCTTGTTTAATATCACTGAGAAAAATGACAAGTTTAGTTATAGTATCCGGAAAGTGGATACAAAATGATAACAGTTTCACCCGGAGCATATGAGATTTCTCAAATATCTTCCGAAATTGCTCGCCTTATGAAATAACAAATTGATGAAATTAGTTGGTATATCAGTGAATATACTCCAAATCTTAAAACAGAAGAGATGTTGAACAGAAGACTTAACTCAAAGAAGCCACTCAATGTATCATATCTTAAAAGAAGATGCCAACCCGTTAAACTGAACCAAACCACTTACACATGGAATTTGGGTGTTCTGGAAGGAAAGCCATGATATCTGTGGCTCATTTTTTTAAACCAGATGGTGATACTGCTACTGATAAGAATAATGCATTGAGTGATCATGCTAAGGTGAAACAACTTCGCGTTTCTCTCGATGGAACATTTTATCCACGAGATAGATTGGAAATTAATTGGGAAAAAATGATTATGCTGAAGCATACAAGTCTTACCAAAAGGTGTGTGAAATAATGGAAATAAAGAACCCATTTTGGATGTGACAGCATTTAAAAGTCTGCATACAATCTATGCGATTGACCTGAGTGCACTAAAGGAAACTATAAAGTCTAATCGAGTGGATACTTCCCTATACATTGAAAGAGAAGAGAGTGAAGAAGTGTATACATATTGTTTGCTTTTGGAAGAAACACAATTACAGATTAATACAGATAATGGTGTTATGATTAGTGTCACATAATTTTTTGGATAAATAAATGAGAAGTAAAGTTCCAACTGGGGTATATGTAAATCAAATCAATCTTCATAAACTATCATCTTGTATTCAAAATCAAAAGCCTCGTATGATTAAGGTAAATACAATCCAGAGAAAAAGAGCAGTAAGAATTGATGTTTTGCTCACAAGAGAACAGGTTAAAATCTTGAACGATACTGGCTCACTTAAAATTAAAATGTCAAAACCAATGTTGAAGAAATATTCAATAAGAGCGACAAGTGGAGGATTTCCCCCATTTCTAATTCCTTTATTTGCTGGATTAAGTTCGCTGGAGCATTAACGGGTGGTATTTCAGCAGCGGTGAAAACTGCCAATGAAAGGAAGGCTCAACTCTGGGCTCAAAAAGAGTTGGAAAGACATAACAAAGAGTTGGAGAAACAAATTAGTGGAAGTGGTGTAATTGTAGATTTTTCTGAAAAACTTGAAAGTCTGATTGATAAAGTGAGATTGTTTGTTGGAGATATGCTTTCTTCTATCGCACAAGCAGGTGTAAAATTAACTAAAAGAGGTAATGGATTATATCTTTCCAATAAATAAATGAGGATTGGTGAGTAGTTTAAAGAATTTGGAAAGAATACAACATCAAATTTAGAACTTATCAAATATTGTAAGAAAATATAAATTCTTAATGTGGTTATTTGTATGAGAGATGAATTAACAACGTGACTATACATACAAATAATATTATTATGAACTTAGAAGATAATAATGGGAACGGTTCTCATTGGGTTTGTATTTTTAATAGTCAAGACAAATATTATTTTGATAGTTTTGGTCTTCCACCACCTGTTGAAGTAATAAAATTCTTACAGAATAGTGTTTATCAAATATTTCAAGTCCAATAATTAAATTCCAAGTGTTGTGGTCAATTATGTCTATATCTGTTATTTCAACTCAACAAAAATAAATTTTTTAATGACATTATTTTTAATTCAATATAAATAACTTATGTTCGAAAAGATGGTTCTATTTTTTGTGTATCCCAAGAACTGGATATTGATTTATCAAATTATTACACAAAGGCACAGGCTGAATGACAGAAATATAGTATAGCAAAAAATATTAATATGAAAAATGCTTATAAATTAATAAATTATCCAAGCCTGACTGACGCGAATGACTTGGTGAGATTAAGTGATTTATCACAATATATATCCTGAAATAAAACGGCACGTTTTGTTAAAGGAGTAGAATTTATAACCACAACACATGGTTCAACAAACCATACACCTTTTCTTATTAAATTCAATTATCTGCTTGGCATTCAATTTTATAAAGAAGGAAGAACAGTTAATATGAGAATAGAGAAATGGAAGTATAACATGTGTGATTTAGGATAGAATTGGTCTTTTTCATTCAACCAAGAATACCTACACGATTTTTATCAGTAGAAGAGAGTAAAGAAGAATATTATCCTCTTGGTAAGAATCAGGAGATATGTTGAAGCACAATTAGCAAACAACAAATACACGATTTCGGGAATAGGAAATTACATGATGGTGAAGCAAATCGTTTATATGACAAAGAAGGAAGGAAATTGGATAATTATAGAAAGTTGAGGAATACAAACTGATTCAACTATGGGAAGATGGGAAGGTATTATGCATCATCATATTGTTGTAGATTCCCGCCCGTCGGCGTGCGAATGACCGCGTCTAACCAATAGCGGTCGCTTCGCCCACCGAACGGACAATCCAGTCATGACTTTGTGGAACAACCCCAGAAACCAGTCACGGGTGGGTTTTTAATCTCACCACAACCTTGTCCGCACTCTACCCGCGCTACAGAGTCCGATCGCCAAATCTTCGATTTATCAAATTATTCGCGCAGGTAGGTTACCAAGAGATTGTACCTCAACAGGACCGCTTGGAAATGAGCCGCTTAAGCAGCTCACTTCCTTTTGGGATAACCGAGCAGGGTATTATCGCGCAGTCCCGTTGGACCCGATCACTTTATTGGCTATTTAAAAACCAACTATATTCCGAGTGCAAGATGGGGCAGTTCAATGAGGGAATGGACGCAACCAACAGGTTTACATTCACACAAGGACATTTATTATAATAAAGCGCGTATGCAATTAAACAAGGCAGAACACGTATGCAATTATACAAGCAACAAAAGCACAACAAAAGAACTACAACCATCTACTTATTATGTACAGTCACATGCACTTAACAGCAGTTCCTACTTATTAGACGGGCCCACGTACGCACGTACGCATACACACATACCCAAGAAATGGTGGCAGAGGCCTTTAATAACGAGCTCCATCTCAGAGGATGGGTGAGCTGAAACCCAGAACCTATCTCGAACCTCTCCACCTCGTGTGGTCTTCAAGTTCTTCGGACCCGGGCTCCCGCGAATCCTCCCGCGCTTCTCAACACGTGCTGGTGAGGCGAGGCACAGATCCTTCTCGTCGATGCGTCGCTTCCCCGAGGCACCACCTCCCGCGCTTCTCAACACGTGCTGGGGAGACGAGGCACCGATACTTCCCATCGATGCGTCGCTTCCCCAAGGAACCACCTCCACAAAGAGGTCGATGAGTCGCACCAAGCCGGGAACCAAAATGGAGAACAAAGAGCTCCACAAACCCCGAAGAAGAAGCCACCACTCGCAGCTCGAGCCGAGCGACTGGCTTAACTTCCTTCCAAACAGGGCAGCTTGAAGCAAAAAGCTCTCCCGAGCCAAGCAGAAGCCGAAGCTCACAGAACCAGCAGAGCAAAAAGCCTCCTCTCGAGCCAGGCCGCAGCCGAAGCTCACTGAGCCAGCCGAAGCAAAAAGCTTCCGAAGGCCTCAACCCCAACGCAAGCCAAGCAGGACCCGACGGTCTGCTGAACGACTCCCCTCAACTCCCTTCTCCAACTCTGCCCTTCCAACTCTGCCCGAACAAAAGAAAAATATCTCCTCTTATCCTTCTCTGCCCCCCTCCCCCTCCTCCACGCCTGGCGTGACTCATGCCCTCGTGATCCATCCCCCTCCCGCTCAACCACGTGTGGGAGGGAGTTGTTGACATCATGAGTCACGGGATGGCAGGGTTCTTCCTCTTCGCAGAAGAGGGGGAGGGGTGTCTCCATTGTTCGTTCCCTAACTATTAAATCGATCCGTAGTGCATCTAACTGATTTCTGAACATTTAAACAACGGAAGGTGAGCTATCTCGGGAACAAGCACTTATCGACATAGCTGACTAAAGGAACCTGAATGTTGTGTGCAATCGAATTGTGTGCTCGCACCGAGTCTACTGTTTTCCCCCACCCCCCCCACCACTCTATCGCCTTTGCCTGTCTCTGTCCATACCCACTCCCTTAATTTGCCACAAACCACAACAAAATTTTGCCCCTCTTTATTTTTATTATTTTTATTTCCCTTTTATAATTGTCTCCCTAACGCCCTTTATCTTCATTGTCCGGCTAACCTATCCTGTCAACCTAACCTACTCCCAACCCCTATGTTCCCTCTCTGGCGGGGGATAGGGAGAGACTAGCGTCCTGTCTCGAGGCCCAACAAAGCCACAGAATGGCCTCCTCAGAGTTCAGAGATCTACGAAGGTGGGTCCAGCGGCCGACAATGAGCGAAGGGATGGATGGTGCGAAGGAGTACATCTCCGAACTACCCTAACATTTATTAACCTGAAACTACCCCGGGGCTTTCAAAAACGCCTCACACTTTAAAACTATTGGTTCTAAAAACCATGATTCCCATCGCCTGTGTTGGTGTCCATTATAAATTTGGGCCTTGCCCTCAAATTTTCATTCGTGCCCTCGCACAATTTCCTGGCTAGGCAGCATGGCTCAACTGCCGGGAACTCCCCCTCTGCCGAACTCTAACCATAGCACCCCCAGGCCCGCAGGCTGCCTCCGAGCCTAGCTGCTCCCTACAATGCAGGGGGTTGCCCTCTCTGCATTGCCCCCTCCAATGCCCACGTGGCGTGCTGATGCCCCGGGTCCCTTTCCGAGGGTCGCCCGTGCCCACTACACTGCCCCCGTGGCATTCTGGCGCTACGGGTCCCGTTTCCGATGGGTCGCCCGTGCCCACTACACTATCCCGGCCCCTCTTGGGCCCTTGGCCTCCTCTGGCCGACTTGTCCGGTGCCCGGTGTGCCCACTAAACAAATACTCAACTTTCCACAGTCACGCTCCCTGCCGGTCCATGACTCCTGCACCCCTCCAAACGGGTTTCGTGCCTTCTCACGACACCAACAAAACGACCTCCTTTAATAAATTTGAATAACCCACTAACTAACATTAAACTGACCCCGGGGTCACTTGGGTGGGAATCACTCCTCCCCCCAACCAGTCATCACACCATGCATACCACATTCGCTCCACTCACACACTTGGGCCCGCTGTTCCTCACTCATTCCTTACACACTTTCCATTTCTTAACTCACACCAATAGTCCACACTGCCATCCTTCTAACTAAACCCCCTGACTAACTCGTGCTCCCTCATCATCCCTTAAATCTCATGCACGTTCCATTTACTCTACGTAGCTAAGCTCCGTCTCCACTGCACATTTCCAGTCTGTCCATGTCTCCAACAAAAATCCAACAATTCCCATTTCCTAAATCTAAACTGAAATCCCTCTACCTAATCCATTCCATGGGCTCCATGAGGCCTTGTCCCTGCCCCCATGAAGCTGGTCCAACTATCGCTAACACATCCCCCTAACTAGTAGTTCCTGTGCCCCCTTGGACAGGGGGGTCTTCCACCCCTTGCCCAGGGAATCCTGTTCACCCGAAGCGAGGCTTGCTTTTTCTTTTTCTTTTCATGCGTGCACCAGCGCGGCAACTCGCAACCTGCGCTCCTTTCCCCGTGACGTAATGGCAGCTGTTCGCGCATCTCGTCCCTCCTCGGACGGTACCATCCGGCAGAGATTTCCCTTCTGCCAGATTCCGACCCTGCAGCCACAACGTCACCCTGCGTATCAAAACAAGCCTCATGTTTCGAGGGGTTCCCCACGTGAACACATGTGCTCTGCTTGTTGGAGCTTCACACACATGCCCGCCTGGAGAACCCATCCGGTCCAAATCCATTATCCAGCCGACCTTCTGTCCGTCCGCGGGATCGGCTAATCCACCGCGTGCGTTTCCGGACTGGGTTTCACTCGCGTAGCTGCGCACGTGGCGGCCTGGTGCGGAGCACAGCACGGACCCCGCGCTCGCTGCTGTGCAAACCCAGAACGGTCCCCAAAATAGCTACGACCGCTACTCGGCCTTTGTCCGCCATCAGGCACCATTGTCGTCGCACTCTTATGCGCACATTCTCCCGTGCCACGAGGCTCACACACTCCACCATGGCACCCAGACATGCGGTTGCATGTTCGCGCATGCCAACTGCCATCTCCCTCACATACAGTGCTCTCACACACGTGGTCTCTCTCACATACGCTGTTCCTTCCACCCTCGGTGTTTCTCTCACATACTTCGAAACCACACATGCTGTTTCCCTCGCACACTCTGTTCCTTCCACACTCGGTGTTTCCTTTACACACGGCGTGCTGGAAGGCACACATTTCGGCACACTCCCGACCAGGCACACCATATCACTCACACACGCGGTTTCCCTCACACACAGGGAATCGCTTACACACGCCATAACACTCACACTATGCATGCTTTCCAACACGCATTTTGGCTCACTCGTACACACACACACACACACACACACACACACACACACACACACACACACACACACACACACACACACACACACACACACACACCAGGATGACCACGCTGGGGATTTGCGTCACCACAAGGGTTCCCGGGGCCTTCATACCCCCCAAGCTTTGTGTGCACCCGTCAACAGCACTCGCCCCATCTACCTCGCAAAGCTCGACCGGACCCACCTGGTCGTGATCCGCTTCAAGGGAGCATAGCGTTTCCCTCCATTCCTGAAGGAGGCGATCCGGCTGCTTGCACCGGGTCACGAGACATTCCCCGAGCTCCCCCTCATCGTCCTCCACTACCTCCATGTGTGTGTGCTCGTCTTTCACCCCGTCTTTATCGTGTAGTCTCTCCTCTACTTTTTCTATCTCCCGTGTCTCTATACATTTTATTTCCTTGTTCATTATTTCCGTTTCTTCCTGGCTCCATTTTCCTTCCCATTTGAGTCGTTCTTCCTCTCTGAGCCCCCTTAGCTGTTCGTTATCTTTCCAGAGTTTTTCCATCTCTGTGGACTCCAATTTTGCACTCTCCTTGAGTTGGTTAATTTCAAATTCATATAGTTTGTGTTTTATACCCCACCGTCTCTCACGTTCTTATTTCTCCAATCTCATCATTTCTTTCAATTGGCCGATTTCTTTTTCCTGTTTCATTCGTTCTTCCTTCACTATCTCCACATACTTCAACCTTGCTTTCTTTTTTAATTGTTGTTGTCTTTCTTTTTTAATTTATTTCACCCCCTGTCCCTCACGCTCTTCATTCTCCAATCTCATAGTTTCCTTCAATTGGCCGATCTCCTTTTCCTGTTTCGTTTGTTGTTCTTTCACTATCTCTGCATACTTCAACCTTGCTTTCTTTTTCAGTTGTTCTTGTCTTTCTTTTTTTATTTTTACTCCACCGTCTCTCTTGTTTTTCATTCTCCAATCTCATTGTTTCCTTCAATTGGCTGTTTCCTCTTCCTGTCTCATTCCTTGTTCTTTCAGTATTCTTTCTTGCATCTCATTCTTTCGTCTTGCTTTGGCTTCTAATTGTTCGATCTACACAGTGTGCTTCCTTAGCGTTTCATTCTCCATTCTCGTTCTTTCCTTTCTTAACCTCCTCAGTTCGTTTTTATATATCTATCTCTATCTCTATCTCTATCTCTATCTCTATCTCTATCTCTATCTCTATCTCTATCTCTATCTCTATCTCTCTCTCTCTCTCTCTCTCTCTCTCTATATCTCTCTCTCTCTCTCTATATCTCTCTCTCTCTCTCTCTCTCTCTCTCTCTCTCTCTCTCTCTCTCTCTTTTGGTGTTTCTGTAACTCAGAAGCTTTTCTTTATAATTCCTCTCTCACCTCCTCACACTCCAACCTTGCTTTGGCTTCGACCTGTTCGATCTGTTCAGTGTGGTTCCTTAACGTTTCATTCTCCGTTCTCTTTCTTTCCTCCTTTAACATCTTCAGTTCGTTTTGTAATCCTGTTTCTTTGTTTTGGTGTTTCAGTAACTCAGAAGCTTTCTTTTCTAATTCCGTCCTCATTCTTACACCTCTTTCACATTCTTTCTTCCTCATTTCATCCATTCCCTCACCGAATTCCTTGCTAATTTTGACCCAATACTTTCCTCTTTTTACCTCCTGTTCCAGGCTTTCTCTTTTCCGATTGCCTATTCTTACCTCTTCCTTCAGTAGTTCCAATTCCACATCATGTTTCCGTTTTTCCTTTTCCAGCTTCGTTTTCCATTCTTCTTCTTCTAAGTTCTCTCTATCCTAGGAGTTTCTAATTTGCTCCTCTTTTCTTTTCTTCAGTTCGCTCTCCGCACTTCTTTTGCATGCTTGCTCTCTCCTTTCATTCGTTCTCTCACCGTTTTCTTTTAGTTTTCCCAGATATTTCTCTGTTTTGTGCCCGAAGCCAACCAATGTCCACCAGCCTCGCCTGCCATGATCACATGATTTAAATCGTTGGTTGGGAGCCCCACCTCATATCGTGCTGTTCGCTGTGCCATTAATAGCAGCCCGCTCCGTGTGGGGCTGAGATGCGGCAGCGCCGCTATTTTGCGACTTCGAGTTCGTTTGCCGGCAAAGTTCATGCTCAGTGTATGAGTGTGAGCGCCCCCACTGATTGCAATTAGCGGTGGGGTTTTAAAAAGAAGAACCGTCCGGGGCCATGGATCCTACATCAACACATTTCTAAACCACCCTGCACCCGTTCGCCTTGAACCGCCATCTTGCTTCTCAGAAATAATTTAAACCTCGTATTTTGGTGGGAATCGAAGGTCGCTTTACACATCCCTGATCCGATTCCCGTTAATTTAGTTTGCAGGGGAATGAATTTGAATCCCACTCCTGACACCAGTGTTGTAGATTCCCGCCCGTCGGCGTGCGAACGACCGCGTCTAACCAATAGCGATCGCTTCACCCACCGAACGGACAATCCAGTCGTGACTTTCTGGAACATTGCCAGAAACCAGTCACGGGTGGGTTTTTAATCCCAGCACAACCTTGTCCGCACTCTACCCACACGCTACAGGGTCCGATCGCCAAATCTTCGATTTACCTAATTGTTCACGCAGGTAGGTTACCAAGGGATTGTACCTCAACGGGACCACTTGGAAACGAGCCGCTTAAGCAGAGCGCTTCCTTTTGGGATAACCGAGCAGGGTATTATCGCGCAGTCCCGTTGGACCCGATCACTTTACCCGCTATTTAAAAACCAACTATATTCCGAGTGCAAGAAGGGGCAGTTCAATGAGGGAATGGACGCAACGAACAGGTTTACATTCACACAAGGACATTTATTATAAAAATACCCCCAAGAGGGAGTGCCACTCATCTCTGCCAGAGGTCGAAAGTAACTCTGTGCCAGACTGGAATAGGGGCAATTCATAAAGTACGTACGCTCTACTTCCGGGTTTCAAAACCACCCACCCCCCTCTGTATGCAGGCTCGTGACCACCCACCCACCCCCTCATACATCGCTAATCACTTGCAAAGCCAGCAGTTCCTTATGAACTAATGTTTGTAAGCCATGACGATGCAGTCCCGAGCGGTGTAATTTATCTTTTTCTTTTAATATCACAGCACGTCAATTTTGAAAAGAAAAGTACAAATTGACATTCAAAACAATGTTAATGTCATAAATGAAAGTAAGTGTGCATATAAATTTGTATTCCATCGTTTTAGTTAAATCTGACAAAAGCTTCAAATGAAATATTTGTCTCGGAGAGTTCCGGTTCTTAATTTTTTAATACTTTTTTTTATGTATGTACTTTATGAACGGCCCATATGGGGAATCAGAACAAAGTTTGAAGGGCTGTAAAATCCGAACGAGAACAAATTTCAAAAAAATGGCTCGTGTTGTTCTCGATAATAGTCCGTAGTATCTGAATCAGGAAAAACATTTGATCGCCCTTGATAAATGAGGGAGGAGATACGATTTGAAATCGATGATTTTCGCAACTTTGACAGCCTCGTGATGTTGACCTCGACATTGGACGACCTTCAAAGTTATATCGTTGTGCACGTCTCATCGACCTCTATCCATTTCATGATTGGTTATTTGTCTCCACTCGGTTTGATTGTGGACGGATGGACAGACTTCGAGACTGGGGTTATTAGGTCATCTATACTGAGATGATAGAGATGACCTAATAAAGCACGTATGCAATTAAACAAGGCAAAACACGTATGCAATTATACAAGCAACAAAGGCACGACAAAAGAACTACAACCATCTTCTTATTATGTACAGTCACTTGCACTCAACAGCAGGTCCTACTTATTTGACGGGCCCACGGACACACGTACGCACACACACACCCAAGAAATTATGGCAGAGGCCTTTAATAACGAGCTCCAGCTCGGAGGACAGGTGAGCTGAAACCCAGAACCTATCTCGAACCTCTCCACCTCGTGTGGTCTTCAAGTTGTTCGGACCCGGGCTCCCGCGAATCCTCCCGCGCTTCTCAACATGTGCTGGTGAGACGAGGCGCAGATCCTTCCCATCGATGCGTCGCTTCCCCGAGGCACCACCTCCCGCGCTTCTCAACACGTGCTGGTGAGACGAGGTGCCGATCCTTCCCGTCGATGCGTCACTTCCCTGAGGAACACGAAGAGGTCGATGAGTCGCATCAAGCCGGGAACCAAAATGGAGAACAAAGAGCTCCACGAACCAAGAAGAAGAAGCCACCACTCGCAGCTCGAGCCGAGTGACCAGCTTAACTTCCTTCCAAACAGGGCAGCTTGAAGCAAAAAGCTCTCCCGAGCCAAGCAGAAGCCGAAGCTCATGGAACCACCAAAGCAAAAAGCCTCCTCTCGAGCCAGGCCGCAGCCGAAGCTCACTGAGCCAGCCGAAGCAAAAAGCTTCCTAAGGACTCAACCCTAATGCAAGCCAAGCAGGACCCGACGGTCTGCTGAACGACTTCCCTCAACTCCCTTCTCCAAGTCTGCCCTTCCAACTCTGCCCGAGCAAAAGAAAAAGATCTCCTCTTATCCTTCTCTGCCCCCCCCCCTCCTCCACGCCTGGCGTGACTCATGCCCTCGTGATCCATCCCCCTCCCGCTCAACCACGTGTGGGAGGGAGTTGTTGACATCATGAGTCACGGGACGGCAGGGTTCTTCCTCTTCGCAGAAAAGGGGGAGGGATGTCTCCATTGTTCGTTCTCTAACTATTAAATTGTTCCGCAGTGCATCAAATCGATTTCTGAACATTTAAACAATGGAAGGTGAGCTATCTAGGGAACAAGCACTTATTGACATAGCTGAGTAAAGGAACCTGAATGTTGTGTACAATCGAATTCCCAAATAACAATATTAATCTGTCACATATTTCTGATACATAAATGACAGCAATAAGGCTTCAAGAAAATTGTAATTTTTGCATTCATGGATATTACAAGAAAAGGGTGTTCGATTTTACATTCCTTATGAATTGGAACATACACACGGACTTTTTTCAATTAAGAACTGGCCTTTTGTTAAAAAAACCTACAAATAGAGATTTCATTAAAATATTAAATGAAAATGAACTTCGAAAGGTAATGAAATATAAAACTCTTTTAGAAATCATCAACAAATGTTATTTGTTTCCTATTAAGTTAAAAATAATTGTGGATTCAAGAGTATCGCAGAATCCAGAAGAATATATGTATGATATTCTATGGGGTGAAAGTGGTTCAAGGATAGTAAGGGATGAGGAAAGAGTTGAAGAAACTGAGAAGAGAGAGAAGGAGGAGAGGTAGAAGAGAGAGAAGGAGAGGGAGGAAAGAGAGAGAATAGATAAATATAAAAACATGGAAACCAGTGAGATTATAAAAAGATCAATGGTATGACAGAAAATAAATCAATCTCAACACAGCAAGGAGGAAAACAAAGAATTGGCAAGTCTATTAGAAATATATGCATCAAGACTATTAACATTGGTTTCAGGGAGAAGATTTAAACGAGAAACTGAAGATGAAGAAGAGAAATAAGGAAAAGATTATATTATTGATGATGTTGGTGTAATTATCTTTAATTAAAGTTTTACATTTTTTTTCTTAAATAAATGGAGGGGAGAGTGAAGACATTTCAAAGGAATCATTAAAAAAAAAAATTAATACATTTTTTAATTCAACTTTAATTTTTTTTTTTAATTTAATTAAAAAGTTTTAAAAATTAAGATTCAAATGTGCATGTTGGAAACAAAAAAGGTTTTTGCACTCCGTAGGAATTTTTCACATAAATAAATGAGTTATTGTCTCAAATGTAAAGCGAAAACCGAGAGTAAAAATATCTCGTATGTTAAAAGTAAAAAGAATAGGGTTATACAAAAAGGTACATGTTCGGTGTGTGGCTCAAAAAGGAGTGAATTCATCACCAAACACAAAAAAGGGGGAGATATACAAAAGTTTTATCAGGAAGTAAATTTACAACAACTGGAATACCAGGGCAACTACATCTACCAGGGAATTCTTTCTGTGGTCCAGGAACAAACTTGAATAAAAGATTAGATGAGGCTGACGATCCTAAACCATGAAGCAAACCCATCAATAGGGTTGATGAAGTGTACATGAGGCACGATATTGATTATGGGAATACCACAACTTTGGAAGAAAAACATGAAGCCGATAGAGAAATGTATAATTTGTCTCTGATACAAAATCCAACCTTGAGAGAAAAAGATGATAGGTTCATCGTGAAGAAGGTGATCAGTACTAAATTGAAACGGGCTTGGAAATTCAAAAACTTATAGGCTCTAATGATGTCATTAAGATTGAAGAGCAATTAGCTGATGAATTACATAAACCAATAATCACAAAGTTTCAGAGAAGGAAGGTTTATTCCAAGGAAGTTGATTATATCTGGTCCGCTGATTTAATTGAACTGAATTATGATAAGGGGTACAAGTATACTTTAACCGTTATTGATTTGAGGAGTAGATATGCGTGGGTTGTTCCTTTGAAAAACAAAACAGGTAATACTCTTATGTTAGCTTTCCAACAGATATTCAATAAAAGCAAGAGAAGACCTAAAAAACTGTGGACTGATGAGGGTACAGAGTTCTACAACAAAACATTTATGAATTTTCTTTAAAATAATAACATTACATGATACAACACCTTCAATGAAGGAAAAGCGGTTGTTATTGAG
This sequence comes from Eptatretus burgeri, assembly GCF_056783735.1. Taxonomy (NCBI): domain Eukaryota; kingdom Metazoa; phylum Chordata; class Myxini; order Myxiniformes; family Myxinidae; genus Eptatretus; species Eptatretus burgeri. The sequence continues at coordinate 115,166,514 of NC_140965.1, read as the reverse complement.
CGTTTTCATCACACTTTAAAAGAGAGACTAAATAAAAAATTCACTCAACTCGGTTCTCAACAATGGTTATCTTTAATTCAGGACATTTTAGATAAGTACAACGACACGATTTATACCTCAACGAAAACGAAGCCATCAGAAACATTTACAAAATTAAAATATGAAAAAATAGATTAATGTCAGAAAGCCTAACTTCAAAGTTGGTGATATAGGAAGCTCCACCCACACAAGCCCCACCCACCCATGCCCTACCCCCCTGTGCACCCCAACCTTTGTCCCAGCACCCCCCTCATCCCACCCCCACCCTTCCCCACACACAAGGGGAGGGGAGGGGAGGGGAGAGGGATGAGTGGGGTGGTGGGTCGTTGGGGGAGTGCATCGATCCCCGCCCCCCTCATCCCTCTCCCTCTATATAAAGATGATTATATAATGATATTAATAAAATAATAATATAGGTGGAAATCTCATTTTCAAAAAGGTTATACCAAGCGATGGACAAATGAACTTTTTAAAATTGTTATATCGTCGGTGCAGTTCCTTGGACTTACAAATTATGTGATTTAAAGGGGGAAGATATTTTCAGTTCATTTTAATTCCCAGAATTATAAAAGACAAAGATAAATTGAATTTTTTTTTTGACTCCACCCCTTTTTTAACTCCGCCCATTTTTGACTCCACCCATGCAAGCCCCACCCATGCAAGCTCCACCGACAAAAGCCACATCCACACAAGCCCCATCCACACAAGCCCCACTTACACAAACCACACCCACAAAATCCGCATCCACACAAGCCCCACCCACATAAGCCACATCCACATCCATCATATCCACATAATTAGTGATTAGTTTATTAATTCCCACACACAAGTTTATTTAATTTAAAAAAATTGCTCCACCCACACAAGCCACATCCAAACAAGCTCCACTCACACAAGCCCCACCCACATAAGCTCCACCCACACAAGACCCACCCACACAAGCCCCCACCCATCCAAGCCCCACCCACACAAGCTCCACCTACACAAGCCCCACCCACCCACACAAGCACCACCCACACAAGCTCCACCCACAAAAGCCCCACCCACCCATGCCCCACCCCCCTGTGCACCCCAACCTTTGTCCCAGCACCCCCCTCATCCCACCCCCACCCTTCCCCACACACAAGGGGAGGGGAGGGGAGGGGAGAGGGATGAGTGGGGTGGTGGGTCGTTGGGGGAGTGCATCGATCCCCGCCCCCCTCATCCCTCTCCCTCTATATAAAGATGATTATATAATGATATTAATAAAATAATAAATGTAACATTTACCGACAGAAGATTGAGTGTCATGTCAGATTCCTTCAGAAGATTAAGTTGTGTGTTTGGTTCATCCAGACAGGTGTTTAAACTGAAAAATAAAAAATAAAAAATAAAAATAATAATGAGTCAAAGACAGAGACAGAGACACACACACATGCACATATAAACACACACACACACACACACAAGCACAAACACACACATGCACACACACACACATACACACACACACACAGGCAGAGATAGAGATAGAGATAGAGATAGAGATAGAGATAGAGATAGAGATAGAGATAGAGATAGAGATAGAGATAGAGATAGAGATAGAGATAGAGATAGAGATAGAGATAGAGATAGAGATAGAGATAGAGATAGAGAGAGAGAGAGACAAAGACATAAAGGCACACAGAGTGACAGAGGGATAATTTCTCACCTTTGACTCGACTCATTCAAGGTTAGAGGACATGAAAGAATTTTTTTCCAGCCAACAAAAATATCATTCAATTCTCTTCTGAACGATCGAATGTCTTTGAGGAAGTCATTCATTTTTAGCCACTCGTCGTGTAATTCAAAGGCCTCCTGTTCTAGATCAGTTATCAACGATGTTCTTATTGGGGACAACCTGTTAGAAAAAGACACAATAATTATTGGTTGTATTGTGATTTAATTCTGTATAAAATAACAAATAATTAATGTATAAAATTCAATATAAAACAAGAATCTCACCTTTCATCTTGTGAAAACGATTGATCTGCACGGTTGTAGTAATAATCTGAATGCTCCATATTCGGAATAAAACACACTCAGCACACAAGTTGGTTTAATTAGGCAAGTTGATGATGTCAATGAAATGTGAAAACAATGGGTTTTTTTCAGGGTGTGTCTCACATAGGAAATGAGTCACATTTTTGCTTCGGGCGAGGAAGCTTGACCGACTCCAGACTGACTCATTTTAAAACAGCTTGCTTTGAGTATAATGAAAATATAAAAGGACTGTGATTATGTTGGGGGGAAGATGCGCTTTAATCAGTAAGTCTCAATCTTTCATAGTCTCAATTTTACATTTGCTTGTATGGGAGGGAAGGGGATAGGTGGGGAGAAAATCAGTCTCCTATTTTGGGCTTTTGGGACGTGAGTCAGAAAGTTTTTCCCTTTTCCCACATTCATTTGAATGGGTGTTCCAGAAGCCCCATTTATCATCTACTGTCCTTCTGTTAAGTTCAATTCTGGAGCTTAAATTTTGTAATTCGGCATAATTTAAGAGATTTTCGAGATTATGGCATGTGCGGAAATTAAATAAAGGCAAGAATGCTGACGTCTGGGCGTTCATAAGCATTGCAATGTATCCAGCAATTTGTAGCTATGATGATCAGGCATTCGATAAATGAGTGAGGAAAGTGAAAAAAAAACTTCATCGTGAAGAAATCGTTGTGGCCCATTCCAATGGAAAGTATGGTTGAGCAGGCCAAAAAACATGGCAGCTTCAGACCCCAGCGAGGTTACCCAGGATACTCCTTCAGACACCAGAGAGAAAGGTGTCCAAGGATGCACCTGATAAAATAAATAATTAAATTATCTTCAAAAGGGGTGTTTTAATTAACCCATACACCCAATTTCACTCTTGCACTTCCTTGGAGTTCCCTTAGTATGCATGCAAAGTTTCAGTCTGCTACGTTTCATAGTTTTAAAGTTATGGAGGAGACACATTGGCGCACGCACGCACGCACACACACACACACACACACACACACACACACACACACACACACACACACACACACACACACACACACACACACACACACACACACACACACACACACACGCAACTTCGACGCATACGATTTAGATGAAACTTGATCACAACCTTAATCACCCAGTATGTACCAAAGATTGTTCACAGCATTATAAAAATCCAGGTCTGAGTGGGTCAATGGAGGGGGTCTTCGGGGAAGTCCCAAAATATGTAATTGCTTTCTTCTCCAAAAACACACAATTTCTATGGAACTTGCCGACAACGTTCATCGCCTGTGATGTATTAAAGTGTGTTTACGACATTAAAAAAAAATGGGGTCTGATCGGATCTCTGAAGGGGACTGCCCCCACCCCAAAAAACAATATGTATTTGCTTTCTTCTCTGAAACCACACACACACAATTTCGATGAGACTTGGCCACAACCTTCATCACCCGTAATGTACCAAAGTTTGTTCACACTATTTAAAAAATCGGGGTCTAAGTGGGTTGATGTGTGAGAGGGCAATGGGGGGGGGGTCCGTGGGGAAGGGGTTGCTCCCCAAAATAGATATTTGCTACAACATTGGTTCATTGGTACATTTTGCTGATTTCGTCCCACGTTGACTTCCTCCTCGTGATCATTATTCTACCAGGTGAGCACCCAGGGGTAATTGACCCCATCTTTTTTGTGTTTGTGTAAGAAATGCCTTTCGAAATGAATGTCTCCATCTTTAGCATGAACATTTTTTTTTTGTTTCAGATCTTTGCAACTCATGAACAAATAATGTACGATAAATTATTTCTGCCTTGTTGCTCACTTGTTTTGAAATTTTGATAAATATTCCATCTTTCCCTCTTGAAAAAAAGACCAATTCCCCAACGATCTGCACCGATCCTTTGTTCGGTGTTTGCTCGAGGCAAAATATCGAGACACACCTGCCAGCTTGGGCTTCTCTCCTGCCATCTGTGTGTCATTCAGCTTGACACTGAAATGAAAGACTGTTGGATCAGTGAAGCAAGGAATGACACTCAACATGAAGTGCCAAGAAGCCTTGGAAACACAAGCCAGCTTCCTTAGTTTCTGTCTGAGTCTCAATTGCCATTTCATCTACACTGGTTCGTTTAAGTGCTGATCAGTGATCAGTGAGATATCTCGATGTCCCAAGATGGCATTCGGCTTAAGGTCGTCATTTTGAATCACAATGCATGTAAACAGAGCGGCAGCAGGTTAAGTGGAACACCTCACTTGGTAGGTCTTGGTGACAATTTCCGGTGGAAAGTAATTCAATAAAAGTTTCAGACAAGCAGCTTGTGGCTAAGTTTCATCAACATCATGTGTTTGGTTCAAGCGATAATGACTGAAATGTTTACTGACTGACTGACTGACTCACTCACTCACTCACCTATGGACATTGCTCAATCGTATAAGCTCACCAAACTAAAGTCCCGGTGAGCTAAAATGACTTCAACTTTTCCTCTCTCGTCTTGTGTCTCTTCTGTTGCTTCTCTATTCATTTACCAGGTTACGCAATATTACAGAGAGAGCATACTCACCTGAAAGGTGTCAACTCTGGGGTCGATGGGAAAAAAAACGTCTGAATTGGGGCTTTGCCTGCCAGGTGTGCCATGAGGCTACTATCATTTTGGGGAGTGAAGGGAGTGGGGGAGAAGTGGATTAAGTCAACACGTATACAAAATTTGGTGGAGATCGGGTGAAATTTGAAAGTCATATTCCCACCCTACGGGGAATGTACCTTTTAGATGGTGAAGATTGAGGCCAAGATTCAGAGATGAAGAGAGAGAAAGAGAGAGAAAGAGAGAGAGAGAGAGAGAGAGAGAGAGAGAGAGAGAGAGAGAGAGAGAGAGATATGGGGTATCTACCCCCTCCCGCATCCTCCACCTGCTGCGTGCACCTTGGGCCTTGCAGCCCTCAGATATGCCACAATGGCTTCGCCTTCAAGTTTGGCTGCTTCCTTGCCTCCATTGGCATTTGTATAGTTTACTCACATAATTTTTTTTACCACTACACCACTGGTCTCTTCCCTTTAAATGGCATACAAAAGTGAAGGACAACAAGGTAGCAGAATGTCTGAGTGGAGACAGAGGGACAGGAATATTGGACGGGACATTGAGGGAAGAGACTTGTATGTGATATATCGCTGAGGGGTGGGGGTCAAGGAGTTCCCCCATGGAGACGCCCCTCAAAATAATTTAATAGATGATGACGTCATTGGCATCGAGATTGGGAAAAATATAGTTAAACGAGTTAGAAAAAAACATGTTGGAATGGAATCCACAAAAAAAACCAAACAAGGTAGGAAGGAATGATAAGGAATGACAAGGTCGGAGTGACATCACAATCCTTTTACGGACTGCCATAGCCACGACATTTTTGAGATTATTCCGTCTGAATCCCAAAACGAATGAAATACACAATTACACCAACCCACACCATAAATATACAACTCACCACGAACATAGACATCTTCATACAACTGTTACTATTGCCACCGACAACAAAAATGTCAAACAATGTCGTTGGTATGGCAATCTGCAAAAGGATTGTGGTGTCATTCCTACCTCATCATTCCTTCCTACCTTGTATTGGTTGTTTTTTGGGGGATTCCATCCCTGCATGGTTTTTCATTTTTATAAAATATTTTTTCTGACGTCATAATATGAGACTACATGTGATTGAGCAATTGCTGACTTCTTCTTGTGACAAACAGAGAGATATGTTTGCTATTTTGTCGCTACAGCTTGGATGGGATTCGTTTTGCATATTCAAAAGATTCCCCCTTGTTAACATGTTCAGGTGTTACACGTTAATAAGGAGTGGCTCCACTAACCCACTAATTGACAAATGCATATCTTGGGGGCAAAATGAGGAAACAGCCATCATTGGTCACCTCACCTTTCAGTCCTCTCATCACACATTCCCCAGACCCTACTCACCCCAATTAACTGTGAAGAACACAGAGGACTAATGGTATGCGACATTCATAAATAGTAACGCAAAGGCGACTCCTGGCCATCTGAATGAAAAGTGACAACCAATATTGCCAGATCCTTGCCCAGTCTGACAATGGCGACCCTGTGGGTTAAGATTGAGCGAGCCAAGATAATTAGGTTTTTTTATAACAGTGGCTTCCTTTGACAACTGAAAGTTCAACCTCAAGATCTCAAAACGAACGTGTCTTTCGTTAATGCACCATTGGTTGTTTGCTCCTTGCGGTCATAAAGGCGAACTAGATGATGGAAATATTTTAATTGCCAATTTCCAATTGAGCTTACTGTCAACCCAATGTGAAACTTTGCTTTTGTCCAATTTCCTGGATGAAGGGGACAAGTTAAATTGTCTGCTTGATGGACAATTACATGTGTTGCATCAAAATACCTTTAAAATGTGTAGTTGTGTAGCAGAGACAAACTTTGTAGTGCACTGTGCTTGAGATATTAACACTGCTTTCGATGCAGGGGTGCAACCACGTTTTCCTTCATTGGGGGGGGGGGGAGGGAGGGTACTCAGGTTACCTGCAAAATGAATAAGTATCATCCATCCATCCATTGTGACCATACTGTGTGCAGAGTGTTGGTGCTGCCGAAGCAGTCTCCTTGGCTATTGAGCACAATCCTGGACGTGTCGCCACTCTGACACAGGATACCAGCAAGCTGGCACTCATTTTGCCGACCTCGGAAAGATGACGGGCAGAGTCAACCACACCTGGTATTAATTCAACATCCGAGCAGGATTTGAACTCAGGATCCGAGGATCCCAAGCCCAGCACCCTAACCATTAAGCCAACACCAGGCATAGTAAATATCAGTTCCACAAAATATAGAAGTACAAAATGAAGGTTACCTGGTGTGAGTGCAAATGTGTCAGTCACAGTCTCCACTGAGATACGCCTACTGTGACGCACTGTCAGGAGTGCTAATCCAGTCTTGAACCACCGAGGGGGTTCAATCTCCGAGAGCACCCCACCCTTTGATTCCATGTCGATGATTATTATGCAATTACTCATGGATGATTTTGACTTTTTTCAGAAAAAGCTTGCCTTTGGTGTGTTTGATTGTTTTTATAACCCATGTATTCCATTTGAGTGGTGGGTGAAGGATTTCTCTACTCGTTTGGTGGTGACCACATCAGGTACTTTGTTAATAAGAAAGGGTTGTAAACAATTTGTAGTTTCAACAAAGGAAGTCGAGGTAGAGCAGAGCAATTGCACTTTAAAATATGGAGGTAGTGTTCAGATATTTTTGTTTTGTTCAGATTACACATATATCTACACACGTGCAGCTCTTTTCCTCCGATGAAGGGTTAATGCCTGAAATGTCAGCTTCTCATTGCTTCACACCATGGTTAACACAGCTCAATCAACATCATGTTGATTTCATCCATTCTCCCACCTGTCCGCCAATGCAGGTCGACACTCGTCTTCACCAGAACACGAGTTCTTCATTTCACAAAGATGAAATATTGTCATTCAACGTGCCACAAACGTCAACCCTTGCCACAACTGAGGTCATGCTTTGCCCACAGATGACTCCTCTGCTCGTGTTCATTTCCACCAATAATTTTGAAATGTGCAATCACAATCATATTCCTACAAGACACCACACTGTCTCAACCTACCATACACTCTGAGGCTGGGTTACCATGACACTGAAAACAAAGGAACAAATAACTGCAACAATCACATTTAGTCGTGTGTGTGTGTGTGTGTGTGTGTGTGTGTGTGTGTGTGTGTGTGTGTGTGTGTGTGTGTGTGTGTGTGTGTGTGTGTGTGTGTGTGTGTGTGTGTGTGTGAGAGAGAGAGAGAGAGAGAGAGAGAGTGCTGCATTTTATGAGTAGGGGGGGGGGAGTGAGGATGGGACAGAGTGAGAGAAAAGGGTGGGGGAGAGGAGGAAAAACAAAAGACAGGTGAGGGGTGGAGGTGGGGTAAGCAAAGAGAATGATACATTACACGTAATGACCGAACACGAAAAAAAAAGTAAATATAACTTGTCAGAGCAGCTGTACACACAACGATACAACAGAGTTTGTAAAGTAATCCGCTGGAACATCTACAAGATCTTTGATAAAACATTTCCAGAAAATTTGTGGGAAAATGAACCCTAACCCTAACCCTAACAGCTGAAAAATTGAAGCACCGCTCATGTACGACCTAATGATTCCATCGGGCGTGAACATCGAAAACAAAGCATTGCGACCAGATATCATACTTGGGTACAAAAAAAGAGGAGAAGGCATTGTTAATTGAGGTGTTAATACTGGGGATTTTGGACTTATGATGCAGAAATCAGGAAAATGACCAAACACCAAGACCTCAAGAAGGAAGTGAAAAGATCCTGGAAGCTGAACAATGCCAAAATTATACCAGTGATGATGAAGAATCTCATGGGAATGATGAAGAACCTCACAGAGATATTAAAAACCATCTCTGGGAATATCACTACAAACAAACTACAGTTGGAAGCCATCCGGGGCTCAGTCACGATCCTGAAGAGAGCCCTCGGCACAAAACTATGAGAACAGAAAACTTCACAGCTTGGTCCGTGAATCATGAACCCTTACTGAAATGAAGGTGGATACTTTGAGGCCTACCCTGGGAGGACTCCATTCCACATTCTGAAACCCACATATGTGGAGACACACACACACACATTGAGACCTAGGAGGACTCCATTCCACTTTCTGGAACCCAGATATGGAGATACCAACCAAACACACAAACACACACACACACACACACACACACACACACACACACACACACACACACACACACACACACACACACACACACACACACACACACACACACACACACACGATGATGGATACATCGAGACCTGGGAGAGATTCGTTCCACCTTCTGAAACCCACATATACAAAAAAAAGCTTCAGCTTGGTCTGTGAATGGTGACCTCTTACCAAAATGAAGGCGGATACTTTGAGCCCACCCTAGGAGGACTCCATTCCACATTCTGAAACCCAATATGGACACAGACACGGACACACTTTGCCTTTTATTAGTATAGATTTACCTTAAACGATGGCAGGACTGACACACCACGTCCAATTACTTATTTATTTGTTTAGTTACCGTAAACGATTCCATGACCGACATACTGCCTCCAATTATTTATTTATTTACCGTAAGCTATTCCAGTACTGACACACCACCTCCAATTATTTATTTATTTACCGTAAGCTATTCCAGTTCTGACACACCACTTCCAATTATTTATTTATTTACCGTAAACTATTCCAGGACCGACGACACTTATTGAGTCCAGACGATATCCGATCCTAAAAAGCGAAATAATATTTCCATGATAAACTATAATTAGTCCGTTAGAGTAGATCCTGGGAAATTGTCTCATATAATACATGAAATCGATCCAAGCTCAGAATTTGAAAACTATAGTACTTACAAAAGCAATGTACACAACGATTCGTAGCAATGATGAACAGGCATTCGAGTGAATGCATAAAATTTAAATCATATAGCTCAATGAAGTTGGTTCCCCGAAATAAACATTGCAGAAAATCCGCCATTTTGCCTGCTCGTCTGTGCACCTCACGTGGTATATTGGTTCGACGTCTGTGCAAATGTTTTTTTTGTTTCTTTTTAAACGTCCGTTGTTGGTTTTTTGGGGTTTTTTTTACCAGATTTGCTTTGATTCCCTGAAGAACACCTCACGAAACCTCTGAAAATATAGACACAGATCTGGCAGACACTATGGATAGGCAGTCCCTCTGGGGGACAGGGCGCGAGGTCTATCAGTGAATGCATTAAAATTACATAGCTCAATGAAGCTGGTTAATTTTGGCACATTCCTAAATTTTTGTTTACTCAATATAATTCTGCAAACAGTATAAAAAGATTAGTTTAATGCTTTGGAAATTTCACATTTTCTTGTGTATGTATGGAGGAGATAACATAGCCTTGCTTGCTCAAAGTAAATAGGTATATCGGCTTAGTTATAAGACTGGTTATTTCTTTAAATTATCAGATTTCACAACAGATTTCTACACTTATTTAATCCGGATGATATCCGATCATAAAAACCATAATAATATTTCGATGATAGACTTAAATTAGTCCATGAGAGTAGATCGTGGAAAATCGTCTCATCATGCATGAAATCACTCCAAGCTCCAAATTTGAAAACTTATAGTAATTACAAAAGCGATGTACACAATGATTCGTAGCTATGATGAACAGGCATTCAATATGAGTGAGGAAAGTGAAAAATAAACTATCGTTAAGAAATCGTTGTGGCCTGTTCCAAGTCAAGCTGAGGTTGAGCAGACCAAAAAAACATGGCGGCTTCAGACCCTAGCAAGGTTACCCAGGAAACGCTTTGAGATCCCAGAGAGCGGGGTGTTAGAGGATCGCCTGCTGAAGGATACAATTAAATAAGGCCGTTAATTATCTTCAAAAGGGGTGTTTTAATTAAACCAAACACCCAATTTTCACTCCTCCACTTCCTTGGAGTTTTCTTAGTATGGATGCAAAGATTCAGGCTTCTAGGTTTCATGGTTTTGGAGTTATAGAGGAGATACACACTGACACACACACACACACACACACACACACACACACACACACACAACCATTGCCTTTCATTACTATATATATATATATATATATATATATATATATATATATATATATATATATATATATATATATATATATATATACATATACAAGATGGTCGGCGGCGATGGGTCGCCGAGCATGGAAACTATAAGATATAGAGCAAAATGGAGGTCATATAGTGGATAGGGAATCACCTTAAGATTATGCATATCAAATCTCATCTAGTTCCATCTACTGATAACTACTCGGTATCCATTTGAATGAAAAGTACCGAAAATGCGGTTTGAAATCGGAAATCCCCAAAGTTCAAGGGGGTGCTGTGGGTGAAGAAAGATCTAAATCGAAAATCCGGCTCGAGTGTTTGTGCACAATGTATTCCAGATGATTAGTGTGAATTTTCATGACCATCCAGCCATAACCCTAGGAGGAGTAGCATTTGGCGAGAAGGCACCTCCAGCTCTCGCATATTATCGATTTTTGCACTAATTGACCTTTGACCCCTGACCGAAGCGAAATCGGTCAATATGTCCTGAGGCTAAGTTGTACTCATTGAGTAACATGAACCTGCAAAGTTTCATTGGTATCAATGCACTCACCTGGTAGCAAGGGGGCCTTCAATATTCGCCAATTTTCACACATACCCTAATTGTAGGGGGCACTGCGGGTAAAGTATTCCATATATCACAAAAATCGGAATATATTTGATAGAGCATCACCTGTAGATCATTCGTGCCAAATTTCATAACCCTACGTTGGATAATGGCTTTCGGAATTGATTTCGCGTGAACGGTACCGATTTTGAAGGTTTTTCGGTTGTTGCGAGGGAACCAAAGCGTCCCTGGCAACCATCACAATTTCCAAAGCACAAGGTCATAAGGTGTACCTACCACCCGAGCTTGGTCAAAATCTGCCCACATTTACTACCAATTATGCTGATGACAAACGAACATCCAAACAAACAGACAGAATTCCTGACAATAAGGGTCACCGATTTCGGCGACCCTATATATATATATATATATATATATATATATATATATATATATATATATATATATATATATATATATATATATATATATATATATATATATATATATACATATTTATTTATTTATTCCTTCTAAAAACAACTCACCAAGTTGAACAAATTGTAATCCTTGATGAGGGAGAAATGCCACTCCTTTATCATTGTGGACTCAAAAGAAAAGCTATATCATATTGTTTGAGGCATGGAATGATCTACATGTAGTCTTTTTTTAGTTATAAATACGACTCCAATGTCTGGTACATTTAAACACAGAACATAAGTATATTCTGACGTTTCAGCAACTCGGGGAATAAAAGTGATTCTGACAACCAATGTTGAGGAACTACAAATGGATAACTTCCCTATACCTTGATTTGGGGCATTGCTGCCCTTGTGTTACTCGCTGCGTCTCTCCGCGGATTACCAGCGACAGCTGCACCGACCTTCCTCCACATTCTTAATCCCCACCCCTCTTTCCCTTCCTTGCAGGGCTGCCAGCATAAGCCATATGCGCAGGGCAGGCCGAGGGAGCTTCTGGCTTCCATGCTCCCTGCCCGTCCATATGTACACGCGTATGTCTCGCTCTTTCCTGCGGAATCGTTTTTGGTATGACAACGCGCGAGACATTATGAGATGTCCACGATGTATTGACACAACAACCTTCATCAGGTGCGCCACATGACCGTGGGTCTTCACACATCATGGTCTTACATTTTAAAATAATTCGATGTTGTTCCTCCATTGACTCCTTCAGTGTCACCTTGAAGAAGGGGGGATAAATAATTTTGTAGTAAATATATATATATATACATATATATATATATATATATATATATATATATATATATATATATAATAGGAATGCATGATGTTATTTTGAAACAATCTTTTTCACGCACAAGATGTTTGGTCAGTGTTTGGGCAAAGATCAGCCTCAATAAATGCTATTTTGGCAACTAGGTCATTACCTTGAAGAAGTAATGTTGAAACAAAACTCATATTCCATCTATTAAAACCATCACTTCACCACCATCATCATCCAATTTTATTGTAACTTTTTTGTCATTTACATCTTTAAAAAGGGATTTTAAAAAAAATGAATCTCGAGCTATATAATTCATGTATTGTAGTATTAATTGCAGTATCTTCATGGCTGGTACACCTCTCACTTTATTTAGTATACCTATATAATAGAAATGTGAATCGCTCATCGCTATGCACAATCGTCTGAGTTGTCTTGCCTGGGTTTGATTCCCAACCCGACTATAAACTCTCACCCTGGGGTTTCACATGCAGAGCGAGGCCATCATGGTGTGCGCTGCCAACTGGAAGGACGTCAAGCCAGAGGACCCGTCTGCCAGCACTGGTCATTGGTGTAAGTTAAAGATCACATGGTGTCTTTCATGAAAAGTAGGCGAGTCATCGCCGGAACCTTGAACAACTTCATTCTTCTGCCAGCTTCAATCGAATGTCAGGTTGAGCTAGATGGCTCAACATGTTCTCCACGCCGACCCGACAGGAAAGTGGGAATAATCTGGTGGATTAAGAAGAACAAGAAGAAGCAGATGAGGAAGAGAAAAAAAGGATCTGGATGCAAACGTTTAGTTTTCAAAAGCTTCGTCGAAAGTGATTTTGACAAAGGCTGTTGACCAACCTTTGTGACTCAATGATATCAAACATTTCAATGTTTTGATGTAGGCCTACCACAACTTCACAATGCAAAGCTTTGTTTATCACAGATTGGAAAATACATGGAGCTTTTATCACTTTTTTTTTGTTTCAAAATAGAGACATACCATTCAGTTTACAGGAAGTGATGGAAGATATTGTTACAGCCGTGGGTCATCCCAATGTCCCGGTATGAATCCCAATGGGCTGCGTCAACAGCGACCGGCTGGTTCTGTGGCTTCGAGCCGGATCATGGGCAAGCTGCACTCCTCACCCCCACCAAACTTGTATAACATCCTCTGTCCTCGTTATATGTTCAGTATCTTTAATGTCGGCACAAGAAGGCTGTGAAATGTGTTACTATAAAAGAGATGTTTGTCTGTCTGTCTGTCTGTCTGTCTGTCTGTCTGTCTGTCTGTCTGTCTGTGCGTGTATGTTGCTATTTTTTTTTCAGAGATGGCCAAACGGATCTTCGGCATGTTTTCAGAGGTCAATCAGTGAGAGCCAAAGTTCAGGGCTACCTGCTGGGGAGTGATTTTGGCAAAAACAATTTTTGACAAAAAAGTTGGATTTTTATTTAGTTTTTAAATCACCCTCTAGAACCAAAGCATTTGTCGCAATGTGAAAGGTACGATTACATGATCCCCGACCCCAATCCTTAGTAAGTGTAGGGAGGTTTTTTCAGCCCCAACAAAAATAAATAGAAAAAAAAAACAACAAAATATTTGATTTCTTCAGTGTGTGTGTGTGTGTGTGTGTGTGTGTGTGTGTGTGTGTGTGTGTGTGTGTGTGTGTGTGTGTGTGTGTGTGTGTGTGTGTGTGTGTGTGTGTGTGTGTGTGTGTGTGTGTGTTACGACTGATTGTTTGGCTCAACGGGCACTTTTAACCTGCCGTTACGAGCATGAAATCTGTAATTCACAAGGTCTTTCAAACTTAATTTTCAGCAATTGAACGAAAGAGTGGCAATTACAAAATCGTTAACCACAACTGTTGTGGTCTTGAATGAAATTCAGATTCACGTAGATAGAGGATATGTAAGAAATATCTGTGGATGAGTCTTAGAGGTGTTGATTTCCTATAATATAAATAAAATTAGCGGCTGCAGTAAATATATACACAGTGCCTTTGGAAAGTCTACACCCTCTTTCAAATTTTTCACCTTTTGTTACCTTATAACCTGGATTTAAATTTCAATAAATCAGACTTTTTCCACCTTTATTTTCACATCGTAACGCACAACTTCCAAGTGAAAAACAAATAAACCAATGTCACCCGCAGGGTGACCCGTATCTTGCCAAATGGTGACCACGTGTAACTTCTTTAAGGTCACACTGAGGTGAACAGAGCTGCTATCCACCAGGAGCGACTCCTTGAGGAATATCTGCCAACGAGAGATTCCGATGAGAATCGTTCTACAGAGTAACCATGAAAAATATGCGTTTGCCTCATAACGTCACCAAATGACATCATAATGTCTCAAGCTTGACATATCTAGAAAGCACTCATCGAGGTGTTCAATTTGAGGTATGACACGATATGGTTCCTAAAACTTGAAAATTTGACCTTGGGGTCAAATATGTTTGACCTTAGGCGCTAACCATGAAGGTCAAGGCCAATCGCCACCAAAAATTAATCAGCTGAGCGCCAGACTATGAACTATATTCCCATGAAGTTTGAAGACGATCCGATCAAAATTACTCAAAAAATAAGGGTTTCGTCGACTCCCCTGATTTGAGACAAAGTGACCTTGACCTTTGACCTTGACCTTCAAAATGTTATGCGCTGAAAGGGACCTCTATAGGCCTCTGATATGCGAAGTTACAAAAATTTCCAATGATAACTGTGCTCTGCAGAATTTTTTATACGTGGTGACAGACAAAAAAAAAAAACATACAAGCTGACTAACATATCTTGCAAAAACTTCGTTTTGGCAAGATAATTATACAAATTTCAGAAAATTAATTAAAAATGCAAAACTAGAATAACATGATGTAATTTATGAAAGCCCCCGATGGAAGGTATGATTGGCTGGAATACTCGGTCGAGAAAGATGCTGCCTTCTGTTACCTTTGCCAGTGTTTTTCTCTCCATGTTTTGAGGCAAAATAACTTCACTGAAAAAGGGTGTTTAGCATGGAAAACGGCAATCAGTGATAAACCAACACGATTTGCCAAGCACACCAGCAGAACATGTCACATCTGGGTATGGTGGTGTGGGTTGAGAAGAAACGAAGGGTGGAAGGAGACGGTAGCATCTCAACCGTGGTGAATAGAGATGTGCTGCAGAGACGGCGACACGACATCACAAGGTGATGCAGTTTGTAACGTTGAATGAGCTGAAGTTCCAGGAGATGATGATTTGGGCCTACATCAGAAACTGGCCGATTTGACAGACTGTTTCAGGATACCTTGCTGAAAGATGATCAACTTCCAAACATTCAGGTCAGGTCAGGTCAGGTATGGGAGCATGCGCCAGAGCAGAGCGTCGCTGCGTCCACTTTCCGCCGGTACTCCAGGGGCCTCTGTTTGGCCATCCCACAGGCAGAAGCCTGGCCCATCCCCATCTCCTTGAGATGCCGATCAACCTGCAACAACCACAAGGTATGTGATCGGCCCATTGGCCTCCTCCACTCACGAGACTCCCTCGATGAGAATCTGGTGAGCAGGATCAGCTTCATGAGCCACATGTCCGCACAGCTGCAGCTGACACTCACGGACTATGCAGTTAACAAATCTCATTTGAGTCTCTCTCAGCAACTGCTCGTTGGACACAAAGTCCAACCAACGATAGCCAAGGATTCTCCGAAGAGACCTGGTCCCAAAGGAATTAAGTCTCCATCTCAGATCCCTGGTCAGAGTTCAAGTCTCACATCCAGAGAGCAAAACTGGAAACAGAAAGGACCTGAAGACTCGGACTTTCGTCCTCCCGCACAGGTACCAGCAGCGCCGCACCCCATGATCCAGTGAATCCATGACTCCGCAGGCCCAACCCAGACGTCTATTGACCTCTGACTCACAGCCAGCAGAGACATGAATATCACTGCCAAGGTAAGTGAATCTCTCCACGACCTCAACATCCTCACCACAAACAGACACAGAAAGGACAGCAGCATCCAAGATATTATTGAAAGCCTGGATCTTAGTTTTGACCCAGGAAACCCATAATCCCAGTGGCTCCGAACCCTCATTCAGCACCTCGAGGGCCCCCAAAAGGATATCTAAAGTCTCTGCAAAGATGACTGCATCATCTGCGAAATCAAGGTCAGAGTTCTTGACATTCCCAAATGATGCACCGCAGCTTGATCTCTCCAACATCCTCCCCAGAATCCAGTCAATACAAGTGCTGAAAATTGTGGGGGCCAGTACACACCCCTGATGAACTCCAGTAACAACTGGAAATGTCAGAGATGGTACCACCATATTTCGCAGCACTCTCAGTACCAGAGTATAGTTCAGACATCAGATTGATCAGTTTCGGTGGCACCCCACGAAGACCAAGAATCCTCCAGAGGGCATCCCGATTCACTGAATTGAACGCTTTACAGAGATCAACATTGGCTGCAAGCAGCTCCTGCCAAAACTCTTGTCTGCGTTGTGAGGACCCAAAGAGCAAGGATACGGTCAATCGTTGACCTCTTTGGTGTAAAGCCTGACTGCTCCGGACGCTGGTGCTCAAGCAGATGGTGGCGAACCATATCAAGAATTATCCGAGCAAAGACCTTGCCCGGCACTGAGAGCAGCGTCACCCCTTGGTAGTTGGTGCAGTCATGGCGATCACCCTTCCCTTTCCAGAGAGGGACAACAAGGCCCCTCTCCCAGTCAGTTGGGATAATGCCTGTGTTCCAGGCAGAGCACAAAACTGCATGCAATTCATTGAGTACAGCATTTCCACCAGCCTTGAGAAGTTCAGCATGGATGCCACAGCTCCCTGGAGCTTTACCCCCATTTCAACCAGTTCACCGCAGCCTGTGTTTCCATAAACGAAGGTGGACCACCATTGATTGGAGGGTCAGCAACAGTGATTGTAACACCCCTGATGTCCAACTCAACAGCTGGTGGATCAGCCTGGTACAACCGTTCAAAGTAACTGGCCCAGCGGGCCTTCACTTTGGACCCCTTTGTCAAGAGCCTAACACCGTCTACTCCAACTGCAGTACACCGAGGGATGGGCTTGGATGAACGCAATGTGCGAATTCCCCTGAAAGCAGGACGAGAATCACTTGACCACAGGTGATGTTCTACCCCCTCACAGATTCCTCGCACATAGGCCTCCTTGTCCACCCTTAGCGCACGTATAGTTTTACGCCTCAGCTCCCTGAACAGCTCAGCTCTGCCATTCAGCCTGGCCCTGCGACTCTGGTCAATGGTATCCAGTGTCCCTTGAGAGACAAAATTCTTCTTCGCCCTACATTGAGTTCCAAGTCATCCACCAGCAACATCAAGTACGGTGGTCTTGAAGGCACTCCACAACTCTTCAGGATCCCCCAAAGCACCCAGACCCCCAAATCTCCACTCAGCTTGTTCACAAACTCCTCAGCTACCCTCTCATCCTTGAGCTTGCCAACATCCAGCCTAGGCTGGGATGGTACCATTCTCCTGGATTTAAGGTGCAACTTCAGAGTTGCTACAACAAGTCGGTGGTCAGTATTGACAAACTGAGCACTCCGGTAGACCCTGCAGTTCTGGATCATCCTCCAGCAACCATCAACGAGCACATGGTCAATCTCCTTTGCTGCAACACCAGCGTTGGAATACCAGGTCCAGCGATGAGCTTGTGGGTGCTGAAACCATGAACCGGCCACCCTAAGTCGATGACTTCTTGCAAAGTTGAGGAAATTAGTGCTAATCAGGTTCACATTTCCAGACCCATGGGGACAAACACACGTCTCATAATCATCCCTATCAGTTCCAGTCGATGCATTGAAATCTCCCAAGAATAGAAGTGTATCTCGTCTGGGGCACTGATCAACCACAGACTCGAGTGTGGCGTAGAATGCATCCTTCACGGTGAGATCACTCGCCTCAATCGGAGCATAAACAGAGACCAGGGAAATGACACCTAAGGAGTGACGAATCCTTAGTCTCACAATACGCTCCTTGACCGGTGTTACCTCAATTATCATTGGAGTCAGCTTATTGGACACAGCTACAGCAATTCCTTGGGCATGGTAACCAACAGAAGAACCAGACCAATAGTCGGGGTAACCACCCGCCATGATCTCACCGCAATCCGGTCTCCGAACCTCAGAGAGAGCTGCAATACCGATATCCAAACGCTTGAGCTCAGATGATAACAAAGACAGATGATCATCCTCTTTTCGGGATAGGACATTCCAGGCACCCACCCGAAGGGACCACCTCAGGTTAACCCAAGGAAACCGCCGTCTGGTGGACAACACCTCAGCACCACTCCAACACATTCTCCCGCAATCTGACCTGGGAATGTTACCCCGTGGTTTCCCTCCTATCATCAAAGAAATTCATGAAATTCAGAAGGAGATTCCTCAAAAGTGCCAGAGATACAAAAATTACGTCATTGTAATCATGGCCGATATGATTACAGAGTCTGTCGCCAAAGATGTCAAGTCAGCCGATGTTCCATTTTTCTCCCCAATGGCACACGGTAGTCGGAACAAAAGGAACATGGAAAACGTATCCATCACCCTTCGATATGTAAAGGATGGGAAGCCACACAAGTCCATGATCAAAATGCCTCACACAGAAAAGTAGGACGCAGCGGCCATGAAAAAAGTGATTCTAGTTCCTTTACACGATGTGAACGTTGACACAGCTCAAATGCTTTCGCAATGCTATGATGGAGCAAATCACATGAGTGGGGATAAGGGGTGGGCGGGGGGGGGGGAAGTTCAACGACTCCTCCAAAAGGAATTGGGGTGATTTGATCCCGATGTGCATTATTTTAACCACTGTCTACATCTAGTTGTGGTTGACTTGATCATCACAGAACCAACAATATCCCAATTGTTCGATCAATGCGGCATCATATACCACTTTTTCCACAAGCCCAAGGTGAGTGCCCTGTATGATGATACAAGTATTAAAAGAGTGCACGACCCTCATTGGATGGGACATTTAGATGCTGTGAGTACTATTGTGAGCAATTTTGAAGCAATTTTAGGGACGATTTCTGAGATCGTGCATAGTCAAGATTACGATGACGATACCAATATTTTCAACAATATAACAAGCAATGCCTTTGATAGAAACTGTCAAAGATGACTTGAAATCCCTGAGATACGATGAAGCTCATGAAGAGAACCGAGTGACTGCAACTTCACTAATATCTGAAGGAATCAATAACGACGAGCCAGCTAGGCCCCAACGTCGTCAGATCGCGAACAGTAAACTTGGCGATTCAGTGGTGGTGATTTCTACTGGAGGTGCAGGAGAAGACCAAGATAAGTCATGTGACCCAAAAATGCACAAGAAACATACCCTTTTTGAGATCATAGACACAATAGTGTCAGAGATAGAGGCAAGGTTCATTGAGAATGTTTGGCTGTACAAGGCTGTCTGAGGTCTATCATTGAAATCTCCAACATTTCTAAGCATTGCAATGCTGCATGAACCTCTGTTGAGGCTTGGAGTCACGATCCCCCACTCGAGAGGAGCTCACTGTTGCAAAGGCATTTATAAGTCGCACCGTGACCTCTGGATAGGAATCGGATGTCCACATACGAGAAGTGCTACATCCACAGAGGCATATATCTCGCATTCCGTAAGATATACGCCATCGCTGCAGTGATTGCCCTACTCACTTGCAGCGTGGCAGTGTGCGAATCCAGCTTCTCATCACTAAAGAGGATCGACAGACCACAGCGATGATCCGTGACTATGCCCCACCAAGAAACTTGGTCCTATTGGCCTTCGAAAAGATGGACATTGCGGCAATAGATATGGAGAAATTTGTGAGTGTTCTCACAGAAGCACCATTGTCTTCAGTTGTTTTGATGGATTTCTTTCAAAGAAACACACCGTCTTGAATTTCATTTCTCACCCCTGTCCCCCTCCCCGGATGCTTCGTCTATCTACAGGCCTGGTGCCTGTGTCAGCAGCACAGCTGTGCCTCAGTGACGATGCAACCAGCAAGTAACGTTCAGAATTGAATCACAGTCGAATATACATTCCCTAACAAAAACAACAACTTATACTACTACTAACCTGCATGCCTCGCTAAGGTGCAGAGCAGCCTGCTTGGGAGGTTGACCCTTCTGCACCTTCATTCCCTTGTGACAGAGTGAATGCGAGACCACCAGGAATCTGTAATTTGTTCAGGATATCGGTGATGGCTCACCGACTCTTCATGAAGGACACCCTGGAATTTTTAATGCCCACCAACTCATGTCGTCAGATGGGACACCCGTTGATGTCCATCCGAGGGACGGCACACACATTGATGAATCACCTTGCCTGTGAAACACTGGGATGACAGTTTATAGCTGGGTCGGGATTCAAACCCAGAGAAACCATCCGACCACCATAACAACCATACATATTCTGTCGCCGAAACAAATTCTGCAGCCTTCTTGTTTTTTTGCCACAATGGTCACCCAAAAACGTTTGTTCTGACTTTGTTTGGAAAATGATTGTGAAATATTATGTTTTTGGTCATTTGAAGAAAATTATTTGTTTACACTTGTAAACTCCAACAGCAACCAATCAGATTACTTGATATAGACAGAGCTGAATCCCACCCCTGACACCAATTTCACACATATCATGCGAGTTTTAAAATCGAGACTTTTAATTATGATAGAAGTGACAACAAATCATATTTTACAGCTAGAACTACACAGTGATATTAATTGTTGTTTTTTTAAACTTAAGATAGCTATATCTGTACATTTACAATTCGATTTGTTCAAAATCAGCTCCCCTTTCATTCACGTGTTCCAGTATTGTTCAATTATTTGATGAGTTGCATACGAATTTCGACTCAGCCTGAAAAAATGTTACATTATTTAAAAAAAACACAAAAATCCCCTGTGCTGGCTTCTTCACATCACGTCATCAATTCACAAGGAGAGAAGGCCAGCAGGGAGCTTTGCACGCATCTGCTTCGAGTGTTCAACCCACCCGGTACCCCAAGTTCCCGTTGGCACCCACTATGGTCCCCCCTCCCCCCAACCCTTGTTCATGATTCCTCGCCCTCTACAACCCAGTAACAGATGGGCAGACCCGCTCCTCGGCACACATCCGCAGCTTATCGTGTGTTTTGTTCTTTACAGAGTGTCACGCACTCGTGAGAGTTGCCAAGATTGTTCAGAGCAATCATGGAAAAAATCCATGCCATAGTGTGTACCTTCGACCTTTTCAATCATGTGGCTCACGCCACTCTTTGCAGCATCGTATTAAAATTCCACTGCTGAGAGATAGTTAAAATGGAACATATGTGAGGCATTCAAAAAATTCTACAAACAAGATATTCGCAACAAGCTCAGTTGAACATTTGCCAAAAAGTATAATGTGATATATACAAATAATTGTTGTGGAACCTCCTCCCCCCCTCCCCCTTCATCTTGAGGAAGTTCAGTCGTTCAATCTCCTGGGTCTAACTATTAGCCGTGATCGTTCTTGGGCAAACCACATTTCAAAATTGGATTCCAAAGCCAGCTACCGACTGGGCATCCTCCACCATACAAAGACCTTCCTTGGCACAACTGAACTCCTATTCACCTACAAGACCTTCATCCACAGCTTGATGGAGTCCTGCTCTCCCCTCCGGGCTGGCTCCCCTACTTCAACCCTGCCTCAAACTTTGCTCAGCTTGACACCATGGATACCAAGGCCTTTAAAATTATTTCAATCTCCCACGATGAAGCTGAGTCTGTGGGCCTATCACTTCGCCATTGTAGACAGGGCAGTGGTCTCTCTGTCTTCTACTGCCTCCTTTCTGGTCTTGCACCCTTTGTTCTTTCCATGCTTTGCCTCCCCCCATGCTTTGCCTCCCCCCATACTTTGCCCCCCCCCCAACCTCCACAGGTTTATACAGGACACACACTGACATGTTCTTTGTGAAGTGACCGGGGCACACATGCGCAGTGCATGCATACCAGGGAATAAAAGTACTGCTCCAACTTGGGTGTTGTCTTGTTCTGTCCTTGCATATGGCAGCTTTGGCTGCCAGGTAGCTGTCATTTCTTGGAGCACAGCTGTGCTGCTGATGCCGTGCCTCTCTATCAGTACACTGGAACTCATTTCACCAACCTCAAAAGAATGACAGGTTGAGTCGACCCCACCTGGTGTTAATTCAGCAGCCAACAGGGCTCGAACTCAGGGCCATAGGATCCGAAGCCAGCCACCCCAACCACCAAGCCAGCAGCAGCTTTTGTTGTCTTGCTTTTCCCCCATTAATCCTGTAGAAACGTCACAATTGGCAACAAGTTTGACGCATTGCTCATTTGGCATTGATCCCTATTCCGTCTGTGGGGATTCTGTCAGAGTACTGGAGAGATAAGGATTACAATTTTTTTTTAAACTAAAATTTTCTTCCAAATCTGAGCACGATTGTTGAACCTCTCCATAAGCATCTACAGTGCTTGGAGAAAGTCTACACCCCCTTTCAAATTTTTCATCTTTTGTTGCCTTGTAGCCTGGAATGAATTTTCATTAGATCAGACTTTTGCCACCTTTATTTACACATCGTAACCCACAACTTACAAAGGAAAAACAAATTATACAAATTTCAGAAAATTAATCAAAAATACAAAACTAGAATATCTTTGTTTGATAAATGTAACTCATCCCCTTATAATAGCAATTGAAAAACAGCTCAGGTGTAACCAATCATCTTCAAAATCACACATCAAGTTAATTGGCCTCCACCTTTGTTAAATTGTGGTGATTCTGATTATTTCACAATAAAATCAGCTGTTCCTGTAGGTTTCCTCTGCTGGGTAGTGCATTTCACAGCAAAGACTCAACCAGAAAAACCTAGGACCTTTCAAAAGACCTCTGGGATAAAGTTGTGGAAAGGCACAGATCAGGGGAGGGGTATAAAATCTTTCAAAGGCCTTGAATATCCCTTGGCACACAGTCAAGATAATCACTAAGAAGTGGAAGGCATCTGGTACACCAAGACCCTGCCGAGATCAGGCCTTCCCTCCAAACTGATGACCATGCAAGGAGATTGATCAGAGAGGCCACCAAGAGGCCAATGGCAACTTTGAAAGAGCTACATGCCTATATGGCAAATACTGGTCACTGTGTGCATGTGACAACAATATCCCAAGCACTACACAAGTCTGGCCCATACGGTCAGACGGTAGGGAGGCAAGAAGGAAGCCATTCCTCAAAAAGCTCACCTTGATTCTCGTTTGAGGTATGCAAGAAAACGACTCCGGAGATTTTGAAGCCATGTGGCAAAAGGTTTTGTGGTCTGATGAAACCAAGATGGAACTTTTTGGCCTAAATGCAAAATGTTACGTTTGGCGCAAACCCAACACAGCACATCACCCAAAGAACACCATTCCTACTGTGAAGCATGTTGGTGACAGCATCATGTCATGGGGATATTTCTCATCAGCTCGCTAAATCACTTCAGGAGTAAATTTTTTATTTTAAAGGGCACAAAATAAGTGTAATAGCTTTCACCTGTATGTAATCTGTGGATTAACGTAAAAATTGAGCTCCCTCACTTATCTAAGGTATTTTAAGGTTCAAGTCACTTGGTCAACCAACAAGGTGAACATGAAGACCAAGGAGGAGCTTTCCAAAGAAGACACACCAAGTGGTGGAGAAGCACCCTTCAGGAGAGGACTATAATGAGATTTCAAAGTCACTCATAATCACTTTGAGTATGGTGAAATCCATCAATAAGAAGTAGAAGATGTATCGTACCACCCAGACTTGACGCAGATCGGGTCACACGCCCAAACTCAGCAGAGGGGTCGGCAGAAAACTGGTTTGGGATTTCCTTTAAATCCAACAATGACTTTGAAAGATCTGCAAGGCTCGATGTCCGAGATGGGGGTCAGTGTTCATCAATCAACAATATCCCGTTCCCTTCACAAAGCTGGACTCCATGGACAGACAGTAAGAAAGAAGCCATTCCTGAAAAAGACCGGTATAAAATGTATTTCAGACATTATTTTGTTTCCATCTTCAGTGTTATTCTATGCAGGTTCATTTTGATGAGACAGTATGAATCATAATTGACGCTCAGCCACACATCTGCCTTCCCTTCCCCTCACACTTACCTCCTCCCAAACCCCCTCTGCCCTCCATCCCCATAAAACTCTCTGGACGTTGAAATGAACATGACAGCTAAAATGCGATAAGCTCTAGAATCTCTTAACCTGAACTGAATTTCCATTTTTTTTAATGTGGAATTGAACTTATCTGCAGTTCTGACTGTCAAAAAAAAGGTGTTCATTTGTAAAGTTCGCACATTCCTTGTTATTACGGACCTCTCCGGATGGTGTTTCATACGACCCGGCCAGGGTTTAGTTGATTAAGTGAAAGCCGATTGGCTATTCCCTCCATTCACAGGTGGGAGATGTGGGTGGGTCTATATATATATATATATATGCATAAGTATGTTATGGTTTTGGAAAACTTACCCCCGAGGGAGAGCATACATGGACACGTAGGTGACCCAAGGATCAATTATTCCATTTGTCTTTGTATAGATAGTCCTTGATCCTTCAACAAAGGGCTGTTTGAGGGGCATTTGTTCACAGGCTCTATTTGTCCCGTGTAATGTCCTCCCTTCTTTCCCTCTCTTCCTTTCAATCCGTCTTCCTTCACACCATCATTATGTTCAATCCCTCTCAAATTTTCAATCATCCCTCCATTACCCCATCGGCCCATTTCAATGATCCACCAATAATTTCCCCTCATCAAAGATCCTTTCATAAATCCCTCCAACACCCCATCGGTCTTATCTTCAATCCCACGGCCGTTCGGTCATCCCTCGGTCGTGCGGGGTTCCTTTCTGTGTTCCCTCCATCCGCGCATTGCTTGGTGACCCATCGGGTGCTCTCGCATGCATGCTCGTGTCGTGTTTCGCATGCATGTTTGTGGCGCTTGGTGCTCGGCGTGGACCTGCAAGGTGCGGCACTTCTTGCGGGCGTGGTACAGTGCAAAACAGTCCAACTGGCCATTTTCCGGATGAAGGAGGGGGCTAGGGGCTCTCGTTGTGGCTTTGGGTGCGTAGCGGGCGGGGCCGGGCAGGGGCTTCGTTGAAGTTCCCTCAGAATGGTGTGGCAATTTGCACAAGTGACGTCATGCACCCATCCCCGTCGGCTGTGGACCAATGGGAAGGGGAGAATGCTTGTGGGAGGAGGGGAAGAAAGCTGATGTGAAGAGGAAGCAGAAAGGTGCAGAGAAGCACTCATGATGAGCTCGCAAGAGCAGGGACGAAGAGCGCTCCTGATCAGATGGCTCAGAAAGCAGAAAGGGAAGAAACAAAAAGCAGAAAGCAGAAGAAAGGGCAGAAGCAGAAGGCTGAGGGAAGCAGAGAGGAGAAACGAACGGGACAAGTTCACATGAGGAGAAGACAAAGACAGAGAAGACTTGTGAGGAAAGAACCAAAAACGTGTGAGGAGAAAAGAAAGAAAGAAAGGAAGGCATCATGAGCAGTTGGTGTCGAGCTTCTGTGGAAAAAACAACACACCTTCCACGAGCGTCATCCTGCCCTCTCAATCCCGTCAGCCACGAAAGATGAGGAGGGTGAACGGCGGCACCTCATCGACGGGGGTCTGTGGAGAAAGAATCTGAGTCAGAGGAGGGCGAGTCACACATTTCGCTGGCATATCTGGGATGCCAGAGAGGACTCGGCGACTGTGTCTGGGCTCCTCAGGGACATGGCTGCGTGCCCCCATTGCACTTCCCATCTTCCCCATCAATTTTCCTCTGCATTCTGCTGTATATTTGTGTGAGGTGAGGGAGAGAAGGAAAGACTGCTTTCTTTTTCTCCATTCATTACTTTTATTTTATTTTCAAGTCCTCCTTGTTTTATTCTTTGCCCCTGAGTGAATGATGGCCAAGTCTTTTGTTTAAGTAAGAGTGAATAAGAATATGTGTTATGGTTAAATCTGCTCTTTTGTGCCTTTTTTGCTTTCTTGTTTATAAATGATTGTTTGGTGTTGTGTTTGTAATAAATACTTGTTCGTTACTATTTCCAATCAGTCTCGGTTGTCTTTTCCTTTATTGGTCCGATGTAGCACACAAAAAAGGTTAGACGGGATGTTCTACCCCTATAATTTGCTGTCAGCCAGCGCACACTCACTGTAACGCTCGGCAGTAGTCTGGGTGTGCTCTGAGAGCAATGACTCCAATTTGCCAGCCATCCACAGGAAAGGTATCACGCAAAGTAGTGTAACCCTGCCCGGATTGGCCATGCCAATCGGCGTTTGTCGTTGCTTAGCAACTTGCTAGTGTGCGGAGTTACTGTATCTGTGCCCAGTAGCCTCAGGAACGGGCGTTCGGGAGGGAGCCAAGTGCTTCCCCTCATGGCAAGTCTCAAACGCCGGATCCGTAGCAATATATATGTATATATACAGTATATCTAAATATGTGGAGTGTGACAAGTGCTCCCCTGATCTCTAATGGATGCAATCCCGCACACGTGCAGACCATGGTTTTACCTCCAACCCGGAGGCTTCAGCCCAGATCGTCATGTCCTGAGATTATTTATTTCTGGTGGTCATTGACCAAACGTCAAATGAAGTAGCCAATCCAGATTTTGGGCTTATTTGCCGTTTTGGGGGCACCGTTTAAAAAAAGAAAAAGATAGAAAGAATACAAAATTTAGACTGCTTCCGACATGCACCTTGACCCGACGGTCAAGACACAGGGTCCAACAAGACTGTCCCACGATCATACACATGGCCCCAACGCAAAGACTGAAGCACATGATCATTCAAACACACACATTCTAACCCCGAAGGGCCAGAATGCATGATCATACAATTGGACCCCTCCTCCATAAGTAAGTTCCAATGACTTCAATGGCACTCATCCACATGAATGGTTCATTGCGCTTTGTAAGTCTTTCTGGAGAGATAATGCTGTTAAAAACCAATTCCTTATGGGAAGGGTGACCAGGTAACAATCCTCACGAAGAGTTGGAATTCCAGCTTTCTCTGTTAACTGTCCACTCTGTTAACTTGGGTGACTTGAAATAAGACAAGTCTGGAGACGGCGATGGTTCACGAGCAATGTACACGGTTCGCCTTTTTTATTTTTTTTACCTTCGAGGGGACGCCACAAGAAAACTGGCGGGAATCGGGGAAAAACGTAAATAATGAAAGTTGTAGTCATCGAAGAGCACTACAAATCGACCACTAATTGCGAAATCCTAAACGTAGTTCGCTTTTTTATCCTGCCCTCCCCCCTCCCCCCGGAGGGAGGGAGCAGGATATTGAAATCGTCCGGTTTGTTACTTAAGAAATCTAAAGATTTCGAAAGTATATTGAAGCCTTCTGTTTCTGTTTGTTTGTTTGTTTGTTTGTTTGTAGGCATGATAACTCGAGAACGGAAGAAGCTACCAATGTCAAATTACACCACGTGATTCAGGAGGGTGATGGCTAGTGCTGATTAGATTTTGGTGAAAATAGGTCAAAGGTCAATGTCACGGTGAGGTCAAATATTCGATTTTTGATGGTTTGGTACAGATAACTCGAAAACGGAAGAAGCTACCAAAGTCAAATTACACCACGTGATTCAGGAGGGTGATGGCTAGTGCTGATTAGATTTTGGTCAAAATCGGTCAAAGGTCAAGGTCACAGTGAGGTCAAACATCCAAAAAATGATAACTCGAGAACGGAAGAAGCTTCCAATGTCAAATTGCACCACGTGATTTAGGAGGGTGGTGGCTAGCGCTGATTAGATTTTGGTCAAAATCGGTCAAAGGTCAAGGTCACAGTGAGGTCAAACATCCAAAACATTCGATTTTTGATGGTTTGGTACAGAATCATCGTAGAAACTTCTGGTTTGCGTCGCGACGTTCTCTCAAGAGACAGCTTTTATAAGACAAGGTCAGAGGTCAAGTTGACAATTTCGTAAGTACCAGTCTATGACTGCTTGTTTGTTTGTTTATAGGCAAGATAACTCGAGAACGGAAGAAGCTACCAATGTCAAATTACACCACGTGATTCAGGAGGGTGATGGCTAGTGCTGATTAAATTTTGGTCAAAATCGGTCAAAGGTCAAGGTCACAGTGGGGTCAAAAATTCAATTTTTGATGGTTTGGTACAGAATCATGGCAGAAACTTCTGGTTTGCGTCGCTATCTTCTCCAGAGACAGCTTTTATTAGACAAAGTCAGCGTTCAAGTTGACGATTTCGTAAGTACCAGTCTATGACTGCTTGTTTGTCTATTTGTTTGTTTGTCTGTCTGTCTTTTAGCAACTTTATGGCAAAACGGCTTTAGCAAACACTATCAAATTTAATCCACAGGTGGGCAATGAACCTTTGACGACCCCATTAACTTTTGGGTCCAATTGGATCAAAGGTCATGGTCAAGATCACGAAAAGATCAAAATCGTTTTTCGCTCATAACTTCGTCAAAAATGACATGATTTACTTCAATCAAAGCTTATAGTGAACCTTATTCTATTTGACACTTATAATCCTACCCATTCCTACAGTGAAAAATGCATATTTGTGATGATCAGTAGGGTCCGAAGTTTTGGGGGTCATGGTCATCGGTCAAAATTACATATTTTCCATTATAAATCAAAAAAGGTTAGGAATATGCGTGTTTACTATGGAAGACATATATCAAGTCCTTTGGCTTTCATTTGACACCATGACCTTTGACCTTACGTGGCCTTGAAAGATCAAAATCATTTTACGGTCATAACTTCGTCAAAAATGGTTTAATTGACTTCAAACTAAGACTAAAATATTCCTTATTCTATTCCTTATAATCAACATTCAGGTTAAGGATGCATCAAATTTAAATTTGATCCCCAAAATAACTTTATGCCTTAAATGGGCAGGATTTGTTATGCTTGGCACCACTTGTTTATTTTTTTTATGGCGGGAATCAGGAAAACGTAAATGATGAAAGTTGTAGTACTCGAAGAGCACTACTTGCATACCAACTTTCATTCGAAACAGTTAAAAACCCTAGGAGCTCGATGCCCAATGTATTGATTTTTTTGACATTTTCTAAGTTTGTGACCTTGTGACCTTGACCTTGGGATGAAAATGAAAAATCGAGCTCCGTGGGGCTATGCAGGTGCCATTGGGCTAACAAATACCAAAACCCCTGCCAGATTCGACAAACCCCCTCGGAGAAGATGTAACTTGAAACTGGCTACCCCCTAAAACACATGTTTTTTGGGCGTGGCTTCGCCCATAATGGGCGCAGCAGTACGCCCATTCTGAGGAAAACACAATGAGATCATGATATAAACCTCCCACCAAAATTTTATCAGGATTGGATCAAAACCCACGGAGCTATGCTCGGGACAGACAGACAGACAGACAGACAGACAGACAGGAGACACACACCAATAACGAATATAGTGGTCACTTACTGACTCGTGAACCAAATGGAATGAACATTGTGCATACTTGGAAACAACTGCAGACTGAATCTTCCCCCTTTGAACATTGTCAATCGCATGAGGCAACTAATTTGGTATTACCTGACTCTTAGACATTCCGAAACTGATTTAAACCACTTGGGTGGCCAATTTATCGATGGTATTGATATGGACCTTGGGCGTGTACGTAGATTCAGTGCGAGATGTCCTGATTTACAGGTGAGTTTTCAGGATCCCAGTTCTGGCGAAGATAGGTGCAAGATTATACGTGGCAGATCCGATTATCCAGATTCAGTTCCTTTACTCCATTGCCAATGGATTGCATACTCATGAGCAAGATATTTCTTAACTATGAATCTATAATTTATTGTCCAGTCTTAAAGTTGTATAAAATTTTGTGAGAAGTATATTTATTACTCATGATCCACATTTGTGTTGAGAAATGAAAAATTGTTGGTGAGTTTTGGACAATTGTTAGTATTTTGTTTGGAGAACATTATGAACAGTCCTTGTATACCTGCCCTTTGCCTCCATATAAACACATCAGTACGGAGCATCTCATGACATGCTCATTGAATGCATAGCCAGATCGAAACGTGAGCTGAAATATATAAAGTTAATATCTGAACCAAGTAGCATGTGAAACTATCGATGCTATGCACTGCAGGGATTACTTAACGAAATATGCAGTTTCAATGATATTGCAAACCAGACAATGTCCAAAGTGGAGAAGCAGGTGTTATCATGACATTGGACAATGACAGTATGAAGTGTGTGGAGAATGGAGCTGAGAAGCCACGTCGATACAGGAGGTGATGGTGTCCAAGTCATTACCGATATCGTTAGGAAATTACAGAGACAGACGGTAGTTTTGGGGGCTCATCACCCCCTGTTGGGAATAAATAGGGGGAGATGAATACGCTTTGCTCATTGGCAGCTCGTGGCCCAATAATCATTATCACCTCCAAACAATCTAGGCTCCATCACAATCCTTGCTGCCAGGCGAGCAGCCGGCGTCCATGGTTGCTCCTTAGAGGAGCTCAACTGCAGTGAAGGCAAATGTTCGAGCTGGAAGGAAGCAGGCCACCCACAGATGGAGAAACTCCGGTTGAAGGTAATAAGAAAAAAATATCAGACATGTGAGTGAATACACAAAATAATTTTAGGATTAGTTATATGTACTGTGAGTGTGGGGATGTGTGACAGAGAGAGATGAAGAGATAGAGATAAAGAAAAAGCAATTTGGAAAAAGTGAGAGAGAGAAAGAGAGAGAATTGTACAATTAATTATTATATTTGAAGAAATGCATCGACACAGATTATTTTGGTGGTTTCGATGAAAATGGTTGTCATTGTTTCACATGTTTCTCCATGTCCGAGCACACACACACCCAAGCTCAAATAAGGACCAAGCCTTACAATCGGAGCCGGGGGACACTTGATGTGAACCAGGCGATGGAGTGGCCAGCTGGCATTTGGACCCGTCCAAAGCACGGCGTGGCTCATTACTCTCGCCTGGCCCAAAGCGCTCTGAATCCCATCCTGCACAGGGTTCGACCCGAGTGTTTACAATCCGAGGCAGATTCACCAGCAACCGAGTCTATCTTATCCGAGACTCAGCAGATAAAGGTTACACATCATCATACATAATGAAAATCTGGACAATGTTATATACCAATCAAGATGGGGAAACATACACAGAATAAAAAATATGTATATATATATATATATATATATATATATATATATATATATATATATATATATATATATATATATATATATATATATATATATATATATATATATACACTCCCGGTGTATGCCCCGGTTGGAATAGGTGTACCATATCCCTGTGTGTCGTAAGAGGCGACCAGGGTTGGCGTCAGGAAGGGCATCCGGCCATAAAACATTGCCTCAAGAAAAAGCCCAACCCCTGCACAGCAGGGAAAAATGGCTGTAAAATCGCTCATTTTATATATTTATATATATGCAAATATATATATATATATATATATATATATATATATATATATATATATATATATATATATATATATATATATATATATATATACACATAAATATATATATATATATATATATATATATATATATATATATATATATATATATATATATACACACACACACACACACACACACACACACACACACACACACACACATATATATATATATATATATATATATATATATATATATATATATATATATATATATATATATATATATATATATATATCAATAAATACATACATATATATCAATAAATACATACATATATCGACGTACATACAGATATATATATGTATATATGTATATATATATATATATATATATATATATATATATATATATATATATATGTATATATATATATATATATATATATATATATATATATACATATATTGTTACAGCTGTGGAAATTCACAGGACACCATAAAGGATATCCCCAAGATCAGTTCTATCCTAAGTGTGTGTTCAAATAGATTTCCCCACCATTTTTTAATGGGATTTTTTTCGTGCGGACAGGGCTGTGATCTTTGAGTTCGCTGTTTTTCTTCGCTATCGTTATTTTGGAACAACCACTTCACCACAACCACGATCAACACCAACCATGATCGCCTCAACCACCAACCACAACAACCACGATCAACACCAACCACGATCGCCTCAACCACCAACCACAACAACCACGCCGCCTCAACCACCACCGCGTTTTCTACCTCGGCACACGGTTGCCAGAGGCCTGGCCTTCGTCGAGGGAAAGCAGGTGGCCCCCGTTCCCCCCTCCCCCGAACGAATGGCGTCTCCACGGTGGATTTATAGGCGTGAAGAGAGAGACAACTACTGCGGCGGCGCGCGTCTCTAATTTGGCGGGAAAACGCTTCCTTCTGGAAGTTTCCTGCATGTTCTGGAAGGAAGGGTGGGAGTCGAGAAGGGGCGGGGCGTGGGTATAAAAAGGAGGAACGCAAGCTCCGGTTTCAGAAGAGTGGGAGAGTCGTGACCATTGACACGAGGATCAAGAACGAGGTGGCAGGATCGTGTGCGCTGAGGGGATTGCAAGGAGGGTGCTCTGAATCGCGCTCTCGTTTGCAGGGTCGTCGAGGCGGAAGAGACGCCAGCAGTGAAGGCTGGGTCTAGAGAACGGAGCCCAAGACTTCACCACACGGTCACGTTCTCTTTCTTTCTTTTGGGCTTTTGTGTGAATGTTGTGGCGCCATGTCCCGCAAGTCGAACTGTGTAAGTGCTTGTAAATAATAATAATAATAATAAACGGTTGTAGTTCTTCTTGTCGTGCTTTTCTTTGCCTTGCCTAAATGTATACGTGTATGCCTGCATACGTGCTATGATAATAAATGTCCTTGTGTGAATGTTAACCCGTTCGTTGTGTCCTCTTTCCCCAATTAAACTGCTATCTTGCTTTCGTAATAATAGCGGGCTTTTTAATAGCCGATAAAAGAATTGGGTCCAGCGAGGTCTCGCGATAATACACCATTCGGTTATCCGAGAAGGGAACGAACTGCTTAAGCGGTTCGTGTCCAAGCAGGCCTCGCTGAGGTACGGTCTCTCGGTAGGCTGCCCGCGCGAATACTGAGGTATATCGATTAATTCGGCGATTGACCCTGTCGTGCGTTGGTAGCACATTGACTAGACCATGGTGTGTGCTTAGAGCACACCCGTGACTGGTTTTCGGCGTTGTTCAGGAAAGTAGTGACTGAAGTGTCCATCCGGTGGGCGAGACGGCTGCCATTGGCTAAAGCGGCTGTTCGCATGCTGGGCAGGCGGTAAATTCGTAACAATGTGTATGTATATATATATATATATATATATATATATATATATATATATATATATATATATATATATATATAATATACATATATAATATACATATATATGTATAAATACATATATATATATATATATATATATGTATAAATACCTATATGTATGTGTATTATTTGTATATATATATATATATATATATATATATATATATATATATATATATATATATATATATATATATATATATATATATATATATATATTGTTACGGATTCGCGCCCGCCGGCGTGCTGACGGCCACGTAACTCGAATCGCGGCACGTCGCCCACCGGACAGACAATCCAGTCGTGACCCTCTCGGACTAACGCCGGGAACCAGTCACGGGTGGACCGTTCGGTCTCACCGCGATCGAGCCAATCAGCCCCCGCGTGGGATAGGGTTGCTCGCCAAATTCGACCTACCTAAGTACCCACACGGAGGGTAGACCGGGCGGTCGCACCTCGCCGCAGGTCGACTTCGGACACGGGCCACTTAAGCGACCCGTTCCGTACTATCGGGATAACCGAGCGGTGTTATTCGTCGACCTCGACGGTTCGATTAATTATCGGGCGTATTCAGCCCACTACCAACCCTTTACGTGAAGCAAGATGAGGATTCAATGAAAGAAACGACGAAGCGAAGCGGGAAACAGTTCAACACAAAGCACATTTATTCGCGATGAACGGAAAGCACACATATTCAATTCCACCAAAAGTACACAGAAAAGAAAAACACAATGCAATTTACACAAAAAGCAAATGCGACAATGCAGATCTACTACCGATTACGCGAGCACACGGCAACACTTATACAATTTTACTTCACAGACGGCGCCGACAACACATACCCAAAACCAAGGAAAAGAATACTCAAGGATGAGGCGGGCCTGAGGCCGAGACCGGGTCGGGCCTACCCGTCTGGTGATGAGACGCGGAGCGGCGATGGTGCCTCAACTCCGCGGGCCTCGCGGGCAGTGTCTCGTAGGGGGTGGGAAAGGGGCCCCCTTGGTCGCACTATCTCAGCGCGGGGGGAAACAGGAGGGGGTTGCTGATGCTCGGGGTATAGAGGATTCCTACTCTGCCTCGAGTCCCGCGACGAGCGTCTCCACCTCGGCCAGGTCGCGCTGTCGGCCTCCCTGGGGTGCAGCTCCCTGCACGACGCGAGCACCCCCTCGTCTGCCCTCGCCGCCTCTCCACAGCTCCGTCCCCTCCGCTCCGACTCCAATGCACACGACGA
This sequence comes from Eptatretus burgeri, assembly GCF_056783735.1. NCBI lineage: Eukaryota > Metazoa > Chordata > Myxini > Myxiniformes > Myxinidae > Eptatretus > Eptatretus burgeri. Next base: position 115,131,557 of record NC_140965.1, on the reverse strand, counting down.
CGACCAGCTCCTTCTTGCCAACTCCACCGCCCGCGAAGTCTTAACTCTCTCTGTTCTTTGACTGACGAACACGGTCGCTTTTATAAGCCCCGTGGCTTCGCTCTCTCAGCTTTGACCCCCTCCCTTCGACCTTTCACCTCGCTCCCCATTGGCCCGAGAAAAAGTGGGCGTGAATGCTTTTTGATCCATAAATTTGCATATATCGATCGCCCTCCAACGCCCTGGGGGCGGGGCCAAATCGCCCCTTGCTCACCGATTGGACGGAACAAAAGTGGGCGTGTGTCGTTTTTGATCCGTTTTTGAAGTGGAAAATCCGTGGTTTTGTACACGCTGTTCGGCGCGCGCCCTGCACGAGTCCAACACCGGTACTCACAAGCGGCGCAAGAACGGTGGCGATGCGACGGTTGCGAGGTGTGACGTGAAGGTCGTGGCGGTTGTGGTGAAGCGGCGTTGTGGTTGGTGGTTGATGTTGTGACTGGTGGTGGTAATCATGGCGGTTGGTCCAAAATAAAGATAGTAAAAGAAAAACGGCTATCCTGAAGAGTCGCAGCACGCATAAATGACATGTATTCCCACTAGACAACGGGTTTGGGCCTAACTACACATGTACTTACCGAAATACCTCACCTAAGGGACCTGAATGGTGGTTTGCGAATTTGGTAACCACAACAATATATATATATATATATATATATATATATATATATATATATATATATATATATATATATATATGTATAAATACCTATATGTATGTGTATTATTTGTATATATATATATATATATATATATATATATATATATATATATATATATATATATATATATATATATATATATATATATATATATATATATATATATATATCTATTAAATATATCTATATATATATCTATTAAATATATCTATATATATATATATATATATATATCTATATATATATATATATATATATATATGAATATATGTATATATATATGAATATATGTATATATATGAATATATGTATATATACATATATATGTATATGTATATATATACATATGTGTATGTATATATATATATATATATATATATATATATATATATATATATATATATATATATATATATATGAATATGTGCAGAATATGTGCAGTATATGTGCAGTATATATGCAGACAGAATCCCTCCTTGTGTGTTGTGGGGTATCGAAGGGGTGCGTTGCGATGTTTTTTTCGTTCGGGTTATAAATCTTTATCACTCCTCCATTGCGATCCACGGTACCCGAGCGCTTGCAGCCTTCAGTTCACTGGCAACAACGTACCAAGGTCCACCTGTTGACTCTAGAGGCTCGTTTTTCCGAGACAGAATCTTCACTGTTGCAGTTCCTATTCAGCTTCTCCAAACGCTCCAACTCTTTCTTGACGAGTCCACACGTGGAGTGGGCGGGCTCGCCGGTGCCTGGCCGAGACCCCGCCCAGAAAGGGCGGACCCATGGAGGCCCTGTCTAATCAGGGCGTACAGTGGCATCGGCTTCACCAAGGCTCCTCCCTGCTGTAGGAGGTCTATAAACCACGACACCATCCTCAGTCTTGAGTTCTTTGGGGGTCGTTCGTACTGTGCTTGGAGGCTGGAGTTGGTTGGAAAACGAAAGGGTTCCCGCTGCTTGGCTCCGCTCACGTCTCGCCCCGACGGCCCGACTACTGGTCCCGGCCCACTCGAGCTCCTCCACGGACAAGAACTCCACAGGGGCGGCTGTGGACCTGACTGTACGACTGTTGGCAGGTGCCGCACCACGGAGCATTCCTTTCCCTGAGACTCAGGTACTCGAAAGAACTGCGACCTCAGCCCGCCTCCCTCCCTGGCTGCAAAAGTCCTTTGCCTTCAACTGCGTTTATTTTGTCCAAATGTGTGTCTGAGTGTGTGGCGCCAGTCTAATAAGTAGAAACTGTGTCAGTGTATTCGATCATTGTAAATCTTACCTGTATAATTCCCGCGTAAGTCTGTGCTGTGTCTGCTTTGTAAGTTGCTGTAAATTGTCGCACTCCATCTTCTTTCTTTCTCCTGCATCACACCCCAATAAACCTGTTTCTGTGGTACGTGCGTTCGAGCATGCATCCGCAAAAAATAAACATCACACCCCAATAAACATACGGATGATCCGCTGTGGCGACTCCGAAGGGGAGCAGCCGAAAGAAGAAGATGAAGATATGTATATGTATATATATATATATATATATATATATATATATATATATATATATATATATATATATATATATATATATATACATATACACACACACATATGTTGTTCGTCTTTCGGCTGCTCCCGTTCGGGGTCGCCACAGCGGATCATCCGTTATGATCCGTATACTGATTTGGCATAGGTTTTACTCCGGATGCCCTTCCTGACGTAACCCTGGTCGCCTCTTATGACACAGGGATAAGGATTGGGTTTCACCGTGATTCCAGGCTGCCCTACACCCTCTCATAGCACGGCCCAGCACAGAGCCCCGTCCTCAAGCGATCCTCCAACCCAAGCCTCCGAGTAGCCGGATTACAGGCGCACGCCACTACGCCCGGTCACACACGTACACACACATATATATATATATATATATATATATATATATATATATATATATATATATATATCAACTGTGATGATGGATTCAATGACCTTGCTGAGGATTGGAAGAAAGCTAATTGGTCTGTAGTTAAGAGGGTCAGTTTTTGCACCATTTTTGTGTCATGCAGTGATGTTGGTTGATTTCCAAGCAGATGGAAGTTGATTGAGCACAAAAGACAGGGTAAAAATGGCAGAGAGAGAGGATGTGCATGAGCTGCAGAGCTGGTTTTTAGGACACGTGAGCTGATGCTGGCTGATCCAGTTGCAGAGTGTCAGTGGTATACGCACCTTTGGGGTTTCTTTCCATTTCGCGTACGTATGTTGTTTGTGGTGCCGAACCCAGCACGTTCTCTTATGACTGCAATCCATGGTTTGCACTTCATGCATCTGAATGATCGTAACAGTCGGCTACCAATTGAATCGATCTGTGTCAGTTGTTGTCTGTGACTTCCGAGTGACATTACAGTGATCACATTAACAGCGTAACGTTTTTGAAACTTGCATTTCAAATCAACAGATACAAAGCCAAATGAGGAAGTTCACCATTATATACAATACCCAACAACTATTCCTGCGTTGAGTTGTTTCCGCCACCCAGTGTCCCAGTCCTTCCAGCACAACTCACGCATGTTCTCGTCCTTTGGGGCTGCTGAACAATCGAGTATTGTCATGGTGTTCTCTCTCATACGCTGGTCCGTTCAGAGTGATTAAATAGCTCAAAGGAATTCTTTCCAGACACACAATCTTAATGAGTTTTAAACAACTTGATTACGATCAGCTCCACACCTTAACAACTACTCTGGACATTAACACCTCGTTCTCTCATCGGAATTAAATTGAGAACGGGGATGAGGGATAGACAGTTCGTCACATGTCAACCCTCTCTCTACATCTCCCTCTCGCGGGTTTTACAGTATCACAGAACAATTCCGTGCCTTCCAGAAAATGTGATTCTCGTTCATACTGGAAGTTTCGTCTGAGAATGTTCCAACATCTTCACAAATCTCACCAGGCAGTTTACAATACAATACTGCCATCTCCAGTCACAATTAGTTCATTACATCAAGTAGTTTATTTTACAATTTACCAATCCGTGCTAAACGAAACTTACCATAACATATAACCGTCAATTTTAGTCATTCATTTATAGGCATTTACTAATGCTTACGAATACCACAACATCTCACTTTTAACTGACACACAGTCAGAGTCGAGGGTTGAAAGAACCTTCTCCGCCTTCTCAAGGTGCAAAAGACACATCGTCCAGGAGCAGTTGGGTATGACTGGGAAGGATGGGTACTAAGAGAGAGAGGTGTTAGGGACACAAGATTTGGAAGCAAGTACAGAATTGAGGCATTCAGCCTTCTCACGAGCCGAGTCTGCTGTGGTGCCATTTGAAGATAGGGAAGAAATGGAAGGGCAGTATACACTAGAGACAGACTTAACAAGGTGCCACCAAGTTTTAGAGGGAGACAAGTTTGACAGTTCATTCTTGAGGTTGGACAGATGATATTTTCTGGCTCTTCTGAGAGTGGACACACACTTGTTGCACTTAGATTGCCTTCAGTCAGATTTGCCTTCCAGAAAGAGAAGCAAAGTTGCTTCAGATCAACTGCCTCACCGCAGGATCCAGTGTACCATGGGTGGGAAGAAGGATAGAATAACTGAAGATGAGATGGGATTAACCAAATTTTTAACCAAATTTGAGAAAATGGCTCTTCTTGTTAATATGGGTTGCCAACCCATGGCTTAGAACTACGCACACTCACCTCTAAGCAAGGCCGGTATGATAGCCTCGAGGTATGCACACTTGCTTCGAAGCATCTCGCCTTGGGTCAATTCCTTCCCAGCTATAAACTGTCATGTGGGTGTTTAACAGGTAGTGGTGATTCATCAATGTGTGTGCTGTCTGTCGGATGGACGGTAAACTGGGCATACTGTCTGCCTGCATTCGTCGGCGTACGTTCAATATCCCACGGTTTCCTTCGAGAAGAGCAAGCGAGCTATCACCGGCACCCTGAACGCATTTCAAATTTCTGCGCCAAGTTACAGAGGGCACTGCATCAACGGCACATCCACGCTCTCAACCAGTGATGCTACCCCACAACCTGGTGGTGCACATGAAAGACGAAGAAGAAGAAGATCGTGAGAAACATTTCTGCATTCATTTGTTGATCGGTGCAAGGACCAAAGACAAAAATGAATTTTAACATGAAAATCAATTTTTCTGTTTCTCACTTACACACCGAATTATAATGTGGAGAAAAGCATACCAACACCTCTCAAACTGCCATAATAATACAGCAGTTGGAAATGAATGGAATAGTTTCAAGATCACATCGTGGTCCATTTCGAGAAATATCGATGTATGGGTAAATACAATAACTTTAATCATTGGAAAATGACTACAAAACAGGCATGTCTAGGCCAAAACCAAATAAAACCTTCCACCTAATTCTTACTGCAATAACTAACAGCAATGTAACCCTGATAGACGGTGTGAACGTAAGGGACAATTAAGGAGTATTAAATAGAATCAATTTATAGGGAGAGGAGAAGATATTACATTTTAAATACAAGTCCATGTGCCATTACTGGGGTGATTTCACTCCGTTCTATGTGGAGCTCGAATTAAAATGTCAGCAAATTGATAGTTAAATGTTATCCGGGACTCCGTGCTCTCCTTCAAAATTGTGTCGAGCCGGGAAATGTTTCGTCTCCGTTATTAACTGTTGCATTGCCATGTTTACCTTTGTTTCTTGAATTGACAACACTTGACATTTGAAGTTATAAAAAGTTTGTGTTTTAATATTGCTTTTATATCAATGTAGCAGAGTGCGGTAGTATTACTAGCCGCCGTTGGACTTAATCCGAAACTGGGGGGGGGGGGGGCTTATGGATTTGGTCTAGATTTCTGTGGTACGTGCGTTCGAGCATGCATCCACAACCATATCTCTAACATGTCGGGACCAATTTTATTCGTTCTTGGCGCAAAGACAACACATGATGCTGTACTTATGCAGGTTATTTGTTTTCGACATCAGATCCAAAATAGTGGACTAGCGGCCAATTTAGTTGTTAAAAACCTGATGTTGAGCACGTACTTAAACATTTCTCGCACGTCTGGACCGATCTTGTTCAAACTTGGTACACAGATAATGAATGATAGCTTACATAAGCACATTTATTTTCGAGATCAGATCCAATATGGCCGACTGGTGGCCATTTTAGTTGAAAAAAACCCTGATGTTGAACATGTCTGGGCCTATTTTATTTGTACTTGACACAAAGACAACACATGATGGAATACATATTCTGGTAAAAACAGAAAATTCGACATCAGATCCAAGATAGCTGAGTGGTGGCCATTTTAGTTGTAAAAAACCTGATGAAGTTTATAAAGAATAATGTTTGTGAACATATCTCTGAAGCGTCGAAGTAAATGCAACGTTGTTTTTTGGTGAAAGCTACTCAAGGTTTCTGGCTTGAATAGAAAAAGTACTGTAGTTGGTAATCACACTGGCTGCAACCTGCCAATTCCAGAAAAAATTGCCGATGTCAGCCAAGCACCTGTGTGCATGTGTTGTTCATAAAGCATAACATATTCCCTCTGCTAACTCCCGCACCCCCACCTCTCTATCTCTATCTCTATGTAAGTATCTCTGTCTCTGTCTGTCTGTCTGTCTGTCTGTCTGTCTGTCTGTCTCTCTCATATCCTTGCTCTACCCCCTCCCAATACAGTGCAGCACCCTCCTCTCACATCTCCTCTTCCCTCTCTTTCTTTGTTTGTCTCTCTCTGTCTCTGGACATGTCCGGATGGTGGTTATGTCTGGATGGTGTATGTCTTCGGATGTGTCCAGGCAGGGTTCATCTCCGGACATGTCTGAGTGGTGTTTACTCCAGCCAGCTTGGCTCCAGATGCGTTCAGGTGGTATTTATGTCCGGACAAGAATTTGTCTCCGGATGTGTCCGAGCAGAATTTGTCGCTGGCTACCTTGGCTCCAGACAGCGTTTGTCTCTGGATGCATCCAGGCGGTATTTATGTCTGGACGGGAGTTTGTCTCTGGGCTGTGTTTATCGTATAACCAGTAGAAAATGGATTTCAGACATTATTTTGTTTCCATCTTCACTGTTATTCCATGCAGAATCATTTTGATGAAACAGTGTGAATCATAATTAATGCTCCACCACACGTCTGCCTTCCCTTCCTCTCACCTCAAACTATCTTCCCTTCCCCCACCCCTCGTTGCTCCCCTTCCTCCTCTCTCCTTTCCCCTCCACCAATTCATTCTCCCTGCTCTCTCTCTCTCTCTCTCTCTCCCTCTTCCCCCCTCTTTTTTTCCATCCCCCCTTTCGTAGTACAGTCAACAAAGCGACGGGTGGTATTTGCTCGTGTATTCATATACGTATATACATATATACATATATATATATATATATATATATATATATATATATATATATATATATATATCGTAAACCCATTTACCTAACGCCGTGATGTTACCGTCACGACACAGGGCTATGTCTGTAGCTCCCCAAAGAGAGCATCCCGCATCGCCATTACAACGATGCTAAATGTAATTTCAAATGTCAGAAGCTGTCGCAAGTGAATGAAAATGCAGTCACCAACCATTTTCGCCCTCTTTTGGGCATCATCAGGGCAAAATAGCAAGTTTCTATCCAGTTGTGACTGAAACCTTATGGATATAAACCAATCATTGTACGATTCCAATTCCAAACTGTGAACAGTGAGTGGCAGAAACGCGTCCCATACAGTCCTTGTTGCATGGCACCAGGAGTGATAAGCTCCGCGTGCCATGCGGAAACTTTACCTCTCGCTTCACTACACACAAAGTGAAAGATAATGTTTCCACTTGGCAGGCAGAGCTTTTTAAATCCAACAGGGTCTTGCGCCCAGCATCACATTACCTTATTCTATGATTGAATTAGCTTTCGTCCGAATCCGTCCACAACTTTTTGAGATATCGTGCTATATTTCGTTTTTGGCCCTATCTTTCAATTGTGAAGAATCACTTTTAAAAATTCTAGCAGCCGGATCCGAATCTTCACCAAAATCTAATCAGTTCATCCTTGTCACACGCCCAACCTGTCCACAAAATTTCATCCGGATCCGTCCAAACTTTGTGAGATATCCTGCACACAAACAAACAAACAAACAGATAAAATAAACCAATGTCACCCGCAGGGTGACCCGTATCTTGCCAAAAGGTGCCCACGTGTGACTTCTTTAAGGTCACACTGAGGTGAACAAAGCTGCTATCCACCAGGAGTGACTCCTTGAGGAATATCTGCCTACGAGAGATTCCGATGAGAATCGTTCTACAGAGTAACCATGAAAAATATGCTTTTTGCCTCATAACGTCACCAAATGACGTCATAATGTCTCAAGCTTGACATATCTAGAAAGCACTCATCGAGGTGTTCAATTTGAGGTACTACACGATATGGTTCCTAAAACTTGAAAATTTGACCTTGGGGTCAAATATGTTTGACCTTAGGCGCTAACCATGAAGGTCAAGGCCAATCGCCACCAAAAATTAATCAGCTGAGCGCCAGACCATGAACTATATTCCCATGAAGTTTGAAGACGATCCGATCAAAATTACTCAAAAAATAAGGGTTTTGTCGACTCCCCTGATTTGCGACAAAGTGACCTTGACCTTCAAAATTTTATGCGCTGAAAGGGACCTCTATAGGCCTCTGATATGCGAAGTTACAAAAATTTCCAATGATAACTGTGCTCTGCAGAATTTTTTATACGTGATTACAGACAAACAAACAAACAAACAAAAAAACAAACAAAAAAAAACATACAAGCTGACTAACATATCTTGCAAAAACTTCGTTTTGGCAAGATAACAAACAAACAAACAAACAAACAGAGAGGGGTGAAAATATAACCTCCTTCACCTTCAGTTGCAGAGGTAAAAACAATCATTTACGAGGAATCATCCAGGAAAATGTAGATGGGAACAAACAGGCAAACTTGTGTTATTCCCAATGGGTGGGGGAGGGCAGGAAAGGGAAGGAGGGGAATATGGGTGGGGTGTCGGTGTGGCGTGTCAGGAATATCAGGTACATGTAGCCGTTGCGTCAGAGGATTGCTTGCAGCATTCGCCCTCAAACCCCCTTTGGTCTGTCTTGTGACAGCATAACTCGCCCAGATGGATCAACAGGTGACAACCCCTGGTTCAGCAAACAGGAACGCTTGGCAGATAGGAACAGCTTGCAGACAGGAAGGACTTGCCACTGCTCTCCAGCAGTTCTCTTGTATTCTGTTTCTGCTTGTATCGTGGTTCAGGCAGCCAGACCACCAGGAGACAGACAGATGAGAGAAAGCCAGACAGATGTTCAGAACTCCTAGACCACTTCATTGGCTTGCTCGTTTTCCTCTTATTACCCTGGAGCGAGGTGTGGTCCTAGAAATGAGCATTATCCTCTCGTACCACCTCCCCATTTCCGCATGTCCATGTGCCCCAAGCCAGGCTCATTAGGGCAGCTTTAGTGTTTCTGACAGTCGGCACTGCCTCACCCAGCGACAGTACTGGTCGGGTTAATGTTGGTTCCGAATAGGTGCCGGGGTAATTGTGGTGTCAGGTGGTTGTAGTGTCAATGAGGTTGTGGTGTGGAAAGGTGCAGGTGGGGAGATGGGATGAAAAATACATTCAAAGGAATTAAAGACAGAAGGTAATTGAAATGGATTTAACAAAGAGGAATGTTTTCAGGAATGTACTGGATTTGAGACGTTGGGAATGGGGGGGGGGGGGGGGGAGTCAGAAAAGTTGGAAAGTTAGATGAAAGTTGTGGAATTCCATGAAGAGTAAAAACCTAGTTAAACCAACACAACACATTTTCCCCCATCCCCTGTATAAAGGGCAGTAACCTGTCAAAGCATGTATACTAACAAGATAACAAACTCACGGTTACTGATAAGTTGGATGCAACCTCCCCGCGGGTCCCGTTTCCACAACCACAACACTACCCCCTCCTCTGTAGCAGACTCGTCCTCGATTCTGCGTGCTCCTGTATATTTTAGGTGTCGTCCCTAATGCAGTTTACCTACAGGTCCCCAAGTGCGACATTTGTTTTTACGCATACTGTAAATGTCCCCAAAAATAATAAAGCATACTGCATTGTGTAACTACCTTCATATATAGCCAGGTGAGTTTAAACACCTTACATTATTTACACACAATTTCAGACATAATTTTGCACCCTTTGTCTTCCCAAAGCTCCCCCTCTCCCACCCCCTCCCACCCACCAGGAGGGGAGCGGCCATAAGAAATTGTCCTTGGGGCTTCAGTTTAACAATCCATAGAGGGGGATTGGAGTAGCTATGACAGAAAGGGGTTTTTTCCAGTTGTTGCCAACAGTCCATGCAGGGAAAGGGAGTGGCCATAGTGAAAATGAAAGTGGTTGTTGGCTGTTCGCTGTCGAGGACAGTCCATAACGGCCAGCAGCAGGTCAAGTGTGGCCACAAAACAGGTGGATAACAGTCCTCAATGGCCGATAGCAGGTCAGCACAGCCACAACACAGTGGTTCCGGTGGCTGTCAACGACAGTCCAAAACGGCACAACACAAAGGCAAGCAGCATGCAGGCACAACACCAAGTGGTCCTTGGGAAGGCATGACAGTGGCAGCAGGCAATGTCGGTGCAACAGACATGGTAAAGGAATGGCACATGGGTGCTCCTCCGTATGTATCCGGAAATATGTATTTTAGATCCTCGTGGAGGATCTCGAAGTCTTACTCACGTTGTTCTTCTTCATCTTCCTCTTGTGGACTTTTTTGTTTCACAGCCGACAGTTTTTATCGAAACTTCCTGAAACTTGGCATATATATGTAAAAATACCCTGCACAGACAGCAACCATCTCTGATTTTGAAAATTCCTCCTAGAAAAAAGTTATGACGTCAAAATATCTCCACTAATGGAAATCGCCTAAAAAATTATCTCCGAAACTGGGCAAGCTTTTTGAATTATGTTTGTGGGAATCGAACAGGGCATTAGCAGAGATGAATGAACGCACATATGATATATCACTATGACGTCATATCAATTTTTATGACGTCATTCCTATTTTTTGTTTCACAACCCGGATCTTCGTGAAACTTTCCATGTATATGCAGAAAGCCCACACGCAGGCAGTAACCATCTCCGATTTTGGAAATTCTTCCTAGAAAAAAAGTTGACGTCATAATATCGCCGCGAATGGAAATCGCCTATACCATTATCACCGAAACTAGGCAAGCTGTTTGAATTTTGTTTGCGGGAATCAAGCCGGGCATTAGCACAGATAATTAATTTATCTCAAACCTGATACATCGCAATGACGTCATATTCGTTTTTATGACATCATCATAAAGAGGACGAGGATCTTAGCTCATTTAAGCTTGTTTAACGACCCATCCGGAGGTTTCCATATTTAAAGTCAGAAAAGAATGCCGCAATTATCGGGAATTGAGGTGCTATTTCAATATGATGATTCGTTTCTTAACCCATTTTTAACCAGATGGGTGCAATGCCAATGCATCATGACCACCATTATGTGAATGACCAACATGGTAGTTTTTTTATGAGATATTTTTGTACAAGTTCACTGGGTACAAAAGCTTGCAAGCTTGTTCCCATGATCAAATGTCAGCCAGGTAAGAGAATGTCTGTCTGTCGGTCCATTGTCGGTCCGGTCCCTTCAAAAAATAGCGTCCATTGTTGGAGTTTCCCATGTCCGTTCCCTCCTATTAACTTCAAGGAAAATACCGAAGTGCCATCTTCACATTGCAAGAAGTAAAGACGCAATTCTGCTGCACACAAATTCAAAAACGTGATAACGTCTGTTGGTTTGTGACCACATCGATACGAGACCAATAAATCTTAACAAGGAACTTTGACACAGGAGGAGGCCATTTGGCCCATCATGCCTGTGCCACCACTACATTAAATAAATCCGTCAGACTTTCCACTCAGTTTCACTGGGAGCAGAAGTGGAGATGAGAAAAGTGTGGCAGATGCAGGGACTGGAGTGTTATCAATGCAAATACAATCAATATTTTAAAACTTATTTGTTTATGACGACCTGCAACTTTCCATTGTACATGTCACTCGTGGCATTGTGTATGGTTACTGACCACTGCTGGAGGGGGGTGATAACACCTGTTAATTCCATTGCTGCCTTTTTCGAGTACATGACCATTTTTAAACTTCCCCGGGGATTTGCCATTAAAGCCACGCCGAAATGGTGTGAAACTTGTGTTTCTCAGGTGTTAAATCCGCAATGGTCACTCAACACACCAATACCAGTTTATCATTAAAAAAAAAAACACGGGATGACGAAAACGGAGAATTCTTTAACGGGCAGAGAAATAAAGAACACTCATGATCAGATATTACAAAAACCCACTTAATACGGGATATATAATCAAATCAAAATGATATATCAAAAAAAATATCAAATTATAGGCTTTTGCTCTTCATGTAATTTCTCAAATCTCATCTAACAATCCAACTTTCCCATTTTCAGACTTTCAAACCATCCTTCAAAACCATCCTTGAATCCATTAGTCCATCCATCAATTTCCAATTCTTTACCATTTCGCCTCCAAGCGGCTATCACCCATACTTCCCCAAGACCCATCACCCTCTCAAACCTTGCAACCCCCCCCCCCCCGGCGTCTTCCGTCTCCTCATTTGGCATCAATCCAGCACATCCATCTCCAATCCCTCATCTTTTCGCTTACAACCTCTATTTTCCGTGCTCCCCTCGGAAACCTTCCCTCTTCGTTCAACGTCCATCCAAATCCCTTGCTCTTTCACATCTGAGTCATTGTTAACAAATCCTCCATCGAGTAGAATGCAATTAATCCATGTTTCAATGAATTCCGTTCCTTCCTCCCCTGCATTTTCCACATTTAAACACACGTTACAAGTCGATCCCTGTGCTAAAATGTACTGAATCCTGCTCGGAGCACTAAATTGCAGAGTACCGTGGCAGAAGAACCTTCCAGACGGATGTGTGCCATTCAGTCACCAGGGGCTTTTTGGGAAGATGGTCGAAGACTCGATGAGTGGAGGATCAATCGAAAGAGTCCATGAGCTGGTAGGAAGCGCCTCAGAGGCTTCTTGACTATACCCTGCGCCAACCCCAATAAAAGGGAGGCGCGTGGGTGAACAAGCCGAGCCACTGGAGGAAGCTACCCTGTTATGAGCTGCCGGGGGAAGCTACCCTGTTATGAGCCGCAGGGGGAAGCTGCCTTGTTATGAGCTGCAGGGGGAAGCTGCCTTGTTACGAGATGCCATGGGAAGCTGTCCTGTTATGAGATGCCGGGGGAAACTGCCCTGTTACCAGCCGCAGGGGGAAGCTGCCCTGTTATGAGATGCTGGGGGGAAGCTGTCCTGCTATGAGACGCAGGGGGAAGCTGCCTTGTTACGAGATGCCATGGGAAGCTGTCCTGTTATGAGCCGCAGGGGGAAGCTGTCCTGTTATGAGATGCCATGGGAAGCTGTCCTGTTATGAGCCGCAGGGGGAAGCTGTCCTGTTATGAGATGCCATGGGAAGCTGTCCTGTTATGAGATGCCGGGGGGATACTGCCCTGTTACCAGCCGCAGGGGGAAACTGCCCTGTTACCAGCCGCAGGGGGAAGCTGCCTTGTTACGAGATGCTGGGGGGAAGCTGTCCTGCTATGAGATGCCATGGGAAGCTGTCCTGTTATGAGATGCCGGGGGGATACTGCCCTCTTACCAGCCGCAGGGGGAAGCTGTCATGTTATGAGATGCCGGGGGAAGCTGCCCTGTTATGAGCCACAGGGGGAAACTGCCCTGTTATGAGATGCCGGGGGAAGCTGTCCTGTTATGAGCCGCAGGGGGAAGCTGCCCTGTTATGAGATGCCATGGGAAGCTGTCCTGTTATGAGATGCCAGGGGATACTGCCCTGTTACCAGCCGCAGGGGGAAGCTGCCCTGTTATGAGATGCCATGGGAAGCTGTCCTGTTATGAGATGCCGGGGGATACTGCCCTGTTACCAGCCGCAGGGGGAAGCTGCCCTGTCACAAGCCACGGGGAGAAGGTACCCTGGTATGAGCATCTGTCTGCACTGTGACCGGATGATTAATCTCTGCCACGATCTACCTTCATGGACCTGCACTGTGATCTGTATGAGCTGTGACCTGTACAATCTATGACCTGTACGAGCTGCCACCTAAACGAGAATGCTGACCAGAGGGTCCAAGGGCAGATGGTAGTCTCGATCTGAGAACCCAGCAGTTCCAACCACGTCACACCACATTCTGACACTTCTCATAACCCACATCTCTCCCCACCCATCCTGGCCTTCACTTGAGACCTACACAGACCCACCTGTTTGTTGACGGTGAGTCAGGAGTTGTAACCATGATCCACTCTTCTTCGACTCATATAATTCTGTCTGTCTACTTTCCCAGATGATTGATGGCATACCTGTTTCTTATGTTGTATAGAAATAAGTAAGCTTGTCGAAGGGGCTTCTTACGTGCTAAGGGATAACTTATTTTCTCATGCGTCTTTACCTGCTTGTATTGCTTGATTGAAGTTTTGACTCTCATTTGATGATTGCTTGTAAATACATGCTTGCTTTTGGTAAACTATACTTTCCATTCCAAGGAAAATTTCCATTTCCATTCCATTTTTCCAAGGAAAAACAGTGTTACAAGAGAAACCTCTTACCCCGAAGCCCAAGGAGTCAGTCAACTTATAAAAATTTATACACTCAAGCACCTCGATCATTCTAGGAAAAGGAAATGAGAAAGAGTGATGGAGGAGTGAAGCAGATGGGGTGTGGTGTCAACCTTGGGCTCATCTGGTAACGAACAAGGTGTGTAGTGCAGATGAGTAAGCGGTGTGGGTGAGACGTGTGGTGTATGTAGGTGAATGTATTGCGAGTCCTGAAAAGGCTGTTGTGGATTCTGTTGGTACTCCGCAAAACCGGGCCGAGCCAACGAGGTGTGTGCGGTGGCAGGTGCAAGAATGTGAGGTGTGTGAGTAAGACGTGTAGGGAGAGAAGTTAGCTCTGATGGGAATAACTGTTGATTCTCTTGATGCTCGAGATTTTGTGATTGGTTTTAATGAAGTCAGCATCGGAAGTAATGTCAGTGAGATGGTGGTAACCACACCTGGAAGCCTGCGTCTCCGTGCTCATTCTGCTACATTCCCCAGCGCTCTTCCCATTGCGCTCCACAGGCATTTGGTGTGTTTCATCTCACACTCTCAAATTCTCCACTCGATTTCCACCTGCACTTGATCGACCAACCACTTGACTTTGAACTCTTCTCTAAACTTCTCTCTGAGTCGAACTATCTTGACTCTGAAAGGCATTACATTTCCCTGGCTCCTGTCTTCTCCGCCTGCCTTTCACGATCCAGCCACTGTAATTAGCTGGTGCTCTGTGATCGTTATTGCAACTGGCTGCAGGAAAATGATGGGGGGGGGAGTGCTCTCCAAGCAAGTGCTTGGAATGGGGGGGGGACTTCTGATGCGTCGAAGGTGGTGGAAAGGACAAGACAAGTTGAAAGGACCAGCCAATGCATCTGGCAGTTCTATGAATACTGAGTCATGCCTGAATTTTCTGCGCTAAAGAGGGCACTGTGTTTGATGTATAACAATGTGTCATTCCCAGATGGATTTATGTGGTTTGTGGCTTGGTTTGTCGAATGAATGTTGTACATGGTTCAAGTCTGTAAGAGTGTAATCGAAGTTCTTGAAAATGGAGTTTGAGAACGAGGAAACGAACAATGGGATAGTTGTAACTACATTCACAATGCATATTTCCCTTCCACTGATTCCTTGGGGATAGGTAATTTAGCTCGACAAAATACTACAGATATAACTATGCTTGGGATCCCGAATGTGTTTGAATGTGTGTCTGCGGGGCCTCCGAAAACCACCACACTACCCTCTCCTCCATACCAGACTCGTCCCGAGTCTTTCGGCTCCGGTACATGTCATGTGTAGTCAGTCCCTTTAACAAGATTGCCTAGCCTATCGGATCCCTCAGTGCATCTATATTTATTATCATACATGTCCCCACGAAGAAAAATAATGAAAACATGCCTTCGGGCAGAACACCATAAAATGAATACAGTACAAATATATTATGTATGCTACAAATTATAGAAAGTGTTACTGGGGTCTTGACCAATCAGGGAATGCATGTCGAAAAACATGAACTGTCTATTTGTCCAATGTGGCATGAGCGAGCGAGGGTTAACCTGTGATTCTGTGCTTGTGAACAGATTGCGAGCATTTGCCAGCAGATGTGATGCCATGCTGGAGCAAGGCTTTTGGCATTTAATGGTGGTGCGCTTTGGCAAGAGAGACCCTCTTAATCTCGAGATTTGGCATTGGCCAAAAAAAAGAAGAGATAATGGAAATTAATTTGTTTGGAGCTCGCTCCATTTGAATGGTTTGAGAAGTGGCCATATGGGGATGAACCCCATTGCAAACTTCATCAAATCAAAACGGGAATAACACGCCAAATGTGGTTTGCGTCTCAATGTTTACTTTGTTGTAATGCCTTCATTAAAACAGCACCACAAATCAAGGGCTGCTATCTCTGTGCAAGCACGGCTCTCCAAGCAGGTTGTTAAACAATAGTAAACTGGGCTGGTTATTTTACATTTATAGGATGAAAACTGGCTATTTGTACTCAATACATTCGGACCGTCATGTCTGGTTCTTTGAGGCGTTGATTAAAGAGTCATGTGTATCTTCTTGTCTGTCTGTCTAGCTTGTCTGTTGCAGACAGAGCTAGACAGACTTCAGTGTGCTAGAACCCGGAGGATGGAGAGGAAAGTCGAAGACAGGATAGCAGTTAATGAAACTTCAAAAATCTCTCAAGCTAATCTCCTGCTACGTGTACACACTTGTCCCAGTGACATGGTAGGTTGTTGCTGTCATCGGGACAGGTGCTTTGAAATCTTCATCATTCATAAACCTAATGCCACCATAAACATACAACATGTGGAGGCCGCCGTGTGATGCGGAGCCTTTATTTAGCAGTTCTTCACAAATCCAACGAACTGCTTCACCTCTCTCTTGTGGAAGTGGTTGCTGGCATGCCCTTCAACAAAGCGGTGTCACGGCATCACGGATGTTACATTGTCCTTTTCCCAAAAACAAAATCAAGATGTGATTTCACAATATCACAGAGTCCATGAATATTTCCAAAATGACGTGACCATAGGGTTGTTTCCTTCCCAGTCCTTAAATTATCTATTCATTCACAATAACAAGCCTGGTATTGTCTTAATGGTTAAGGTGGCTGGCTTACCTTGGGGTCTTGCGTTTGAGCCCTTGTTCTTTCCCTTGAATAACACCAGGTGGGGTGACACAGCCTGTCACCCTTCCGAGGTCGGCAAAATAAGTACCAGCTTACTGGAAACAGGGGACACTGCATCAGCAGCACAGCTGCCCTCCCAGCAATGATGCAACCAGTGGCCACAGGCTGCATACGAAAAAAAAATTTCATTAACAATAACAGGAACTTTAATACTCAATAAATCTCAATCAGAAAGTGTTTAGTGTATGTGCACAGACCAAGATATATTCATAATTTCTAAATTTATTAATTTATATCAGTCAACAAACTCACGAAAACAACATCCAACTCAAAATCCTGTTTTTTTTTCTCATTTTGCAAGTTTGTCACACAAAACCAAAACTAAATATCCATGGCAGTGAATTTGAAATAAATTCTGTCCACGAAACCATCCAAAGCTGAGCAAGAATATTTACATATTCAACTGCTTCGGTTCCCTGCTGATACATCCACACTCCTGGTGCTGTAATCCGCTGTGGTTGACACGTCCTGGTCTGCATCATGGGGGCTTCCCTTTGGTATGGTCGAGACGGAACTGGTGAACTTGGTTTGTCCAACGTCCCGAGCTTTTTGGGTGCCTCTGCTTTCTTTGGTCGGTGATTTCGGAATGGTAGGTGACCCAGGTTTGGTAGTTGACCCAACATTGGTCTAAGCAGCAAGTTTATGGTACTTGCTGTTAGCAGTGTGAATGGCGAGCTGGCGTCTACTCTTTCCCCTGTAACTTTTGCCATAATGACCGATAATGTATGACCATGGTGACTGATATTCGATGACAGCGGCAGGTAGCCATTTAGACCCAGGTAGTGGTGACATTCTCACTGGATCCCCTGGCTTCAGCACAGGTAGACTCAGACCAGCTTGCCTGTTGTAATAGTAGTTCTGCTTCTCTTTTTGTCCACTGAAACATTGTCTAACATTTGCAGGGTCATATTGCTTGGGTTGGAGAAGAGTTCTGGCAGTCGGCAGCTTGTTGCTTCGTCACCGTCTCATCGGCAGTTGAGCTGGAGATTGATTACTGCTGGCGAAGGGTGTTGTTCTGTCGTCTGGCAAGGCTATGTGCTTGTCTCTGCATTTTCCGCACAGATGTTTCACCATCTGTACAGCCCTTTCTACTTCACCGTTTGACTGTGGGTGATGGGGTGAAGATGTGTGGTGGTCGATGTTTTTTTTATTTTTTTTGTATACCTTGGTCGAGGCTCGTATGAGAGCTAACACACAACTCACAGCAAGGGGGCATGAGACAAGAGGAGTGGGAGTGGGAGGGTCAAAACAGTGGGGAACAGACACATTAGGTGAACTGTGGAAGGGAGAGGGATGGGGATGGGACGGGGAACATGGCGAAGAGAAGATGGACATGACAGGGACTTTCAGGAAGGAAAGCAGGGGAATTGAAGGAAGTGGGCTTGAGTGGATTATCGGGGGTAGAAAAGATCGAGGATTTGGATGGGGGAAGATAAGAGGTGGTGGTGAACAGCTGTTTTGAAAGCCTGGAGGGAAGAATGGGAAAGAATAGAGTGAGGAAGTTTATTCCAAAGGCGGGAAAAAAGAGGAATGCAAGAGTGAAGATGAGCAGTGATTCGTGATTTTGGTAGTTTTACCCCCTGGTTGTTGGCGGACCTTGAGCGCCCTGTGGAAATGTGGCGGGGACAAATCGCAGAGAGAGTAGGGGGGGCAAGGCTGGAGAGGAGTCGGTAGAAGACAGAAAGACCACCGACCAACCTGCGGTGATTGAGTGAGAGGCCCAAAGACTCAGCTTCATTGCGGGAGATGCCGATGATCTTAAATGCCCTGGTTTCGACAGCGTGAATCCGAGAAAGGTGGGAGGCAGGAGCACCAGCCCAGAGGGGAGAGCAGTACTCCATCAGGCTACGGACAAAAGCTTTGTAAGTGGTC
Organism: Eptatretus burgeri; assembly: GCF_056783735.1. Classification (NCBI taxonomy): domain Eukaryota; kingdom Metazoa; phylum Chordata; class Myxini; order Myxiniformes; family Myxinidae; genus Eptatretus; species Eptatretus burgeri. The sequence goes on along the minus strand of NC_140965.1, from coordinate 115,112,678 downwards.
AGGAGCTCAAAAGGGCCAAGGAAGGACTTTGCACGACGGAGGATTCCCAGTCGGCAACTGGCTTTTGAGGCGAGGTTGGAAATGTGACTTTCCCAGGAAAGGTCATGGCAGATAGTGAGACCCAGAAGCTTGAAAGAAAAGACTTCTTCCAGAGGATTGTTGAGAAAGTGGATGGGGGGGGGGGGTGGGGTTCTAAACGGTCCTTTCGAAGAGACATAGTGAGAGTGTGAGATTTGTCTGGATTGAAAGACATGTTCCACGTGTTGGACCAGTTTGTGATTTTATCCAGATCTGCAGTGAGCGAAGAAGCTGCTGCTTGCCGGTCTGAGGGATGACAGATGGTACGGCAGAGGGTGGAGTCGTCGGCAAAGAGAAATAGAGGATTTTCCAGAGAGTCCGAGAGATCATTGATGAAAACCAGAAAAAGAACAGGGCCCAGAACGCTACCTTGAGGAACTCCAGCCTGCACAGGAAGAGGGGATGAAAGAACTCCATTTAGGGCCACACGTTGACTGCGACAGGAGAGGAAGTCTGCGAGCGATGAGTGGAAATGGCCTTGAATACCATGGGAAGAGAGTTTGGTGAGTAGTGCAGGGTGCCAGACTGTGTCAAAAGCACGTGATATGTCCAGGGATACAGCTCGGATTTCCTGTCTGGCATTGAGGACCTCCATCCATTGATGGGAGAGCAGAAGCAGCATATCCAGGGTTGAGTGACCTTGTCTGAAACCAAATTGATGATTGGAGATCAAGCCATTGGAGAAGAGGAAGGATTTCATGCCTGAAGCAATGATGAATTCCATAACCTTGCTGATGATGTTATAATCTTCTCAGAAGGTATGAAATTCTGTTTTTTGGTGAGGAGAAGGTATGAAATTCTGCTGATGCATACTGGTGTCTGTTATCAGTATGTAGAACCTCCGGTATGCCATGACGACTGAAGTGAGACTTCATGACATCCATCATGGCAGCACAGCTGAGGGCACTGAACTCATCAACTTCGATAGATTTTGAGTAATAGTCCACCATTATGATGAACTGGTTCACTCCAAACTCAGAGATCTGACCCCAATTCAATCCTTGATAAATCTGGGAGTTTTGACGGTATCATCTCGTCTGCTGGTGGAGCATTTTGGCATGTGTTACACTCGGGGTTGGCTTTGACGAACTCTTCTACCTGGTACCTCATCCCTGGTCAGAAAATTGCTCCTACAGCTTTCTGCTTGCACATTACAATTCCGAGATGAAAAGCCTGGATTTGTCCCAGCAAGTCTTTTCTCATTAATGAGGGTATTACAAATGTCATCCCTTTGTACACAATGCCATCTCAAACTGAAAGTTTGTCTGTGATAGCCCACTACTCTGTGATTCAGTTGGGAACCTCTTGTTTGGTATCTGGCCATCGATTCATGATCGTCGCGTACAACTCGTTGGGCCGCACGGCGATGCAGGTTTGAAAATTACTGCAGTATACTTCTGTTGAGACATGGAGAGATGATCCAACACGTTGACCATGATTGGCTTAATGGTAGGTTCTGACTCAGGTAGGTTAGTTCTGGTCAGTTAAAGTATGTCCGACTGGTACATCCTTCTTTTTCTTGCAGGTGACTTTGATGATGTAAGGTTGTAATCAAAGCAGCATTATTTGAAGCTGCAAGGAGTGATGAAAATTGACTGAAGAAGTTTCTGTTCGGTCTTTATTTTCAGTCTTGCCAAAGATGTAGTGGTGAAATTTGCAGCATGAGTAGACAATGGAGAGCAACTCCTTTTCTATCTGGATGTATTGCTTTAGAGTTGTTGTTGGCACCCTGGAAGTGAAGACTTCTATCCTGAAGGAGAACTCTGAATGCATGGCTACTGCGGTCACACTGGATCACCACATATTTCTTCACGTCATGGAATGCTAGGACTACAGCAGTTGCACACTTCTCCTTAAGCCTGCAAAATCTCGCAGTGGGTTGGCATTCAAAGTCAGGACATGTGGAGGTTCTTCCACCAAGTTCAGGCCAAGGATGAACTTTGTCAAGGAGTGTGCAAATCCCAAGAACTGCTTCACCTCTCTCTTGTTAGTGGACTCTGGAATGCACCTGATCGCTTCTGCTTTTCCTGAATCCAGTTTTATCCCCTTATCTATGTTGAAATTCCAAACTTCCGCAGGGCGCTTATCCCCTTATTTTTGGACTTCCGTTTCTGGGTTTGCAGCAACGGCAGGTTCTCTCAAAGGTCTCTGCCGACTCTCTCAAAGTTAAGTTGCCGGTTGTCAAATGTGACAGTTTAACTTTTTTTCTCACCTACATGTTATTGTGTGTTCCTAGCTCGGTTTTGTTTCAAAAATTGTGCTATTTTGTGAGTTTTCTTTGACCTCCTCTTATCGGGTTTCTCAAGGCCTATCCATCCTTCCCCTCTCGGTGTACGAACGTTTTTATTTGTATTCTCTCCCAATTACCCTCAATTCCTATTTTCCCCACTTTCTCAACGTCCCCCATCCCTCCCAACTAAACACTGTTCCTTGTCTTAAATTTAAATGAAACAAAAAACAACTACCATACCCACAAGTCCCGATCCTCCTACTTCCTCTTCTTCTTCTTCCTCCTCCTCCTTCTGCCAGCACATCATCTTCATTCTACTTGAGCTGACCCTCTCTCACCATTATCTTCACGATTTCTTCCGACAACCTTCCATTCCCGAATTTTACCACATCATTAAAAATCCATCAAAATATAATAATTTTCCTTACATCCTTTCTATCTGGACACCTCCTCAAACCAAATGTCTCTCCACCCTCTTCCTGATACTTTTCATCGATGCATCAGCTTCACGCTGCGTTTACAATTCCAAATTCACCATACACCTCCACAATTTGACTTCAACCTCCCCTTTTCTTATTTAATCCTAACTTACGTTACGCAAGTTACCAGGCGTAGTGGCATGCACCTGTAATCCGGCTACTCGGAGGCTTGGGTTGGAGGATCGCTTGAAGACGGGAGCTCTGCGCTGGGCCACGCTATGAGAGGGGGCAGGGCAGCCCAGAATCATGGTGAAACCCAATCCATATCCCTGTGTCATAAGAGGCGACCAGGGATGCGTCAAGAAGGGCATCCGGCGTAAAACCTATGCCAAATCAGTATGCGGATCATAACGGATGATCCGCTGTGGTGACCCCTAACGGGAGCAGCCGAAAGACGAACAACAACATTTACGTTACGCAAGTTATGCAATCCTTATTTAAAATAAATACACAAACAAATTCACCTTTGACGATACACCTCCCATCGCCACGTGCTTCTCCCGTAACCACGTGATGTTTCCACCCTCTGCGATCACCAATCCAATTTCACCATTCACCTCATAATTTTTCTACAACATTTCCATTTCCATATATCTCTATCTCTATCTCTATCTCTATCTCTATATATATATATATATATCTCTCTCTCTCTCTCTCTCTCTCTCTCTCTCTCTCTCTCTCTCTCTCTCTCTCTCTCTCTCTCTCTCTCTCTCTCTCTCTCTCTCTCTCTCTCTCTCTCTCTCTCTCTCTCTCTCTCTCTCTCTCTCTCTCTCTCTCTCTCTCTCTCTCTCTCTCTCTCTCTCTCTCTCTCTCTCTCTCTCTCTCTCTCTCTCTCTCTCTCTCTCTCTCTCTCTCTCTCTCTCTCTCTCTCTCTCTCTCTCTCTCTCTCTCTCTCTCTCTCTCTCTCTCTCTCTCTCTCTCTCTCTCTCTCTCTCTCTCTCTCTCTCTCTCTCTCTCTCTCTCTCTCTCTCTCCTCTCTCTCTCTCTCTCTCTCTCTCTCTCTCTCTCCTCTCTCTCTCTCTCCTCTCTCTCTCTCTCTCTCTCTCTCTCTCTCTCTCTCTCTCTCTCTCTCTCTCTCTCTCTCCTCTCTCTCTCCCCTCTCTCTCTCCTCTCTCTCTCCTCTCTCTCTCCTCTCTCTCTCCTCTCTCTCTCCTCTCTCTCTCCTCTCTCTCTCCTCTCTCTCTCTCTCTCAATCTTTCACTCTCTCACTCTCTCTCTCTCCCTCTCCGAAAGGACCGTACTGCAAACGTTTTCTTCTACTTTCTCAACAACCCTCTCAAAAAGGTTTAGTCACTCAAACTCTTGGGTCTCACTCTCAGTCATGATCTCTTTTGGGCAAGCCACATTTCAAAATTGGCCTCAAAATCCAGATGCCAACTGGGCATCCTCCATCGTGCAAAGCCCTTCCTCAGCACACCTGAGCTCCGATCCACCTACAAGGCTTTCATCCACTGCTTGATGCAGTACTGCTCTCCCCTATGGGCTGGCTCCCTTGCCTTATGTCTTGTGCAGCTTGATGCTGTGGAAACCAAGGCTTTCAAGATCATTTTAATCTCTCATGATGAAGCTATGTCGATGGGCCTATCACTTCGCCATCGCTGACAGGTTGGTGGTCTCTCTGTCTTCCTCTGCATCATTTCTGGACTTGCACACATGTTCCACCAGCAACCTCCTCCTTGTGAAACTGCCTAAATTCAAAATCATTGCTCACCTCCACTCATTTATTCCTCTTTTTTTTCCCCCACCTGTGGAACCACCTTCCATACTCTCTTAAATCTTAGTCTTCCCTCCAGGTCTTCAAGACAGCTGTTCACCACCATCTCAAGTCATATCCCATCCAAAATCATGATCTTTTCTGCACCCATTAAACCACCCCACACTCTTCCCAACATTTTGCTTCTGCATCCATCTGTCCACCCCAAGTGTAGCAGTATAGGAAACCTGTTGTGCATTTTGTGATACAAGCACCAAATTTGGCACAAATGTACATTAATATGTTGCGAACATTTTCAGATATTGGGCCACTTGAAATTCTCTCCTTATGTCCGCCATATTGGATTTCAAAATGGCTGCCACTTGAAATCTACATTTGCTATTATCTCTCGACGTAATGCAGCTATTGACTTGATTCTGGGATCTAAATGTATGTTTTTGGGGGCAAGGAATCCAATGGTACCATTTTTAACTTAATATTATCTATCACAGTCTGTTATATAATTTTATTTGGAAATTATCTAGGCAAATATTGGATTCAACACAATACTTTGAAAAGAATGTTTTAGTTCTGTAAATGTCTGAGGTATAATACTGACATGCTACATGGTGTAGTATCTGAGGCTAGGTATATACCGGTACTGAAGATACGTGTACATAAACAGTGTCATGTTAACAAGTTCAGCATTGCCACAAGTACACGTATGTTGTTGACTCATCATCATGTGCAGTCCCCTTCACACACACACAGTGGGCTGTGCACTGAAGGGCAGCCTTTTTGCACTTGCAGTGCCTCACACACCCTTTCTTGCACTTGCAAGAAACCAGCTCAATGCAGCTGTGAGCTGCCTCAGTTAGCCTGGTCCAGTAAGGTGTGTACTGTCCTTCTCCAGTCCTTGACCAACCCCAGTTGGTTGGTGGAGGGAGCTCTGGTGCTGGCAGCAGTATCTGACCCCACACATGTCCACCTTGATACATTGCCCTCTTGACATGTTCCTCCAGAGCTGCCTTCGTTGGAGGGATGAGCTGCACATTGTTCTTCCTTGCGAAGAGTTTCCTCCTGGCCTTGTCAATGTCCGTGCATTTGCTGGTTCGATCATACAACAGGATCATGAACCTCTCGATGATGCGCATTGCATCGTCTGGTATGTCACGAGGTGCAGAGGACAGCAGCAGCAGTGCCTCAGTGAGTTCTGGCAGTACCGTCCAGACTGCCCACACAGTCTTCTTGCCATGTCTATGAAAACTAGACACAGTGTCGCATCCAGTTAGAGCGTGGAACATTGGCAGTGCACGAGCCTTCTCTCGTCCCAATCCAGCTGCTATTTCCTGTGCTGCTAGGTATCGGAAACTCTGGCCTGTTCCGAATGCCAGCCACAGTTTGTCTTCTGGTTGCAATTCCTGTGCCAGGGACACTGCCAGCACCACAACATCGGTGTCTACAGTCCGGATGAGTATGGCATGGTGTCCATGCTGGACTGCGTGAGATGCATGCAGCAACATCCGACTGTCAGCTTCTTCATGGTTACATGGGGCGAGTGAGGTCAGATCTGGCAGTAGTGGCTTGCTGAGCACTGCCTCTCCATCAGTAATGATGAGTTGCTTGTCCTCCTGGTCAAACCATTCCATGAGAGCTGCTGAGAGGAACCTGAACAGCTCGGTCTTGTTGCTGTCCACTCGTAGGAAGTTCTGCCAGTTTCCTGGTATGGCTGCGGCAGCCACCACACGTCTCTGCACACCTTGTCCCCGCTTTGCACGTGTACTACCTTTCAGTGAATCAGCAAGGTAAGTATCCCAGACCAGATCCAGGTATGACACTGTTTGCAGCTTCGTGGACATATATGGGATGAAGATCTGTTGTGCATACTCTTCAAAGGTCTTTGATGCAGCCGGCTTCAGCATCTGGACAATGGCTGCTCCATCAAGCACAATACAGGTCGTGACAGGAGTCTATGTCTTTGCGTCAGAGACTTCTTCCAAGCATGTGAGGAGATCACTCTTGGTACCAGTGCAGAGGCTTCCACTATCAGACAATGCAGGAGGACATGCCTGATTCTCGTGACAAAAGAACTCCTCAAGGTTTCGATCCCTCGTCTGGCAGCCAATGCACAGGCGTGCAAAGAGTTCACGGTCATTCTTGATGGAGGCGAGCTATTGCTGACCTATGCTCTGGCTTCTTGGAGTGGAATTGCTGAACACCTTCAGCTTGTTACGAGGAATGGGTGCGTCCACTGCCTTTGTTCTGTCCAACAGACACTCTCTGGTGAAAGCCTCGAACTGCTCTTGGCCAATCCTCTTGGCATTCATCATGGTCTCCACAGCAGCAGGATCTGCGATCTCCTTTGTGTCCAGTTTGACTACATCCTGACTCTCCTCCTCGAATGGGTTGCCCATCTCCTCTATGACACCGACGAGAGAGCGAACATCTTTCACAAATGAGGCCTGTACACTTGGCGTCTGATCATGATGACGTGTGTCCGCTGTTTGCCGTCTCCAGTGTTGGTTCCCATCCTGGAATTCTTCGATCACCCTGGCAACTTCTGGTCCCGCAACCATCCAGCGACGTAGGGCACTAGGGTTGTCAGTGAGCCCAACTGCTCCACCGTCTCCTTTGATGCAGGCATTATTCTGCTCATGTGCCTGGTCGATCGGGATTGAAGAGAACACCCTCTGTGTTTTCTGAACGGTGAAGTGGCTTTCCCTGAATTTCCTGGCTACATCTGGGTGTTTGATGGTGAGTTTGGCCATGTCCTTCAGGTGCACTGGTATCCACCTAGCATAGTAGGTGTGATCCAGTGCATGGAACCAGGGGACCAGCTCTGTCAGAGCATCGAGGTACATCATTAACGACCCCTGCCTGAGAGAACGCACATACACTAGAACCAACAGTTCTAGTTCCAGCACGGTTGCCCAGTAGTGAAACTGGGGGATGTCTTCTCCTCTCTGGCAATACCAGTCTTCAAACTCCGGAAGGTCCTCTGCATCCCTGGTTTCTCCCAGACAGTAGTGGTTGTAGGCACGGTGTTGCAGGATGTACAGTGCTGCTGCAGTTACTTGATGTGAATTTATATTTTAGACTGCCAGTATATATGAGCTTGTCTGAGTTGTTACGAGTGATTTAGTATAGTTTTTTTTTTAAATATTTACAGAACTAAGACATTCTTTTCAAAGTATTGTGTTGAATCCAATATTTGCCTTGATAATTTCCAAATAAAATTATATAACAGATAATTAACTGTGATAGATAATATTAAGTTGAAAATGGTACCATTGGATTCCTTGCCCCCAAAAACATACATTTAGATACCAGAATCAAGTCAATAGCTGCATTACGTCCAGAGATAATAGCAAATGTAGATTTCAAGTGGCGGCCATTTTGAAATCCAATATGGCGGACATAAGGAGAGAATTTCAAGTGACCCAATATCTGAAAATGTTCGCAACATATTAATGTACATTTGTGCCAAATTTGGTGCTTGTATCACAAAATGCACAATTCTTTTGAATATTTGGGCTAAGCCACCCCACTACCCCTACATTCTGCCCTACAAAATCACAAACATGTCAACCACAATTTTGCTTATGTATCCATATTGTCCACCTTTTACATGCTTCCTTACCCCATGTCGTTTCCTGCACCCTTTGTTTGTCCATCTCCATCTACTTTCTCCCTCCATCCTGCTGTTGATGTTTCCCCTTTTCCTGCTGTTCCCTTTGTTGTGTTGTGTTCTGATTTTGTTCTGCATCATAGCTCTTACACGAGCCTATAGCATATCAATATAAAAAAAAAGGTAAACTGACAGTATGGTTTGAACTTAAGTTCCCTATGTAGGTCTGCCTCTTGCCAATTCATTGTTGTGTTGTCACTGGACACCATCATGCACACTCACATGAACGCGAACTGCAATATTTGCGGACCGGAGTGATTACACCAAGTATTCATCTGCGTGGTGAATTATTCACTGCACATGCTCCTTTTGTAAGCAGATTTCCAATTTATCTTCATTTTCCATAGACGGATTCCATAAACACCTTCTCATTCATTATTGATAGAAGATGACATTTTTCTGACATGCTCAGGTTCAAAAACTTCTGGCACCATGTAACATATGACACGTTGTTGCCGTCATACCAGGCGTAGCTCTGACACCTTTATTGCCCTTTATGGAGGTGGCATTGTATCATATGTTACAGACTAGTGTGGATCGGCTCACCCTGCTCGCCAATCCACACGTCATTGCAGAGATTGACATCACAGATTTGCTGTGTTGTCAAGATTTCACCAATCATAATCCAAACTTTTCTTTTGTACAAATTGATTTGTAATACTATATTGATTTAAAATTAATTTGTAATTTTAAAAGGTCCAAGTGGTCCAGATGGTAAAGGGTCTAAACTGTGCAATCTGTCTGAAGAGTGTAAGGGGTCTAAAAGGTGTTAAGGTCTAAGGGGTCCTTGGGGTCATTTGGATCCTCAGGGTCTTTTGGGTATTTGGTGACTTTTGGGTCCTCGGGGTCTTTAGGGGTCTTAAAAGTGTTGGGGGTCTTAAAGGGTTAAAGAGTCTTCAATGGTCGAAGGGGTCTCAGCAGTGTAAAGCGTCGAATTTTACATTCCAATCGTATGTAATTAATCGACATATGTGTGTGAAGTCAGGGTGCAACTGACGTTCAAAGAGTATGTAACTAATAGACGTACATGCAGTCTACATGCATGGAGACCATTCCATGCATTCCCCACTCTCCAAATGAAAGACTCCTGCTTCACTGCTGTCCCAGCTCTAATTTTTTTTACTTAAACTGTGCCCTCTTGTCCTGGCAGCGTCCATTCTGCTGAAAGATTCTTCTGCACTCATTTTATCTCTGCCCCTCTTCATCTTGAACATCTCTGTCACATACCTTTGCTATCACCTGACTTACAATGTGCAAAGTCCTGTGTCCTTCAGCTGCTCCTCTTGCTTCATCTACCTCGGCTTGGAATCAACTGAGTTGCTTCACACTGCACCATCTGTATGGCAACTATGTCCATCCTCAGATATGGTGACCAAAATTGTATTATTCAAATGGTTCCACATCCGTTCCTGAATCAACGACTGCAACATCTTCCCTTTAACTGAAGTCAAACTAACAGGTCGTCGAAAGTTCCCCAATTCTTCCCTGGAACCCCTCTTAAATAAGGGTGTGACATTTGTTACTGTCCAATCCTCTGGTATCTGTCCTGACTGCATTGAGCTGTTAAAGATATCGGTTAACATCACACATATCTGCTCCACCATCTCCCTCAATACTCTTCGATGCATAATATTTGGCCCGTAAGCTTTATCATCCCTAGCTTCTAGGTACCTATCTAATTCCAGTTTAAACTTATCTACTGTTTCTGCTGCTACTACTTTTACAGGGAGACCATTCCATGCATTAACTACTCTCTGAGTGAAAGTCCCCCACCTTACCACTGTCCTAACTCTCCTCTTCATTATTCTCTGGCTATGGCCCCTGGTCCTATCACTGACTATTCCACTGAATTACTTTTCTGCAAATATTTTGTCTTTTCCCTTCATTATCTGAACAGAGCCAATCCTGGACAGAAGACCACTCTGTCATCGGAAATTCGACTGAAGCTGCAGAAGTCTATAATTTCTTCAGGCTGTTGGTAATGACTCACATCTTCTTTGTGAAAGACACGATGTGATATTTAATGTCCAACAACAAGCAGTTGTGGCAGACGGGACATCCAGTTTCACGTCCATCCGAGGAATGGCACACACATCGATGAATCACCCTGCCTGCGGAACACCAGGATGACGGTTGATAGCTGGGTCGGAATTCGGAACCCGGCTAGACAGCTCACAGACATGCATACCTCGACAATATCCCATCAGCCAAATTACACAATACAATCAAAATTTCAGCCTGGTGTTGGCTTAGTGGTTAGAGTGGCGGCTTGGGATCCTAGGGTCCGAGTTCAAGCCCCGTTGGGCCATTGAATTAATACACCAGGAGGTTGATTCAGCCTGTCATCCTTCCAAGGTCAGCAAAATGAGTACCAGTGTACTGGTAAGGGGGACACTGCATCAGCAGCATAGCCGCGTCCCAGCCAATGACGATAGAGAGAGAGAGAGAGAGAGAGAGAGAGAGAGAGAGAGAGAGAGAGAGACAGAGAGAGAGAGAGACAGAGAGAGAGACAGAGACAGAGAGAGAGAGAGAGAGAGAGAGACAGAGAGAGAGAGACAGAGACAGAGAGAGAGAGAGAGAGAAAGAGAAAGAGAAAGAGAGAGAGAGAGAGAGAGAGAGAGAGAGAGAGAGAGAGAGAGAGAGAGACAGAGAGAGAGAGAGAGAGAGAGAGAGAGAGAGAGAGAGAGAGACAGAGAGAGAGACAGAGACAGAGACAGAGACAGAGACAGAGACAGAGACAGAGACAGAGACAGAGACAGAGAGAGACAGAGAGAGAGAGAGAGAGAGAGAGAGAGAGAGAGAGAGAGAGACAGAGACAGAGAGAGAGAGAGAGAGAGAGAGACAGAGAGACAGAGAGACAGAGAGACAGAGAGACAGAGAGACAGAGAGACAGAGAGACAGAGAGACAGAGAGACAGAGAGACAGAGAGACAGAGAGACAGAGAGACAGAGAGACAGAGAGACAGAGAGAGAGAGAGAGAGAGAGAGAGAGAGAGAGAGAGAGAGAGAGAGAGAGAGAGATCCAAATTTCACATACAATCACTCATATAAGTAAATAGAAAATAAATTGTAGAGATGAGTTGAACAAGCTCTGAAATCCATCTTTGTTCACATTAATAAGTCTGAGTTGTTTTTTGTGTCAATATAAAAATCAAACATTGAATAGAAAGAAGACATTTTCATGAGAGTATATCACTTGTAGTAATGTTCAAATAATAAAGTTCAAAAACTTGCCAAGTAACTGTACATCGCAGCATTTCCAATATGGCAACAGCCATGACAGACATGCTTGAAATGGTGTTGAATGAACTGCAAAAGGATCTTGCATCATTAACTTGAAAGTCCATTATTCTCGAAAGTGATCGATGTGATGGCCAGAACAAATATACTCTGGTGTTCTGTTGTCAGTTCATGGGACTGAAAATGAGAATGTTCCAAACCAACCAACGCCGAGTCCCGAATTGTCATCATAGCTCTCTGCGGCCATATGCAGTCAGTTGCAAATGCTTCATGCTTCCATTCTATCGAAAGAAAAATAATCAAGAAACAGCGGTCAATCGAAGGAAAGAGAAACAGTTACAGGCAGAAGGTATTAAGTGACAAGACAGCACGAAGAGCCGGACTGGCACAAGATTGTATGAAAGTTGAAAAAGAAAAAAGACCAGGTTCACTGTAGATTGGGTAGTTTAATCATGGAGGTCATGATTTCTCAGCCAAGAACAGAAAGTCTATTTGGAGAGGCTTTTTCAAAAATGAAATCAAGTTAGAGTGCTGTGAAAATGGAACAAAATATGTTTGCATAATGAAACAATCCAAAACGAACCTCTGTCACCTTCTTGGAGGTATTGGGAGTCACCCATGCATGCAACAGCCCAGCTGCAGACAATGAAAATTATAAATATGTATATATATATATATATATATATATATATATATATATATATATATATGAATTATACATGAAAATTATACATACATACATATATCTTCTTCTTCTTTCGGCTGCTCCCGTAAGGGGTCGCCACAGCGGATCATCCGTATGATCCGCATAGTGATTTGGCACATGTTTTACGCCGGATGCCCTTCCTGACGCAACCCTGGTCGCCTCTTACGACACAGGGATATGGTACACCTATTTTAACCGGGGTATACACCGGCCCAGTACACTGGTACTCATTTCACCGACCTCGGAAGGATGGCAGGCTGAGTCAACCCCCTGGTGTTTTCGACTTGGTGTGTGTGTGTGTGTGTGTGTGTGTGTGTGTGTGTGTGTGTGTGTGTGTGTGTGTGTGTGTGTGTGTGTGTGTGTGTGTGTGTGTGTGTGTGTGTGTGTGTGTGTGTGTGTGTGTGTGTGTGTGTGTGTGTGTGTGTGTGTGTGTGTGTGTGTGTGTATATATATATATATATATATATATATATATATATATATATATATATATATATATATATATATTCAGTGTCCCAACGGGGCTTGAACTCAGGACGTTTTGGGTCCCAAGCCACTGCCCTAACCACTGCGCCAACACCAGGCTATATACATATATATATATATATATATATATATATATATATATATATATATATATACATATATATATATATATACATATATATATATATATATATATATATATATATATTGTTACGAACTTGGGAATTCGATTGCACACAACAAACAGGTTCCTTTAGTCAGCAATGTCGATAAGTGCTTGTTCCCTAAATAGCACACCTTCCATTGTTCAAATTTTCAGAAATCGATTAGATGCACTGCGGATCGATTTAATAGTAAGGGAATGAACAATGGAGACATCCCTCCCCCTCTTCTGCGAAGAGCAAGAACCACCCTGCCGTCCCATGACTCATGATGTCAACAACTCCCTCCCACCTGTGGCTGAGCAGGGGATGGAGCACGAGGGCATGAGTCATGCGGGGATCAGGGGAATGGCGGGAGAAGGATAAGAGGAGATCTTTTTCTTTTGTTCAGGGGCAGAGTTGGAGAAGGGAGTTGAGGGGAGTCGTTCAGGAGACCTTCGGGTCCTGTTTGGCTTGCGTTAGGGTTGAGGCCTTCGGAAGCTTTTTGCTTTGGCTGGCTCAGTGAGCTTCGGCTGAGGAGGCTTTTTGGAGGAGGCTTTTTGCTTTGATGGTTCCGTGAGCTTCGGTTTCTGCTTGGCTCGGGAGAGCTTTTTGCTTCGAGCTGCTTTGCTTGGAAGGAAGTAAAGCCGGTCGCTCGGCTCGAGCTGCAAGTGGTGGCATTTTCTTCTTGGTTCGTGGAGCTCTTCGTTCTCCATTTTGGTTCCCGGCTTGGTGCGACTCATCGACCTCTTCGTGGAGGTGGTTCCTCGGGGAAGCGACGCATCGACGGGAAGGTTCGGCGCCTCGTCTCACCAGCACGTGTTGAGAAGCGCGGGAGGTGGTTCCTCGGGGAAGCGAGGCATCGACGGGAAGGTTCGGCGCCTCGTCTCACCAGCACATGTTGAGAAGCGCAGGAGGTGGTTCCTCGGGGAAGCAATGCATCGACAGGAAGGATCAGTGCCTCGTCTCACCAGCATGTGTTGAGAAGGGTGGGAGGATTCGCGGGAGCTCGAGAAGGATCACGGCTCGGCGATTGGATCCAGCTCGCTCTCGCTGGAGCCCAGGTCCGAACATCTTGAAGACCACACGAGGTGGAGAGGTTCGAGATGGGCTCTGGGTTTCAGCTCACCTGTCCTCTGAGCTGGAGCTCATTATTAAAGGCCTCTGCCACCATTTCTTGGGGGTGTGTGTGCGTACGTGTGTCCGTGGGTCCGTCTAATAAGTAGGAACTGCTGTTAAGTGCAAGTGACTGTACATAATAAGTAGACGGTTGTAGTTCTTTTGTCGGGCTTTTGTTGCTTGTATAATTGCATACGTGTTTTGCCTTGTTTAATTGCGTACGTGTTTTATTATAATAAATGTCCTTGTGTGAATGTAAACCTGTTCGTTGCGTCCATTCCCTCATTGAACTGCCCCATCTTGCTCTCGGAATATAGTTGGTTTTTATATAGCCTGTAAATTGATCGGGTCCAACGGGACTGCACGATAATACCCCACTCGGTTATCCCAAAAGGAAGCGAGCTGCTTAAGCGGCTCGTTTCCAAGCGGTCCCGTTGAGGTACAATCTCTCGGTAACCTACCCGCGCGAATAATTAGGTAAATCGAAGATTTGGCGATCGGACCCTGGAGCGTGGATAGAGTGCGGACAAGGTTGTGGTGGGATTAAAAACCCACCCGTGACTGGTTTCCGGCATTGTTCCAGAAAGTCACGAATGGATTGTCCATTCGGTGGGCGAAGCGACCGCTATTGGTTAGACGCGGTCATTCGCACGCCGGCGGGAGGAAATCCACAAATATATATATATATATATATATATATATATATATATATATATATATATATATATATATATATATATATATATATATACATATATACATATATACATACATACATACAAACACATAAAAACAGCTCTGGAAAAAAAATAAGAGACCACTCCAAAAAAAATTTAAATCAGCATCTCCTTATGTATGGCAGCCATTCCATTCCAGTGTCTGTTGAATTCCAACACAGGCACACCTCATTCTACTTAGTGAGGTACTCATAAGGTGATCACCTAAAGCGAATCTTATTTAACAAGGAAAAGTATAAAAACCACTGCTGTTGTCATCACTACCCTCTCGCAATAGGACCAGCTGGATGGCAAAAACAATGCTGGTAGTACCTCAAAAGTAACTGGAATCAAAAAAATAACTATTGACCATGCAAAAAGAGTTGAAAAGAAAAGTTTTGAGTGAGGAAAAGAAGGGTTCAATTCTGGCTTTACTGGCAGAGGGATACAGTGAGCATCAAGTTGCTTCCATCCTTAAAATTTCAAAGATGGCGGTTCATAAGAACAAGGTCAAGCAGCAGACATTGGGGACAACAAAGCTACAGACTGGCAGAGGGCGAAAACGACTTTCCACTGACCGGGATGACCGCCAACTCATTTGAATGTCACTCAACAATTGTAGGATGACATCAAGTGACCTACAAAAAGAATGGCAAATGGCAGCTGGGGTGAAGTGCACGGCGAGGACGGATCAAAAAAGGCTCCAAGGGGCAGGGCTGAAGTCGTGCAAAGCTAGAAAAAATCCCATCATCAATGAGAAACAAAGAAGAGCCAGGTTGAGGTTTGCCAAAGACCATAAGGATTGTACCGTAGAGGACTGGAGTAAGGTCATCTTCTCTGATGAGTCCAATTTTCAGCTTTGCCCAACACCCGGTCGTGTAATGGTTAGACGGAGACCTGCAGAGGCCTACAAGCCACAGTGTCTTGCACCCACTGTGAAATTTGGTGGAGGATCAGTGATGATCTGGGGGTGCTTCAGCAAGACTGGAATCGGGCAGATTTGTCTTTGTGAAGGACTCATGAATCAAGCCACGTACAAGGTTGTCCTGGAAGAACACTTGCTTCTTTCTGCTCTGACAATGTTCCCCAACTATGAGGATTGGTTTTTCCAGCAGGATAATGCTCCATGCCACATAGCCAGGTAAATCAAGGTGTGGATGGAGGGCCATCAGATCAATACCCTGTCATGGCCAGCCCAATCTCCGGACCTGAACCCCATTGAAAACCTCTGAAATGTGATCAAGAGGAAGATGTATGGTCACAAGCCATCAAACAAAGGCGAGCTGCTTGAATTTTTGCGCCAGGAGTGGCATAAAGTCACCCAACAGCAATGTGAAGGACTGGTGGAGAGCATGCCAAGATGCATGAAAGCTGTGATTGAAAATCAAGGTTATTCCACAGAATAATGATTTCTGAACTCTTCCTAAGTTAAAATATTAGTATTGTGTTATTTAAAAATGAATATGTACTTGTTTTGTTTGTATTATTTGAGGTCTGAAAACACTGAATCTTTGTTGTTATTTTGACCAGTTGTCATTTTCTGCAAATAAATGCTCTAAATGACAATATTTTTATTCGGAATTTGGGAGAAATGTTGGCAGTAGTTTATAGAATAAAACAAAAATGTTTATTTTTACTCAAACACATACCAAAAATAGTAAAACCAGAAAAACTGATAATTTTGCAGTGGTCTCTTAATTTTTTCCAGAGCTGTAAGTGTATATATATATATATATATATATATATATATATATATATATATATATATATATATATATATATATATATATATATATACACATATACATATACATATATACAAACATACAGACATACATACGTACATTCCGTAACAGTCAGGAGGTGTGTCTGATGTATAAACGACGAATGTGGTCATCATTGGTGAGATATTTATCAGTCTGTCATCCTGATGAGGGCAAATAAGCCCTAAATCCAGATAAGTGGCTCCGTGTGATGTTTAACTGATGTTGACCATGTAATCTTTGTGTGTTTAACAGGGTCGCCGGGCCAAGGCTTCTGGGTTGGAGGTGACGCTTTGGTGTAGGACTGTGTCGGATGCGGATTGGGGAAGTGCTCGACACACTCCACATGTTTCAATACATATACATATATATACATATATATATATATATATATATATATATATATATATATATATATATATATAAACACATGCCCCGGTTAGAATAGGTGTACCATATCCCTGTGTGTCGTAAGAGGCGACCAGGGTTGCGTCAGGAAGGGCATCCGGCGTAAAAATCTATGCCAAATCATTATGCGGACAACAAAACGAATTGTCCATACCGGATCGGTCGAGGCCCGGGTTACCAACGACCGCCACCGGTACCGGTGGTCAGCAGGGTACCAGTGGAAATTGTGCTACTGCTGGGCAAAGGAGGAGAAGGAGACGGGGAAGGCGAGTCCGGAGGCAGTGGGAGAGGGGGAAGGGTAGAAGTGTGGAGGTGAGAGTTGGAACTCTGAATGTTGGGACGATGACTGGCAAAGGGCGAGAGTTGGCTGATATGATGGAGAGAAGAAAGGTGGACATACTGTGTGTACAAGAGACCAAGTGGATGGGGAGTAAGGCGAGGAGCATTGGAGGTGGTTTCAAACTGTTCTACCATGGTGTGGATGGGAGGAGAAATGGTGTCGGGATAATCCTGAAGGAAGATTATGTCAAGAGGGTATTGGAGGTGAGGAGGGTGTCTGACCGAGTGATGAGTGTGAAGTTGGAAATTGAAGGGGTGATGATGAATGTCATCAGTGCATATGCCCCACATATGGGGTGTGAGATGGAATATAAAGAAGATTTCTGGAGTGAGTTAGATGAAGTGGTGGAGAGTGTATCCAAGGATGAAAGAGTGGTGATTGGAGCAGATTTCAATGGACATGTTGGGGAAGGGAATAAAGAGGATGAGGAGGTGATGGGGAGGTACGGTCTCAACAAGAGAAATGTGGAAGGGCAAATGGTGGTAGAGTTTGCAAAAAGAATGGAAATGGCAGTGGTAAACACGTATTTCAAGAAGAAGGAGGAACACAGGGTGACATACAAGAGTGGAGGAAAGTGCACACAGGTGGATTACATCTTAAGTAGGAGATGCAACCTGAAAGAGATTAGTGACTGTAAGGTTGTGGCAGGGGAGAGTGTAGCTCGACAGCATCGATTGGTGGTCTGTAGGATGACTTTGGAGGTGAGGTTAAGGAAGAGAGTGAGGGCTGAACCAAGGACCAGATGGTGGAAGCTGAAGGAGGAAGACTGTTGCGTGAAATTTAGGGAGGAGGTGAGACAGGCGTTGGATGGTGGTAAAGATGGGTGGGATGATTGGGCAACGACAGCAGAAGTTGTGAGGGAGATAGCAAGGAAGGTACTTGGTGTGACATCTGGACAGAGGAAGGAAGATAAGGAGACTTGGTGGTGGAATGAGGAAGTACAGGAAAGTATAAGGAAGAAGGGGTTGGCTAAAAAGAAGTGGGATAGTCAGAGAGATGAAGAAAGTCGGCAGGAGTACAAGGAGTGGCGTAGAAAAAGCAAAGAGAGGTGGCTAAGGCCAAGGAAAAGGCATATGACGAGCTGTATGAGAAGTTGGATACAAAAGAAGGGGAAAAGGATTTGTACCGATTGGCAAGACAGAGGGACCGAGCTGGGAAGGATGTGCTGCAGGTTCGGGTGATAAAGGACGCAAATGGGAATGTGCTGACGAGCGAGGAGAGTGTGTTGAGAAGGTGGATGGAGTACTTTGAGGAGCTGATGAATGAAGAAAATGAGAGAGAGAGAAGGTTGGAAGAGGTGGAGATAGTGAATCTGGAAGTGGGGTGGATCAGTAAGGATGCAGTGAGGACTGCTATGAAGCGGATGAAAAGTGGAAACGCGGCTGGCCCAGATGGTATACCAGGGGAGGCATGGAAGTGCTTAGCACAGATCGCAGTGCGGTTGTTAACCAGATTGTTTAATAAAGTCTTGGAAAGTGAGAGGATGCCGGAGGAGTGGAGATTAAGTGTACTGATTCCGATTTTCAAGAATAAGGGTGATGTGCAGAGCTGTGGAAATTACAGAGGGATAAAGTTGTTAAGCCACACCATGAAGTTGTGGGAAAGAGTAGTGGAAGCTCGGTTGAGAGGAGAGGTGACGATCTGTGAGCAGCAATATGGGTTTTTGCCAGGAAAGAGCACCACTGATGCGATGTTTGCTTTGAGAATGTTGATGGAGAAGTACAGGGAAGACCAGAAGGAGTTACATTGTGTGTTTGTGGATTTAGAGAAAGCTTATGATAGGGTGCCAAGAGAGGAGTTGTGGTATTGTATGAGGAAGTCGGGAGTGTTGGAGAAGTATGTGAGGATCGTGCAGGATATGTATGAGGACAGTGTGACAGCGGTGAGGTGTGCGGTAGGAATGACGGACCGACTTAAGGTTAAAGTGGGATTGCACCAAGGATCGACTCTGAGCCCTTTCCTGTTTGCAATGGTGATGGACAGGTTGACGGACGAGATCAGACTGGAGTCTCCATGGACCATGATGTTCGCGGATGACATCATGATCTGTAGGGAGAGTAGGGAGCAGGCTGAATCGAGCCTTGAGAGGTGGAGGTACGCACTGGAGAGAAGGGGAATGTTAGTCAGTAGGAGAAAGACGGAGTACATGTGCGTAAATGAGAGGGAGGGTGGTGGTATGGTGCGGTTGCAAGGAGTTGAGGTGGGGAAGGTGGATTGGTTTAAATACTTGGGATCAACTGTCCAAAGTAACGGAGAGTGTGGGAGAGAAGTGAAAAAGAGAGTGCAGGCAGGATGGAGTGGGTGGAGAAGAGTTGCAGGAGTGATTTGTGACAGAAGGGTAGCTGCAAGAGTGAAGGGGAAAGTATACAAGACGGTAGTGAGACCAGCTATGTTGTATGGTTTGGAGGCGGTGGCACTAACAAAAGACAGGAAGCAGAGCTGGAGGTGGCAGAGTTAAAGATGCTGCGATTCTCGTTGGGAGTGACGAGGATGGATAGGATAAGAAATGAGTGTATTAGAGGGACAGCGCAGGTAGGACGGTTTGGAGACAAAGTGAGAGAGGCGAGATTGCGATGGTTTGGACATGTGCACAGGAGGGAAACGGAGTATATCGGGAGAAGGATGTTGAAGATGGAGCCGCCAGGCAGGAGGAGAAGAGGAAGGCCAAAGAAGAGGTTCATGGATGCGGTGAGGGCGGACATGCGGGTGGTTGGAGTGTCAATGGAAGATGTGGAGGATAGAGCAAAATGGAGACAGTTGGTCCGCTGTGGCGACCCCTAGCGGGAGCAAGCCGAAAGAGGAAGAAGAAGATAAACACAATATACATCTATATATATATATATATATATATATATATATATATATATATATATATATATATATAAACACAATATACATCTATATATATATATATATATATTGTTGTGGTTGAGGAAATTTGCAAACCACCATTCAGATCCCGTAGGTGAGATATCTCTGTAAGTGCATGTGTAGTTAGCCCCAAACCCGTTGTTTAGAGGGAATAAATGTGATTCATTCGGGCTGCGACCCATTAAGATAGCCGTTTTCTGTTCTGTCTTTATTTTGAACCAACCACGTCTCAACCGCCATCACACAACAACCACCAACTGCAACGCCGCTTCACAACAACAACAACGCCAACAGCCACGACCTTTACCTTCACAACTCGCTCTCGCAAACATCGCATCACCACCATTCCAAGCATCACCATGGCCATAAACCACCACAATAAACCCTCCACCACCTTCACCTCTCCTCCTTCTGCCGCCATTCCCGCACCGCTTGTGGGCACCGAGCGTCAGGCTGTCCTGGACTCGTACAGGGCGCGCGCTGAGCCGCAGGTACAAAGTGCGGCCTTTCCGAGGAGAAGTCGGATCAGGAATGAGACACGCCCACTTCCGATCCGTCCAATC
Source organism: Eptatretus burgeri (assembly GCF_056783735.1). Taxonomy (NCBI): domain Eukaryota; kingdom Metazoa; phylum Chordata; class Myxini; order Myxiniformes; family Myxinidae; genus Eptatretus; species Eptatretus burgeri. The sequence continues at coordinate 115,092,159 of NC_140965.1, read as the reverse complement.
AGCAAGCGCGGGGCGATTTGGCCCGCCTCCAGGCGCGTCGGAGTAGAATCGATATATGCAAATTGGAGGATCAGGGGAGATTCACAAGCCTTTTTCTCCGTGCAATGGGCGAGCGTGGCTCCACCCCCGAGCTCGTTCTGATCCAGATATTTGCATATGGGTTCTCCTGCCCTACTATAAAGCGCCGAGCGCGGGGCGAATTTAGTCAGTTTTGGGCTCGGGCGAGTTGGAGAAGTGTGGCAGCGGCAGAGTGTGGCAGCAGCTGTCAAGACGGGTCTGGAGGAGAGTCAGTCTGTCGGGGTTCGGAGTCTGTCGGGGAGCTGCAGAGAGGGGAAGCTGGGAGCGCGGTCGAGGTCGCAGTGGAGTCGCTCGTCGCGGGACCCAAGCAAGCCAGCTATCCTCTATCCACAGAGCATCAACAATTCCCCCCTTCCTCCCCCCCACCCCCGCGCTGAGATAGTGCGGAAAGGGGGCCCCCTTCCCACCCCATTCCAAGCAGTGCCAACGAAACCCGCGGAGGAGCGCGGAGTCGGGGCACCGCCGCCACATTTGCGGCTCATCACAAGATGGGTAGGCTCCACCCGGTCTCGCGCCCACAGGCCCCGTCTGTCCCCTTGTCGTTGAGGGTGGCCCTTTTCTTTTGCGTTTGAGTATGTGTTGTCGGTGACGTCTGTAAAGTAAAACTGTGTAAGTGTTGCCGTGTGCTCGCACAGTCGGTAGTAGATCTGCATTGTTGTGTTTCTTTTGCAATTGCTTTTGGTGCATAATTGTTGTAATTGTATATGTGTGCTGTCCGTGTGCCGCGGAATAAATGTGCCTCATGTTGAACTGTTTTTCCCGTTTCGCTTCGTCTTTTCTTTAATTGAATCTCCATCTTACTTCACGTAAAGGGTTGGTAGTGGGCTAAATACACCCGATAATTAATCGGAACCGTCGAGGTCGACGATATAACACCGCTCGGTTATCCCGATAGTCCGGAACGGGTCGCTTCAGTGGCCCGTGTCCGGAGTCGACCTGCGGTGAGGTGCGATCGCCCGGTCTACCCTCCGTGTGGGTACTTAGGTAGATAGAATTTGGCGAGCAACCCTATCCCACGCAGGGGGCCGATTGGCACGATCGTGGTGAGGCCGAAAGGCCCACCCATGACTAGTTCCCGGCGTTAGTCCGAGAGGGTCACGACAGAACTGTCCGTCCGGTGGGCGACGTGCCGCGATTCGAGTTACGTGGCCACTCGCACGCCGGCGGGCGCGAATTTGCGACAATATATATATATATATATATATATATATATATATATATATATATATATATATATATATATATATATAAATGGATGTATGAATATATATATATATATATATATATATATATATATATAAAAATATATATTATATATATATATATATTATATATATTTATAAATAATATATATATTCATACATCCATATATATATATATATATATATATATATATATATATATATATATATATATATATATTATATATATATATTTATAAATAATATATATATTTATTTATTTATAAATATATATCGTTGCGAATTCGCGCCCGCCGGCGTGCGAACGGCCACGTAACTCGAATCGCGGCACGTCACCGGGAACTAGTCATGGGTGGGCCTTTCGGCCTCACCACGATCGTGCCAATCGGCCCCCTGCGTGGGATAGGGTTGTTCGCCAAATTCGACCTCCTTAAGTACCCACACGGAGGGTAGACCGGGCGATCGCACCTCGCCGCAGGTCGACTCCGGAGACGGGTCGAGCGGAACGGAAGCAACCCGTTCCGTACTATCGGGATAACAGAGCGGTGTTATCGTCGGCCTCGACGGTTCCGATTAATTATCGGGCATATTAAGCCCACTACCAACTCTTTACGTGAAGCAAGATGAAGATTCAATTATAGAAAAGACGAAGCGAAACGGGAAAAACAGTTCAACATAATGCACATTTATTCCGCGGCACACGGAGAGCACACATATACAATTACAACAATTATGCACCTGAGCAAATTATGCACAACAGCAAATGCTACAAAAGAAACACAACAATGCAGATGTACAACCGACTACGCGAGCACACCGCAACACTTACACAGTTTTACTTTACAGACAGCGCCAACAACACATTTACTCAAAAGCAAAAGAAAAGGGCCACCCTCAAAGACAAGGGGGCAGACGGGGCCTGTGGGCCACGAGACCGGGTGGATCCTACCCGTGTCTTTGAGATGAGCCGCAAATGTGGTGGCGCGGCGGTGCCCCGACTCCGCGCTCCTTCGCGGGTTTCGTTGGCACTGCTTGGAGTGGTGTGGGAACGGGGCCCCCTTTTCGCACTATCTCAGTGCGGGGGGAAAAAGGGGGAATTGTTGATGCTCTGGGGAAAGAGGATAGCTGGCTTGCTTGGGTCCTGCGACAAGCGATCCCACTGCGCGCTCGTCGCCGACCGCCGTCTTCCTTGCCTCGGACCTGAGCTATCCGGTCTCCTCCACAATTCTCCTCAGCCGACTGCAGCAAACCACCTGTACGCCCTCGCCTCCCGACTCACTCCCCGCTCCTCCAAGGCCGATTCTATGCTCAAACCGACTCGACCGCGCTCCAGGCTTCCTCTCTCTGCAGCTCCCCGACAGACTCCGAACCCCGACAGACTGCGAGCTCCACTCGGCTCTCCGACCTCTCCAGACTGACTCTTCTCAAACTGCCTGCCGCTGCCACACTCTGCCGCTGCCACACTCTGCTCGACCAAAACTGACTCATCCGAACTGACTCCTACTCTCCGACCCCGCCAGACTGCCTCGACCGAGCCGGACTCGACCCTGCGCTCGGCACTTTATAGGCCGGCAGGAGAACCCATATGCAAATTTCTGGATCAGAACGAGCTCGGGGGTGGAGCCACGCTCGCCCATTGGACAGAGGAAAAGGGGCGTGAGTCTCCCCTGATCCTAAAATTTGCATATCTCGATTCTACACCGGCGCGCCTGGAGGCGGGGCCAAACCGCCCCGCGCTTGCTGATTGGACGGATCAGAAGTGGGCGTGTATCATTCCTGATCCGAATTCTCCTTGGAAAGGCTGCACTGTACGAGGCCAGGACAGCCTGACGCTCGGTGCTCACAAGTGGTGCAGGAATGGCGGTAGAAGGAGGAGAGGTGAAGGTGGTGGAGGTTTTATTGTGGTGGTTTATGGCCATGGCGACGTTTAGAATGTCGGTGATGCGATGTTTGCGGGAGCGAGTTGTGAAGGTAAAGGTCGTGGCTGTTGGCGTTGTTGTTGTTGTGAAGCGGCGTTGCGGTTGGTGGTTGTTGTTTGATTGCGGTTGAGACGTGGTTGGTTCAAAATAATGATAGAACAGAAAAATGGCTATCTCAAAGGATCGCAGCCCGAATGAATCACATTTCTTCCCTCGAAACAACGGGTTTGGGGCTAACTACACATGTACTTACAAAGATATCTCACCTACGGGACCTGAATGGTGGTTTGCGAATTTCCTCAACCGCAACAATATATACATACATATATATATATATATATATATATATATATATATATATATATATATATATATATATACATATATACATATATATATATATATATATACATATATATATATATATATATATATACATATATATATACATATATATATATATATATACATATATATATACATATATATATACATATATATATATATATATATATATATATATATATATATATATAAACACATACCGGGTGTAGTGGCGTGCGCCTGTAATCCGGCTACTCGGAGGCTTGGGTTGGAGGATCGCTTGAGGATGGGGGCTCTGCACTGGGCCGCGCTATGAGAGGGTGTAGGGCAGCCCGGAATCATGGCGAAACCCAATCCTTATCCCTGTGTCGTAAGAGGCGACCAGGGTTGCGTCAGGAAGGGCATCCTGCGTAAAAACTATTCCAAATCAGGATGCGGATCATAACGGATGATCCGCTGTGGCGACCCCTAACGGGAGCAGCCAAAAGACGAACAACAACATACATATATATGTACATACATATTTACACATTTATACATAAACGCACACATATATATATATATATATATATATATATATATATATATATATATATATATATATATATATATATATATATATATATATATATATATATATATATATATATATATATATAGTTACGGTTGTGGAAATTCACAGATCGCCATTCAGGTTCCCCAGAGGTCAGTTATTTCGGTAAGTGTGTGTTCCAGGTTAGATTTCCCCCACCAATGTATCACGGGATTTATTTGTGTGCCGGGCTGTGAACCTTTGAGGTAGTGTAATTCTTTTCTGTTTTTTATTTTAAACAAGCATCTCCTCACCATCTTCTCCACAAACCACCATCATCTCCTCACCATCTTCTCCACAACCGCCAACATCTCCTCACCATCTTCTCCACAAACCACCATCATCTCCTCACCATCTTCTCTACAACCACCAACATCTCCTCACCATCTTCTCCACAACCGCCATCATCTCCTCACCATCTTCTCCACAACCGCCATCATCTCCTCACCATCTCCACAACCGCCATAATCTCCTCACCATCTTCACCACAACCGTGTTAAGCCGGTGATTCCAAACACGTCCGCGTGAAGACAGTGATTCCTAACGCGGCCGCGTTTGATGGCAAGATCGGATCAAAATGGCGAAAGGGGCAGAGCCAGCCGGGGGTGAAGGGTCGAAGGTGAAGGAGCGAAGCCCCGGGGGCTATTAAGGGCTGCGTTCACTCGCCGACAAGACAGTTGAGCGGTTGAAGAGATGTCGACAAAGGAGAACGGGTTGGAGAACGAGTTGCAGAACGAGTTGAAGAATGAGGTGGAGTCGGGAAGAGTACTTGGAGAAGAGCGCTTGGAGAGAGCGCTCGAGTTCGCGCTGTGCTGGTGTGGTGGAGTCGGGAAGAGTGCTTGGAGAAGAACGAGCTGGAGAGTTCGGAGGTTGGAGTGCGGGCAGAGACACCGAGGGTCGCCGAACCAGGACCCAGCGAGTCACCAAGAGGGTGGCAGGTAGCCCGCTCGGTCTCTCGGAGCCCCTTCGGTCATCCCGGCTCCGAGCAAATTATAAAGGCTCATGAGCCCGGTTCTTCCTTTCTTTCTGGGGTTTTGCATGAAAGTCTGTGGCACCTTGTCCATAAGTTACAAACTGATTAAGTGCATGTACATTACATAATAGACATCGGCTGTAGGTTTTTGCTCGTGTCTTTTTCCCCATTTCCCCCCATTCATTGCATTGCTTGCATGCCTGTGTTGAAATAAATGTCCCCATTTTTGAATGCCACCTGCTCGTTGCGTCTCTTCCTACATTGATTGCCATGGAGCGTTCGGAATAATTAGCTGGCCGATTATAATCCGACAAAAACGTACATCTGGTCCGATGGGGCTTGGCGATATAAAACCGCTCGGCAATCGCAAACGGAATGAGCTGCTTAAGCGGCTCGTTTTCGTGCAGGCTCCATCGAGGTATAAACTCCCGGCATTTCTGTCCGCGTGAATAATTAGGTACATCGACAATTCGGCGATCGACCCTGTAGCGCGTGGACAGAAGAGTTGGCTGGTTTATGGTGTGTTAAAAACACCTGTAGCTGGGTTTCGGTGTTGATCCGGAAGCTGCGACTAGATTACCACGTTCGGTGGGCGCGCGCGGCCGCAATTGAGCTAAAGGCAGTCGTCCGCATGCCAGAGTGGCAAAAATCTACAACAATATATATATATATATATATATATATATATATATATATATATATATATATATATATATATATATATATATATATATATATATATATATACACACACATATATATCGTCAGCATCATAACAAAAGTGCCTTCGTCATTTTATTCGTTGGTGAAGCTAAGGCACTTTTGTTATGAGGGTAACGATATATATGTTGTCATGAGGGTGGTTGCCCCCCCCCCTCCGCCCACCGACCCAAATTTTAGTGCTGGGCAGCTGACACTGCCCAACCTCGGGATGGCCGAGTGGTTCCTTATTAATAGGAGACGGACACGTTGATCCTCGGTGATTTTAACACGTGCTCGAAGGGCATGGGCCGCAATGGCGCAGGAGTGGAGGAGCACGGGGAATTAAACGGATGTACAGGGGGTTTATCCTCGAACCCCACGACAAATACACGAATACAATTTCTTCAAAATGAACACATTTTATGAATATAAAACAAATATTTACAAAGAACGATAATTCAAAAGGAAATGATAATAATATGAAGGAGATAAATCCGACAGTTGAGGCACCTTGCACACAGATGCAAATACAAACAATGGGGAAACAAAACAAAAATAAAACCCTTCCTTTCAACCACTCTTGCATTCACCTTGGCCAAGAGCTGATCCTCCTGGAACCCAGAATCGAGGCGTTTCCACCAGCACATGCATATGTGCGCCAATGGCACCATCACTTCTCTCGCAGCAGGACAAACGCAAGCCAGGCACTCCATGAGCGGCACTCAACACCAAGGCTCAGACATGTCGCCGCCTCGTGTGTCGATTGTCCTCACCAACCCGCTTTGAGATGCATGAGACTTGGGGTCCGTTTCTCCCAACTCAACCAAGAGCCAAAAAGCCAATGTCTTACTTTGCGCTTGTGCTCACCCTGAACTCTCCTCCACCTCTCAAGTGCACTCTCTCCCTCTCACCTCTCAAAAAGCACCACCCTACGGAGTCCGATGCCTCTCAAAATATGCCAACCTAGAACTCCCACATCCATATACGAGATCTTTCTAAAAAGTAACGGGACTGATTTCACAGAAATTTTATTCTAAAAATATATTGAAATCACACCTTGTCCCCTTCAAAATTCCGATTCTGGGTTTGGAGCGTTGGCAGGTCTCCTTCAGGGCTCTCTGCTGTCAATTTCAAAGTTAAGTTTCCGGTCGTTATATGCCCCCATTTTAACTGTTTATTTTCTTACCTGCATGTTACTGTGTGTTCAGAGTTTGGTTTTGTTTCGAAAATCGTGCTATTCTGTGCGTTTTCGTCGATCTTGTCTTACCGAGTGCTTGAGGCCGACCCATCGCCCCCCTCAGTGTACGATCGTGTTATTTGTATTTTCTCCCCATTACCTTCAATTTCTATCTTCCCCACTTTCCCAACGTCCCCCATACCTCCCAGCGAAACACTATTTCTTGTCTGAAACAAAAAAATACCTTTCTCCTTGCACACTCACAAGTCTCGATTCTTCGGCTTCTTCAGCACCTCTTCTTCTTTCTCCTGCCGGCACACCATCTTTCTATTATTCTACTGAGCTGACCCTCTCTCGCCATTACCTTCACGATTTCTTCCGATCCACAACCTTCCATTCCCGAATCTTACCTGTTCTTCAAAAATACATCAAAAAATAATAATCTTCTTTGTATCCTTTTGATCTCTACACTTGCTGTAACCATGTCTGTCTGTCTGTCTGTCTGTCTGTCTGTCTGTCTGTCTGTCTGTCTGTCTGTCTGTCTGTCTGTCTGTCTGTCTGTCTGTCTGTCTCTCTCTCTCTCTCTCTCTCTCTCTCTCTCTCTCTCTCTCTCTCTCTCTCTCTCTCTCTCTATCTCTCTATCTCTCTTTTCATCGACCCAGCAGATTCACACTGTGTTTACCGTCCAAATTCACCACACACTTCCACGATTTTACTTCAACCTTCCCTTTTCCAAATGATACGTAATCCTCATTTAAAATAAATAATTTCACTTTTGACTATACACCTCCCAGAGCCAAGTGCTTCTCCCATAACCACGTGATCTGTTTAGACCCCCTGCATTTATCGACCCAATTTCAACATTCACCTCACGATTTTTTTCGACAACACTTCAATGACCTAATCTGATGAAAACTCTCTAAAACAATAATAATAATAATAATAATAATAATAATAATAATAATAATAATAAAAACGATCTCTTATAATGCTTCATCTTCCTCTTTCACACGTGTGGTACTCTATACTGTATCATAATGCACTACTCTTCTACTATTTAAACAGACTGCTCTCAATTCGACCTTTCCTTCTTACCTTGCCTAAAAATCCAACTGTTACAACGTTTCTTCTCTCCATTCTCTGAATTCACCTCTATTGCATCCCTCAAGAAATGTGTTTAATCGCATCTCTAACATAAAACTTAAAAAAAAACCCAGTTTGCTATGAATGTTCGCTTTCCATCAATCATTCGTTTTTTTTCCAATTTCCGTGCCAACTCACCCCTCTCACCCCTCAGTCTCAAAGCAACCATCACCCTCTTCTCCCTCCAAGCCTCCCTCTCACCTCTCTCAAAAACTCCCCCTCACCTTTCACCCACCATTCACCCTTCTCACTCATCCTTCTCAAAGTTGCCCCCACCCTCTCATCCACAAAGCCACATCCTTCCACTGCCCTCTCACCTCCATTTCTTCACTCCACCTCCTCAAATACTCAACTGCCTTCTTCCCCTGGTCTTGTCCCCCCCTCTCCCCCAGCACCACAGAGCCTTTTATCCTCCTCATCCGGCCCACTCCCGTAGATATTCTGCAATCTGCCATACTCTTCAACAACCCTCCTTACCTCCCCCCCCCCTCGTCCCTTGTCCTACCCTCCCCCTCCCCTCCCACCCGCTGCACCCAAAGCCTCCTCCCCTCCCTCTTCATTAACAGTGTGGACCTCAAATATATGGGGCCTTCACTCAAACCTTTCAGATCTTTCCATACAGGTTGCCACTGACAAACCAGACATAATCTGCCTAACAGAAACTTTCCTCCCCCATGACATGTCTGACTCCCAGTATCTCTCCCTGGTTACTCCCTCCTCCGGTATGACAGACCTGAGCCTCGTCCTGGTGGAGGAGTTGCTCTCTTCATCAAAGACTCTATTCGTCACTCTCCATGCACTGCCCTCACTCCCCCACACCCCCAGGAATACCTCTGGATACGGCTTCCCCTCCACTCCCACCTCATGTTTATATGTGTACTGTACCATCCACCTAACAGTGATATCTCTATCGACACCTCACTGTCCGAAAACATGGACCATCTTCTATATTTTCATCCAAGCTCTCTTTCTCATATGTGGCGACTTCAATTGTCATCATGCCAGTTGGCTAGGTGTGGGTACCTCTCTCACCTGTCATGGCACTTCAGCAAAAGCTTTCTGTGACTCATTGGGACTGACTCAATCGGTCAACTTCCCGACCCAGATCTCAACCAATGGTACTCCATCTCTTCTGGATCTGATTTTGACAAATTTCCATGACAATATCTGCTGCTCTTCCTTTGCTCCAATCGGTTCTTCTGACCACGTCCTTGTCAAAGTGGACATCTCTCTGGATATTATCAGAGAACCACCTCACCGCCATCGAGTCTGGCATTTCACTCAAGCAGACTGGCAGGGTCTCGAAGCAGCCATCAAATTTATAGACTGGTCTCCTATCGCTACTTTCTTCAACAACAACTCATCCTGGGAATTCCTTCAAAGAAACTTGCTCTCCCTCATGCACAGATATATCCCCTCTCGTCTTCAGTTGTCCTCCACTTCCTCCCACCCTTGGTTCACTGAAGCTTGTGGCGAGGCAGTTGTCCTGAAACAACATGCCTTTGCCTCATGGAAAGCAAACCCAACTGAGGGTAATCTCAGTTCCTTCCATAAAGCTCGGAACAAGTATGTATCTACCCTCAGGAGAGCCAGAAAACAACATCTTTCTAAGCTCAAGTCTGAACTTTCAAACCTCTCTCCCTCCTCAAAATCCTGGTGGCATCTAATCAATTATTTCTGGTGTATGTTCCCCCTCCATCCCCTCCCTAACCTCAAATGGCCACACTGCTGACACCGCACGTGAAAAAGCTGAATGCCTAAACTCCATGTTTGCAGCTAAATCTTGTGTCCAAAACACATCACTTTCTCTACCCACCTGACACAGTCGCACCCAACTGTCCCTGGACTCTGTGTCCTTTTCTCCTGACAAGGTGGAGAGCTTGCTGTCAAACCTCGACTCAGATTCTGCATCCGGTCCAGATGGCATCAGCCCACGTGTCCTAAAAACCTGCTCTTCTGCTCTTGCTCACCTCTCTCTGTTCTGTTCAACCTCTCATTTGCTCAAGGTCATCTGCCATCTGCTTGGAAATCAGCAAACATTACTGCCCTGCATTAAAAAGGTGCAAAAACAGATCCCTGCAACTACAGACCAATCAGCCTTCTCCCAATCATCAGCAAGGTTATGGAATCCATCATCGCTTCAGACATTAAATCCTTCCTCTTCTCCAATGGCTTGATTTCCGATCATCAATTTGGTTTCAGACCAGGCCACTCTACCCTGGATATGCTGCTTCTGCTCTCCCAACAATGGATGGAGGTCCTCAATGCCAGACAGGAAATCCGAGCCGTATCCCTGGACATATCACGTGCTTTTGACACGGTCTGGCATCATGCCCTGCTCACTAAACTCTCTTCCTATGGTATCCAAGGCCATCACCACTCATGGCTTGCAGACTTCATCTCCTGTCGCAGTCAACGTGTGGCCCGAAATGGAGTTCTTTCATCCCCTCCTCCTGTCCAGGTTGGAGTTCCTCAAGGTAGCGTTCTGGGCCCTATTCTTTTTCTGATTTTCATCAATGATCTCTCCGACTCTCTGGAAAATCCCCTATATCTCTCTGCTGATGACTCCACCTTCTGCCGGACCATCGGTCATCACTCAGACCGGCAAGCAGCAGCTTCTTCACTCACTGCAGATCTGGATAAAATCACAAACTGGTCCAACACATGGAACATGTCTTTCAATCCGGACAAATCTCACACTCTCAACATGCCTCTCCGAAAGGACCGTTTAGAACCCCCCCCCCATCCACTTTCTCAACAATCCTCTGGAAGAAGTCCTTTCTTTCAAGCTTCTGGGTCTCACTATCTGCCATGACCTTTCCTGGAAGAGCCGCATTTCAAACCTCGCCTCCAAAGCCAGTCGCCGACTGGGAATCCTCCATCATGCAAAGTCCTTCCTCAGCCCACCTGAGCTCCTGACCACTTTCAAAGCTTTCGTCTGCAGCCTGATGGATTACTGCTCTCCCCTCTGGGCTGGTACTCCTGCCTCCCACCTTTCTCGGCTTCACGATGTGGAAACCAAGGCATTTCGGATCATTTGTATATCCCGCAATGAGGCTGAGTCTTTGGGCCTCTCACTCTCTCACCGCAGGCTGGTCGGTGGTCTTTGTGTCTTCTACCGTCTCCTCTCCAGCCTCGCCCCCCCCTGCTCTCTCTGCAATTTGTCCCCACCACATTTCCGCAGGTCACTCAAGGTCCGCCAACAACCCCTGCTGGTAAAACTACCAAAATAACGAATCACTGCCTACCATCACTCTTTCATTCCTCTTTTTCCCCGCCTTTGGAATAAACTCCCTCACTCTATTCAATCCCATTCTTCCCGCCAGGCCTTCAAAACAGCTGTTCACCACCACCTCTTATAATCCCCCATCCAAATACTCGATCTTTTCTTCCCCCGATAATCCAACCAAACCGACCTCCTTCAAATTCCCTGCTTTCCTTCATGAAAGTCCCTGTGATGTCCATCTTGTATTCCCCATGTTCCCACCCCATCCCTCTCCCTTCCACAGATCTCCTAATGTCTCTGTTCCCCACTGTTTTGTCCTTCCCACTCCCGCCCTTCTTGTCTCATGCCCCCTTGCTGTGTGGTGTCTGTTAGCTCTCATATGAGCCTCGACAAGGTATACAAAAAATAATAATAATAAATAAATAAATAAATAGTTTCCCTCCATTCTCACACATTTGTCCATCCTCTTATTCCATGCTCTCATGCACCCCCGGAAGGCTTCTTCTGGAATCCTCCAGAGCTCCGTCATCACGGCCCTTTTGATGGCCTCCACATCAGGAAATCGGGTCCCCTTGATCACCCACTTTAGCTTGGGGAATAGGAAAAAAAATCACAAGGGGCCAAGTCTGGCGAATATGGGGGTTGCTCCAGAATTGGCACATTCCTCTCCGCCAGAAACTGCCAGATGCTCAGGGTACTGTGAGCAGGGGCATTGTCATGGTGGAGCACCCAGGTGTTGTTCTCCCACAGATCCCTCCTCTTGCCCCGGACTGATCTCATGAGGCACCAGAGGATATCCTTGTACACGTATTGATTCACTGTATGACCCTGTAGTGGAAACTCGAAGTGGACGATGCCCTTGATGTCAAAAAGTGCGATGAGCATCACCTTGACCTTCGACTTCAACATCCTTGCTTTCTTTGGTCTTGGCGATGCCGGACTTTTCCACTGACGACTCTGCCGTTTGTTCTCGGGATCGTATTCTAATATCCACGACTCATCACCAGAAATGACTCTCCCGAGCAGGTCTGAATCATCCTCGAGGCGCTCGATAATGTCTTGACAGACAATGACTCATTGCTGTTTCTGATCCTCGGACAATGCAGAAAGAGAGAGAAGTAAGAGGAGGGAGAAGAAAGAGAGAGAAGTAAGAGGAGGGAGAAGAAAGAGAGAGAAGTAAGAGGAGGGAGAAGAAAGAGAGAGAAGTAAGAGGAGGGAGAAGAAAGAGAGAGAAGTAAGAGGAGGGAGAAGAAAGAGAGAGAAGTAAGAGGAGGGAGAAGAAAGAGAGAGAAGTAAGAGGAGGGAGAAGAAAGAGAGAGAAGTAACAGGACGGAGAAGAGAACGAGAAAGAAAGCCAGAGAGGAAAAGGAGGAGAGAAGCGAGCAAGAAGTGGGCAAACGAGCCGAGAAAGAAGCGAGAGTTGAAGCACACGAGGGAAGAAGCGAGCCAGAGAGGAAGCGTGCAAGTGAGCAAGCAAGCGTGTGGTGCGGGTGTGGGTGTTTGACCAGCACCAACAACGAGACAATTCGTCCTTCCCAGTGCTTGAGCAAGCGAGCGTGTGGTACGTGTGTGGGTGTGAGCAGTGCCGACAACGAGTGAGGCACGGGTTGGTCACCAACGTGTGAGGCGTGGGTCAGTCACCGACAGACCATGTGGGTCACTGGACGTCACCAGTTTCGGGAAGTGTGAGGAGCTGCCCCTGTCGCAGCATCAGGGTCTAAACCCGTGACAGACGATCTCGGTGCCCTCCCAGATGTCGACTGGCGTTCAAGGCTGTTCACGAGAGGGTGCATGGCAAGGCTGGGTGCTGGTGACACGCACGCACATTTCAGGACGTTTTCACTTCACGGACAACAACTCTCTGGTGAGAGAGACGACTCTTCTCCCCCCCCCCCCCGAATGATCTGCTGTAAGTAAGTCTACCCCGATAAGCATCTGCTCTTTGTCTCTTTCCTGGCATTTTGGTTGATTTTACCTGAGTAATTATTCATTTTGATTGATTTTGCTTTGAAACTCGATTCATTTATTTTCCTCAGAAAATAAAGTTCTTTTATTTATTTATTTCATTATTAATAAATTATTTGTCGATTTCCAACCTGTCCATGTTTGTCCTTTCCCTCCATTGGTCGAGCATTGTCCGAATTGAGATAGACTGGAAGGTAATTAGCACAGAAATGACCAAAAATAGTCGGCACGCACCAGCGGTTAAAACGCTCGGTCGCCCTAATTAAAATCTAGTTGAGATAACATTGGTGCTTTGCCGAGGGCGCGCTCCCCACTCAGGTAACCACGTGACCTCCAGTTAAATGGAACAATTAGACGGTGGACACTGGAACTTGTGGTTGACTGGGTGGCGTTCGAGGTTTTAAAACAACCCACCGAACCACAACCTTAATTGTGAGCGGTGGTCCCAGGTCCGGCTCTTCTGAGGACAACCGGGGATTAATCCCCCCCCCCCCAGTGACAAGCTGGTGTCTCGATATCAATGGCCGCAACTGTGTGTGTGTGTGTGTGTGTGTGTGTGTGTGTGTGTGTGTGTGTGTGTGTGTGTGTGTGTGTGTGTGTGTGTGTGTGTGTGTGTGTGTGTGTGTGTGTAAAGGAGTCTAGAGGGTCAAAAGGTCTGGAATGGTGTTAAATGTTCCAAAAGAGTCTAAATGTTCATACGTGTACAGCTCTAAAAGGTACATTCCAATAGTTCATCATTCATAGATGGAGTCATGGTCCATTAGTATGTAAGTCATATACGTACGCACGGTCCTACTCACGTTCAAACAATACATAATTAATAGACAAACTCACATGGGTCGACCGAAGCTTCACACTGACAAGGATTCACCATCTGCCCGTGTTTTTCGATTTTAGATACATAGATGTCAAGTGAATTGGATGAAAATTGATGATTTATGTTGCCTTGACCTGTCGACCTATTGACCTCAAAACAATGGGCTTCTAGGTGGTGACTACTTCCACGAGGTGGTGAAGTTTTGTAAAGCTTGGAGCAAAATTGCGACCTGTCGGTGATAGACAAACAGACCAGACAAGTCAATACACTGTACCTGCAAAGTTAGATCTTGCAAGTCACAGGAGTGAAAATACAACCTCTGTCCACATTTGGTGGTGGAGCAAAGAAATTGTCATGAAGTGGAAAAGAAAAGTTTTTATTTATTTATTTATTGAAGTGAGGAAGGGAAATACGATACTGTTGAGGATGTAGAAAGTATGATATTTTGGAAGAAAGAAGACAAACACAGAATTTTCACAGCGGCTATCTTAGGAGCGGCTAAATTGGGCCTTGAAAAACACGAAAAGAAATTCAACAAAGACAGCACAACAAGCCACGATTTAACACGGACAAATTGGATGGAAACTCAAACAGCAACAGAGACAGAGACACGAAGATATAACAGCGAAAGACAACGAATCTGGTTCGAAAAACTCAGCTTTAATGGGTGGAAGCAGCAGCTATAGATTCGACCAACACGTGGAAAAATCCCCGAACAGGAAGTCCCAGGATCCCTGAATCAACCAACACGTGAAAAATTCAGTCATGTCATCCGATGTACCACAAACGGGCGGTGATCAATCCAATCATGAAAAGGGCACCAGATATGCTCTCCACAATGGAGGGCAACAGGGGGGAAATTAAACATCCAAGATGGTCATTCAAGGCCAATGACTATCCTGAGCATTTATGCCCAAAAAAACGATGATGGGTTTGGCAACCTCAAAGAGAGACCTCACAGGAATAATCGGAAGGCCTCTGTGTTACCTTTCATATGTACCTGGTGTGAATCAAAGGATTGGCAAGTAGTTGAGGTCACTCGGAGTATGACTAAATTTTCGACTTCCACACTCCATTTGGTAGGCCTTGACAAATATCAGACAGGTTGTCCAAGAATGACCAGAAAGACATGGTGTACACAGTTCCTTGCTAATGTGGAGCAGAATATCTGTGAGGCACAGGAACAACTCTGGGCCAACACATCAAAGATCATTGAGAAGCCTTTGAGTGCAACCACCCCAAAAATTTTGCCATCACCACACATGGTCTTCAGGTTGTCCATACTCCCCTGTGGGATAATGTTAACATCTTGGCTGCAACCCCGAACCGGGCCAAGAGAAGGATGTTGCAGAAACGGCACACAGCAAAATCAATCTCACATCCCACAGGGGAAACTGTGACCTTGGCACGACAGGCTTTTACACGACTCGTGCACAAGTGGAGTGGTGATGCACCATGGGAGGGGGATCAAGACACATTGACACGTGATTGCCCCCTGTCAAATTATCACAACTTTGCAAGCAATGATGGCACATAAAACATAACGAACCCCTTAAGCGTCACACTGACATTGATACACGGACTCACGATGGACCGGTTAACGTCCAGTGAAAATCGTCTGTCGGTCACGACGAGACATCACAACACAGCTCTGTGATTGGTCACCCAACTTAACTAACCTCCTCCAAATCCCCTCAATGTGCTTATCTGAGAGGGGTGGGGAGATAAATGGAGATTTTATTCCTGATAGAGGATTGGAGGGGGGGGCACGGAATTTGTGTCGCTCCCTGAAACATCAACTCGCTCGGTTTATAAAGGTTGGATAACTCAATGTGGATCACGACATTACTCAAAACTGATATATGTATGTATGTATGTATATATATATATATATATATATATATATATATATATATATATATATATATATATATACACATATATATTTATATATATACATATATATAAAGATATATATATATATATATATATATATATATATATATATATATATATATATATATATATATATATATTTCGGCACGCCCCTTTTTTTGTTCCACCATCAGATTTTTGTTACTGCATGACATGAAACAAGCTTTGACATTTATAGTAATTATATTATTGTCTTCCTTAAGAGGCCCCTCAAAATTCGTTTTGATGATTATGGTAGTTAAACAGTTCATGTTCATCCGACTTTTTATTATTCCTACTGCACTTCATTAGAACATAGATTGTGGATGGATGCGCAGATCCCAGGAGAACAACTATTGCTGTACAGAACAATTCATATTATCGATGGATAAAAATGATATTTAATTGATATTATAATAAATTGTTTATTTAAAATATCTTCAAATTTTGTGAGTTTTTAGTTTGTTGTGAAATATTAGGTCCTCGGGTCTCCACATAGTGGCGTACAGGCTGAAGTCGTACTTCTGTTTATTACCGTAGAAAATCACAGAACCATCCGATCGACATGCTGTTAAAAGTTTCAAAATCAGCTAAATTCTACAACATATGAATATGGAGACGAAACTGATCCGGCCTTTTGGATCACTTTAAAGTCGGGTGCCCTGTAATTTTAATGTGCTCTATGGATCCTCCGGAACTCACTAAACTACGTGGTAATGAAATCGAAGTGGAGCTACTGTGGGACAGTCGAAGGGGAAAACCTGAATGATAATCAATGGATAAAAATGATATAATATATTGTTTAAAATACATTCATGCTATCTGTCTTTTACCATATGTTGCCAGTGACACCCATCGAAGATGGGCACCTTTACTAGTATGTGTATGTATGTATATATATATATATATATATATATATATATATATATATATATATATATATATATATATATATATATATATATATATATATATATATATATATATGAAATATGTGCACACAAGCATGAAGGTGGATACTTTGAAACCTGGGAGGACTGCGTTCCACCTTATGAAACCCGCATATAGAGATAACAACCAACGACACACACACACACACACACACACACACACACACACACACACACACACACACACACACACACACACACACACACACACACACACACACACACACACACACACACACAAGCACCTTTATCCCAGCAGTCTTCGCCACATTAATGAGCATATATGAGGTATATACCGTGGGCCATCCAATTTAGACTGGCAACTCATCCGGCACGCGGAACCAAAAGCCGAATTTGAAATTCCAATCGGCAGGCAATCGTGGGGATCGTCGAGTGACCCAATAAATCTCCCTGAAGCCGCTAAAACTTCATTAGACTGTAGTGATTTAACGTTCTGCGTTCAGCGGGAGCCATGGCGCGTTTTGGCGCGCGTTCCGCACACACGTCCCCTTTCTCTCTCTCGCACGTGCGCACGCTCTGGCGCGCGTTCCACACACATGTCCTCTGTCTCTGTCTGTCTCTGTCTGTCTCTGTCTGTCTCTGTCTGTCTCTGTCTGTCTCTGTCTGTCTCTGTCTGTCTCTGTCTGTCTCTGCCTGTCTCTGCCTGTCTCTGCCTGTCTGTCTGTCTGTCTCTCTCTCTCTCTTTCTGTCTCTGTGTCTCTCTCTCTCTCTCTCTCTCTCTCTCTCTCTCTCTCTCTCTCTCTCTCTCTCTCTCTCTCTCTCTCTCTCTCTCTCTCTCTCTCTCTGTCTGTCTCTGTCTGTCTCTGTCTGTCTCTGTCTGTCTCTGTCTGTCTCTGTCTGTCTCTGTCTGTCTCTGTCTGTCTCTCTCTCTCTCTCTCTCTCTCTCTCGCTCTCTCGCTCTCTCGCACGTGCGTTTTGGTGCGTGTTCTGCGTCCGCCTCTTCGTCGAGAGTAAACTTCGCATCCTTTACGACCGCGTGTAAAACACAAACGGTGCTTTGGAGGGCAAATGCTTCTGCTCGTTCGATGTAAATTTCTCCTACTCGAATTTGCTCCGTCCGGTGGACATTTATACACTTCTTCACGCGATACCGACGCGCGCACAATCTGCCTTTCACGAAGCGGAGTGCGCTCTTCAGGGCCAGCTCAAAGCCGCACAGAGCTGTCCTTGGCAGCAGCGAACTGCACATCTGGGTGGGGTGGGAAACACATCTGGGCCAGGATTTCCGCGTTCAAGTCCTCCCCGCACGAGTTGGAAGCTCCGCGGTCCTATATTACATATAATTCTTACGAACAGCCGACCTGTCGCTACCCGCGCGTTCCAGCGCAGCGTCTCGGCGGGAGGACCACGTGCCATTATCCGCGTGTAACGCATGGTTTAAACAGAAGAGCCCACGCACTAACACAGCGCTCCGACACCACAGGGGGCTCCTTCCTTGAACCCTCCTCGACGGGCACGTGTGAGTGCGTCCGTCCGTTTAATAAGGCGCGTCCGTGCCGTCCCAGCGAGGCGCCGCGCGCCCCCTTTGAAGCGCGCGCGGCCCGACGCCGTTTGCATAATGTGCGCAAACCGTGCCGTGACCTTTTGTCCATGAATCATCCAAGATGAGAGGCCCAAGCACACGCCCGTTCAGCATACGTCCCCGAGAAGGTTACCCAGGCACTAGACCACGGTGGAAGAAAGTCGGGAGGGAGGGTGAGGATGGGAGGAAAGTAGGAGGGGGGAAGAACTAAACGGAAAGAGATCACTGTGATGATAATATAAATCCGACGGGGCGATTTATTTGGCGGTTAATTTATACGGCACGCTCGCGTGACTTCTGATTAAACTGCTCAAGAGAAACGAGATGCAGAGATTCAAATTAAGGTGCTGACGGGATGGCGACGCCTGGATCCAAGCATCCCGGATAACGGGTTGGGTTGGGCGAGCGACATCACCACCAAAAAGGTGACCCGAGTCTACCAAAGGGTCGTCACCTCTGCACCACGCCACCCTCACTGCCACACACACACACACACACACACACACACACACACACACACACACACACACACACACACACACACACACACACACACACACACACACACACACACACACACACACACACACACACACACACACACACACACACAAACACACACAAACACACACTCTCTCTTACCTGTGAGCACATCGTTAAAAGGTGACATGGTGCCTCGTTTCGCAGCGAGTCAAATGATCACATAAAGCTGCCTTGCTCTCATTCGACTCCATCCCATGGTTTGGAGACCATATAACTCGGCTTCGATCAACGACCTAGACCATTACAATAAGGGATAACAGAAAAACATTAACAAATGAAAAGGCCTAATAGTCGTGTACCAGCTCTTTACTGGTCCAGTTGTTTGACCACAGGTATTTAGACTCGTCACGACATTGCACCCAAGACCCTTCGAACATTATTTAAGTGTGATAGACATCGTTTTGGCGCACCAATGAGGGGCTGAATGGCTGTGCCCTGCATCCATGTTGTCTGGATGTTTGTTCATGATGTTTGTACATGCCAAAAAGGTTCACAACATGTTTGACTCGACGTTCATGAGCTACACTCTCGGAACAATCCAGAAGCTTCGTTACTCGACTTGTCCTTCCCATTGAGCGACAGTAAAAAAAACAAAAAAAAACATACATACCGTCATGCATGCAATCAAAACGTTCCAGGAGCACCGATAACATGTCAGTAACCTTGCATACGTCGCCTCCACGTGGTCTTACCTGGGAGGTACACGGGTAATAAACGAGCTAAGTCGAGGACTAGTAGAGGTACCTGGCATTTTCTGGTGCTGTTCTCATCCTGTTGGCATTTTGAAATCAAATTTGGGTTTTTTTGTGGTGGACTAAAAGAAACACCCACTAAGGAAGCCTGGTCGGTTAAGATCTTGAGTACGAGCCCCTTTCATCCCGTTAAATAACACTGGTGGGTCGACTCAGCCCGTCATCCTTCCGAGGTCGGCAAAATGAGGAGCAGCTTATGGAAACAGGGGGCACTGCATCAGCGGCACAGCCAGCAATGATGCAACCAGCAACCACAGGCTGTAAACAAAATAATAATAACCCACTTAGGAATGGGGTCGGAGATCATACTAATTTTGCCTTTCACATACAGCGACAAAGGCTTTGGCACAATAGAGTGACTGAAAAAAAAATCTACTGTTTTTTTCAAAACGTTAAAAAAATGGTTGTTGCCAAAAACACCCCCTTTCCCCCATCCCTTCCCTTCCCCACCCCCTCCGGGTCTTACTGACGAACCTCTGAAAGTTTGACCAAAATCCGTCCAGCCATCTGAGAAAAATGGTGACACGGACAGACACACAGAGCACTCTCATAGCATCATAGATGATGAAAAAAGATGAAGTAGTACAAGTAGTAGTAGTAGTAGTAGTAGTAGTAGTAGTAGTAGTAGTAGTAGTAGTAGTAGTAGTAGTAGTAGTAGTCATTGTAGTCATATAAGAAGAAAAAAGTTTGCCCAAAGAATGTACTGTCGAAACCACAAACCTTTGGCATGACCGATAAATCAGAGCAGCAGCGTGACGTCACACAGAATTGTATTCATACGTGAAAAAATTTACAAAATGGGGAAACACAAACCCGATTGGAGTAAAACGCACAGTCATCGACATCAAAATACGCACGATCCTGTTTGGAAAATATTTCTCATATATTAAAACGATCACGTGATGATGTAATCAACGTTTATCAATTTATCATTTGAAATCCACGAAATTCGGAACGATAGCAAACTACCTACCATCTTGATTGGATTCCACACATCGTATTAAAATAAAGATTCCACATGTATAGAAAAAGGGAAACATCCAACATTCCAGAACGATTGTGGTGTGTGGTTATACCACTTTAGATGATGGTGTGTGTGTGTGTGTGTGTGTGTGTGTGTGTGTGTGTGTGTGTGTGTGTGTGTGTGTGTGTGTGTGTGTGTGTGTGTGTGTGTGTGTGTGTGTGTGTGTGTGTGTGTGTGTGTGTGTGTGTGTGTGTGTGTTTTTACAACACTTTACAAAACCACCATTGTGAAATGCAACTCGAGATCCATCCACGTGAATGATCGGATCATTCCATTCGGAGTGAACACGAAACCCGTTTCCTGCTTGTTTGCAATTCAACAAAAAGTTCTTTCAACTCTTTTCAACTTTCAGTGAAAGGCAAAAGGAAACGGCTCTTTGAAAAGGTTGAACGATACAATACAAATCATATCAAAGTCATCGATTAGTTTTTTTTGTTTTTTTTATAATTGCAACATGAATCGATTGACAATTCAGTCGATTGGTTGCATGATCACAGACAGCTCGGTTGTGCTGCTGATGTAGTGCCCCTGTGTGTTTGGGTTTGTAATTACGGCATAGTGATGGCAGCAGTTGCCTACTCTTTTGGAAAGATGCCGTGAGATTATTAACATCCACCAGCAAGTGCCGACAGACAGGGCTCCAGATTCCGTGGGACGGCACACCATGCCCCAGGTTCCGGTAACGGCAAACCATGCCTCAAGTTCTTTGGGACAACAGACAGGTTCCTGGTTCCATAGGATGGCAGATGGGGTCCCTGGTTCCGTGGAATGGCAGACAGGGCCCCTGGATCCATGGGATGGCAGGCAGGGCCCCCGGTTCCATGGGATGGCAGGCGGGGCCCCAAGTTCTGTGGGACGGCAGATGGGGTCTCTGGTTCCATGGGACGGCAGACGGGGCCCCAAGTTCCATGGGACGGCAGATGGGGCCCCAGGGTCTGTGGGACGGCAGACGGGGTCCCAGGGTCTGTGAGACGGCAGACGGGGTCCCAGGTTCCGTGGGACGGCACTCAGTGCGATGCAACGTGGTACCTGCAAAGCACTGGTGCGTCCGTTCATCGTCGGGCCGAAAATTCACCCTTTCCAGAAGAGACGGTTAAAAGGTAAGCAAACGTGGTACCTATGCGCCAGCCATTCTGTTAAACTTCAATAAAGTGAGAGAAGGAAATTTTCAGGTGAAAGACGAGAATCCATGATAACACCTTCAAACACTGTGCTCAATGTCCCATGATACTAAATATAGTTCGGTTCTCCTCAGTCTGGCACCACAGCATGGGCAGATGCATTGTGAGGTGGAAAGCTGTCCACTTTCTTCATCCTCTTCCAAGTGGTTTGTCACTGTTTCTTTTTCCATCAAGTGCAATACCGGATTCATTAGATGCACCGGATATGATCAGTGAATCTCTCTGACCTCAGCTTCCTCCAAATAATACAACACTTCCAGCACAGCTTTGTAGCAGAACCTGTACTGTTCCTGCACACACATGTGAAGCAAAACAATATAAATTAGTCATGGCTTTTTGGGGGTTTCTTGCATACATTGTCGAGGCTCGTATGAGAGCTAACACACAACGCACAAGATGTGCATGAGACAAGAGAGGCGGGAATGGGAAGGAAAAAACAGTGGGGAACAGAGACATTAGGAGATCTGTGGAAGGGAGAGGGATGGGGGCAGGGAACATGGGGTACACAAGATGGATATTACAGGGACTTTCAGGAAGGAAAGCAGAGAATTTGAAGGAGGTGGGTTTGGGGTGGATAAACGGGGGAAGAAAAGATCCTGGTTTTGGATGGGGGACGATAAGATGTGGTGGTGAACAGCTGTTTTGAAAGGCTGGAGGGAAGAATGGGATTGAAGAGAGTGAGGGAGTTTATTTCAAAGGCGGGAAAAAATAGGAATGAAAGCATGAAGGTGAGCAGTGATTCGTGATTTCGGTAGTTTTACCAGAAGGGGGTTGCTGGGGAACCTTGAGCGCCCTGCGGAAATATGGGGGGACGGGACATATCGCAGACAGAGCGGGGGGGGGCGAGACCGGAGAGGAGATGGCAGAACACAGAAAGACCACCGATCTGCCTGCGGTGAGAGACTGAGAGGCGCAGCACTCAGCCTCACTGCGGCAAATCCCAATGATCCGAAATGCCTTGGTTTCCACAGCATCAAGCCGAGAAAGGTGGGAGGCAGGAGCACCAGCCCAGAGGGGAGAGCAGTACTCCATGAGGCTGTGGACAAAAGCTTTGTAAGTGGTCAGGAGCTCAGGTGGGCAGAGGAGGGCAGGATGCCAGACCGTGTCAAAAGCACGTGATATGTCAAGGGAGATGGCTCTGATTTCATGTCCGGCATTGAGGACCTCCATCCATTGTTGTGAGAGCAGAAGCAGCATATCCAGGGTAGAGTGACCTGGTCTGAAACCAAATTGATGATCGGAAATCAAGCCATTGGAGAAGAGGAAGGATTTAATCTCTGAAGCAATGATGGATTCCATAACCTTGCTGATGATTGGGAGCAGGCTGATTGGTCTGCAGTTGCAGGGATCTGTTTTTGCACCCTTTTATGCAGGGCAGTGGTGTTTGCCGATTTACAAGCAGATGGCAGATGACCTTGAGCAAATGAGAGGGGGAATAGAACAGAGAGAGTGTGACAAATAGCAGAGGAGCAGATTTTTAGGACACGTAGGCCGATTCCATCTGGACCGGTTGCAGAATTTGACAGCAAGCTCTCCACTTTGTCAGGAGAAAAGGACACAGAGTCCAGGGACCGTTGGGTGCGACTGGGTAAGGTGGGCAGAGAAAGCGATGGGTTTCGGACAGAAGATTTTGATGCAAACACCAAGTTTAGGCATTCAGCCTTTTCACGTGCGGTATCAGTAGTGTGGCCATTTGAAGTCAGGGAGGGGATGGAGGGAGAACATACACCAGAAACAGATTTGATTAGATGCCACCAGAATTTGGAGGAGGGAGAGAGGTTTGAGAGTTCATACTTGAGATTAGAAAGATGTT
This sequence comes from Eptatretus burgeri, assembly GCF_056783735.1. Taxonomy (NCBI): domain Eukaryota; kingdom Metazoa; phylum Chordata; class Myxini; order Myxiniformes; family Myxinidae; genus Eptatretus; species Eptatretus burgeri. The sequence goes on along the minus strand of NC_140965.1, from coordinate 115,068,321 downwards.
GTTTTCTGGCTCTCCTGAGGGTAGATACACACTTGTTCCGAGCTTTATGGAAGGAACTGAGATTACCCTCAGTTGTGTTTGCTTTCCATGAAGCAAAAGCAAGTTGTTTCAGGACAACTGCATCACCACAAGCTTCAGTGAACCATGGGCAGGAGAAATGGTCGGACCACTGAAGACGAGAGGGGATAAATCTGTGCATGAGGGAGAGCAAGTGTCTTTGAAATAATTCCCAGGACGAGTTGACGTTGGAGAAATTCGTGATGGGAGACCAGTAACATGGTTGCTGGTCATGTCGCTCGATATAAACCAAAACTTAACACATCGTCTCTGAGAGCATGTTCGGTCTTTGCCATGTTACCTGATATTTCAAAACGTTTCAGGAATATTAAAATTATTTTATGTTTACCAATCTGACATGAGGATTGTAATGACAGTCATGGTTGTTTTTTTGAGATTTCATCCCTCGATGTTTTCACATTTTTAGATCCTCATGGAGGATTTCTAAGTCTTACTCACCGTTGTTCTTGTGGACTTTTTTGTTTCACAGCCTACAGTTTTCATCGAAACTTCCTGAAACTTGGCATATATATGTAAAAATTCCCTGCGCAGACAGTAACCATCTCCGATTTTGAAAATTCCTCCTAGAAAAAAAGTTATGATGTCAAAATATCTCCGCTAATGGCAATTGCCAAAATAATTATCTCCGAAACAAGGCAAGCTTTTTGAATTCTGTTTGCGGGAATCGAACAGGGCATTAGCAGAGATGAATTACCGTACATATGATACATCACTATGACTCCATCAGGCTGTGGACATCAGGCTTTTAAGCCTGGTGTTGGCGCAATGGTTAGGGCAGTGGCTTGGGACCCAAAAGGTCCTGAGTTCAAGCCCCGTTGGGACACTGATTAATATATGTATACATATATATGTATATACATATATATGTGTATATATATATATATATATATATATATATATATATATATATATATATATATATATATATATATATATATATATATATATATATATATATATATATATATATATAAATATATATATATATATATAAATATATATATATAAATATATAAATATATATATATATAAATATAAATATATATATATAAATATATATATAAATATATATATATATATATAAATATATATATATATATATAAATATATATATATATATATATATATATATATATATATATATATATATATAAACCAAGTCGAAAACACCAGGGGGTTGACTCAGCCTGCCATCCTTCCGAGGTCGGCGAAATGAGTACCAGTTGTACTGGGCCCGGTGTATGCCCCGGTTAGAATAGGTGTACCATATCCCTGTGTGTCGAAAGAGGCGACCAGGGTTGCGCCAGGAAGGGCATCCGGCGTAAAAACCTATGCCAAATTATTATGCGGACAACAAAACGAATTTCCATACCGGATCGGTCGAGGCCCATGTTACCAACGACCGCCACCGGTACCGGTGGTCAGCAGGGTGCCAGTGGAAATTGTGCTACTGCTGGGCGAAGGAGGAGAAGGAGACGGGGAAGGCGAGTCCGGAGGCAGTGGGAGAGGGGGAAGGGTAGAAGTGTGGAGGTGAGAGTTGGAACTCTGAATGTTGGGACGATGACTGGCAAAGGGCGAGAGTTGGCTGATATGATGGAGAGAAGAAAGGTGGACATACTGTGTGTACAAGAGACCAAGTGGATGGGGAGTAAGGCTAGGAGCATTGGAGGTGGTTTCAAACTGTTCTACCATGGTGTGGGTGGGAGGAGAAATGGTGTCGGGGTAATCCTGAAGGAAGATTATGTCAAGAGGGTATTGGAGGTGAGGAGAGTGTCTGACCGAGTGATGAGTGTGAAGTTGGAAATTGAAGGGGTGATGATGAATGTCATCAGTGCATATGCCCCACATATGGGGTGTGAGATGGAGTATAAAGAAGATTTCTGGAGTGAGTTAGATGAAGTGGTGGAGAGTGTATCCAAGGATGAAAGAGTGGTGATTGGAGCAGATTTCAATGGGCATGTTGGGGGAAGGGAATAAAGAGGATGAGGAGGTGATGGGTGGGTACGGTCTCAACAAGAGAAATGTGGAAGGGCAAATGGTGGTAGAGTTTGCAAAAAGAATGGAAATGGCAGTGGTAAATATGTATTTCAAGAAGAAGAACACAGGGTGACATACAAGAGTGGAGGAAAGTGCACACAGGTGGATTACATCTTAAGCAGGAGATGCAACCTGAAAGAGATTAGTGACTGTAAGGTGGTGGCAGGGGAGAGTGTTGCTCGACAGCATCGATTGGTGGTCTGTAGGATGACTTTAGAGGTGAGGTTGAGGAAGAGAGTGAGGGCTGAACCAAGGACCAGATGGTGGAAGCTGAAGGAGGAAGACTGTTGCGTGAAATTTCGGGACGAGGTGAGACAGGCGTTGGATGGTGGTAAAGATGGGTGGGATGATTGGGCAACTACAGCAGAAGTGGTGAGGGAGATAGCTAGGAAGGTACTTGGTGTGACATCTGGACAGAGGAAGGAAGATAAGGAGACTTGGTGGTGGAACGAGGAAGTACAGGAAAGTATAAGGAAGAAGGGGTTGGCGAAAAGGAAGTGGGATAGTCAGAGAGAGGAAGAAAGTAGGCAGGAGTACAAGGAGTGGCGTCGAAAGGCAAAAAGAGAGGTGGCAAAGGCCAAGGAAAAGGCATACGACAAGCTGTATGAGAAGTTGGATACAAAAGAAGGGGAAAAGGATTTACACCGATTGGCAAGACAGAGGGACCGAGCTGGGAAGGATGTGCTGCATGTTTGGGTGATAAAGGACGCAAATGGGAATGTGCTGACGAGCAAGGAGAGTGTGTTGAGAAGGTGGATGGAGTACTTTGAGGAGCTAATGAATGAAGAAAATGAGAGAGAGAAGGTTGGAAGAGGTGGAGATAGTGAATCTGGAAGTGAGGTGGATCAGTTCGGATGAAGTGAGGACTGCTATGAAGAAGATGAAAAGCGGAAAGGCAGTTGGCCCAGATGGTATACCAGTGGAGGCATGGAAGTGCTGAGGAGAGATGGCAGTGGGGTTGTTAACCAGATTGTTTAATAAAGTCTTGGAAAGTGAGAGGATGCCGGAGGAGTGGAGATTAAGTGTACTGGTTCCGATTTTCAAGAATAAGGGTGATGTGCAGAGCTGTGGAAATTACAGAGGGATAAAGTTGTTAAGCCACACCATGAAGTTGTGGGAAAGAGTAGTGGAAGCTCGGTTGAGAGGAGAGGTGACGATCTGTGAGCAGCAATATGAATTTATGCCAGGAAAGAGCACCACTGATGCGATGTTTGCTTTGAGAATGTTGATGGAGAAGTGTAGGGAAGGCCAGAAGGAGTTACATTGTGTGTTTGTGGATTTAGAGAAAGCTTATGATAGGGTGCCAAGAGAGGAGTTGTGGTATTGTATGAGGAAGTCGGGAGTGGTGGAGAAGTATGTGAGGATCATGCAGGATATGTATGAGGACAGTGTGACAGCGGTGAGGTGTGCGGTAGGAATTACGGACCGGTTTAAGGTAAAAGTGGGATTGCACCAAGGATTGACTCTGAGCCCTTTCCTGTTTGCAATGGTGATGGACAGGTTGACGGACGAGATCAGACTGGAGTCTCCATGGACTATGATGTTCGCGGATGACATCATGATCTGCAGAGAGAGTAGGGAGCAGGTTGAGGCGAGCCTTGAGAGGTGGAGGTACGCACTGGAGAGAAGGGGAATGATAGTCAATCGGAGTAAGACGGAGTACATGTGCGTAAATGAGAGGGAGGGTGGTGGTATGGTGCGGTTGCAAGGAGTTGAGGTGGGGAAGGTGGATGGGTTTAAATACTTGGGATCAACTGTCCAAAGTAACGGAGAGTGTGGGAGAGAAGTGAAAAAGAGAGTGCAGGCAGGATGGAGTGGATGGAGAAGAGTTGCAGGAGTGATTTGTGACAGAAGGGTAGCTGCAAGAGTGAAGGGGAAAGTATACAAGACGGTAGTGAGACCAGCTATGTTGTATGGTTTGGAGGCAGTGGCGCTAACAAAAAGACAGGAAGCAGAGCTGGAGGTGGCAGAGTTAAAGATGCTGCGATTCTCGTTGGGAGTGACGAGGATGGACAGGATAAGGAATGAGTATATTAGAGGGACAGCGCAGGTAGGACGGTTTGGAGACAAAGTGAGAGAGGCGAGATTGAGATGGTTTGGACATGTGCACAGGAGGGAAACGGAGTATATCGGGAGAAGGATGTTGAAGATGGAGCCGCCAGGCAGGAGGAGAAGAGGAAGGCCAAAGAAGAGGTTCATGGATATGGTGAGGGCGGACATGCGGGTGGTTGGAGTGTCAATGGAAGATGTGGAGGATAGAGCGAGATGGAGACTGTTGATCCGCTGTGGCGACCCCAAACGGGAGATAGCCGAAAGAAGAAGAAGATGATACATCACTATGACGTCATATCAATTTTTATGACGTCATTCCTATTTTTTTGACATTTTTTTTGTTTCACAACCCAGAGTTTTCATCGGATCTTCGTGAAACTTGCCATGTATATGCAGAAAGCCCACGCGCAGGCAGTAACCATCTCGGATTTTAGAAATTCTTCCTAGAAAAAAAGTTGATGTCATAATATCGCCGCTAATGGAAATCGCCTCGACCATTATCTCCGGAACTAGGCTAGCTGTTTGAATTTTGTTTGTGGGAATCGAGCCGGGCATTAGCACAGATAATTTATCGCAAACCTGATACATCACAATGACGTCATATTCGTTTTATGACGTCATCATTAAGAGGACGAGGATCTTAGCTCATTTGAGCTTGTTTTCTAAAATGTTTTTCTTTTCTTGTCTGATTATTTATTTAAAATAATGATATTATGAATTTTTTTCAAATTATATTGGTGTATAAAACACCCTGGTGATGTCTGTTCCTGCTCTACTGTTCTCACCCCCTCTCGTACACTCCCACACCCTTCCCCAGTGAATTTGAGTCGATAAACTGTTCGATTTAATTAATGTGTCGCCAGTGGACATAGCACAGGGTTGATGGGCCAAATGGCCTCCTCCTGCAGCCCAGTTTCTGGTGTATTCTTGTGCAAAGGGCACCAAGAGTGTGCAGGCCAAAACAAATCAATGAACACCACCCCATCCCATTCTTTAGTACCCCTCTTCGAATCACCATATTTAACCCACCCCTCTTCCCTCAATCAGACAGTTTCATGCAATATCCACAAGTTTTTGGTCGTCAATAGTTCAAGAGGGCAAACTTACCAGTGTATACAACATTCTTTTGCGCTGAACTATCAGGTCCCGAACGATGTCATCAATGCTGAACTGCAGAGCAAGAAAGGTAGAGAAATTAATGGCTTTTGCATGTGCAGGGTAACTTATTGGCTCCTGCATAGAAAACAGAACCGAGACACACTTTCCATTTGAACTGAGCTCGAAAGGGCCAGGGAAATCTGACATCAGCTCATCATTCTCAGGTAAAGCAGGGCCATTTCTGAGCTAGAAGCTATCCAAGTTAAATCAGGCTGAGGAGGAAGGGGAGTTATTATGAAGCCACATAAGTATTATAACAAAGTTGCAGTAATAATTGTTATTGTAGTTGTGCTGGGATGGAAATATAGTATTTTAAATTCAATGAACATGATATTTTAAAGCCAAAGAGTATCTCCAAGGCAGGAACAGTTCTCATGCAGGTCATACTTAGAGCATGAGATGACACCAATTGCCTCTAATTAAACCTTTTGAATCACAGTGTTGCTATATACATACTGTGAAAACATTTTGAACAATTTGTGAGGTGTACACACACACACACACACACACACACACACACACACACACACACACACACACACACACACACACACACACACACACACACACACACACACACACACACACACACACACACGACTGAAACAGCACCACTCATCATTACCTCCAAGCCTTTCTCGAAGTGATTTAGAAAAGCGTGTAAACAAATAAATATTCCAGTGCGGCCCACGCCTGCGTTACAGTGAACCACCAGTGGTCTGAGGTCATCAGTATCTTGAGGCTTCAGATGATAGCAAAAAAACCGCACAGCACGCAGGAAGCACAGCAGCGGGTGTGCAGAAAGAGGTACGTCAAGGTCAGGCCAGGATGTGAACTGCAGCTGTGCCACATGCCTGCTCTTGCCATTCTGATACAAGTAGAGAATAAGGCAAAGATACAGTCTTTATGGGAGCAATAACCTCTGCTCGAACTCACATTAAGCAATGACCTAGTAAGGAAGTTTAACTTGCTTTTATCAAAATAAAGGCAATGACCAGATAAAGAAAAATTCAGATAAAGGGTTAATAATAATGGAATAAAACAAAATGGGTGGACATGATAAACAAAGTAAGACAAGGTTAGTGATTGATGAAGGGGGTAGGATGTGAATGAGTTGGGGGGATGGGGGGAAGGGGGGGGGGAGAAGGAAATCAAATTTTGACGAAAGATTAAAACTCATATTTCTGTTTTTCGAATTGCGAACCCGTTTGTCTCTATTAATGTGATCGAGAACACTCATGTGCCTTTACTCGTCTGATCATAAACACCATTTTCCACGTGATCATTCACCATTTGTTATCAGGCACATTCGCCAATTCCCCATGAAATCGCAATCTCTATATAATATCAATATAATAATATAAAATAATGTATAATATAATATCGATATATATGTATATATACATATATATATATATATATATATATATATATATATATATATATATATATATATATATATATATCAAGTGTTCATGTATCATCTACTCCTCCGAGAGTATTTGACTGAGGGAGCTGAAACTTTCAGGGATTCATGAGGGAGCCATGAAGTTGTGTATGTGGAAGTTTTGTTTGATTCCATCAATCAGGTTTTGAAAAGAACTTCTTCTTTTTTGCCCATATTTTGGGGGGGGGCATTTTTTGCCCATCTATTTTTCCTTTTGGGGGGAGGGCAGAAGGGGACTGCAGTTGGAATTATCCAAACTATATAAGCACAATGTAGCATGTATGCACATAAGCAGTGCGCGTGTTTTTGCTTCATATCAGTAATCTGGGTAATTTTATTTTCAGGAGCAATTACACAGTGGTCTGTTGCCTATACACCACCCAAATCAGGGGATGTGTCAGAAGGATGTGTTACACACTTGGAACAAGATCACCTGCAGGGTGGGTACTCTGATGTGGTATTAATAATCATAAAGTAATAACATGACCCCCCGGTGGCACCTGAGGGGAGTGGATGCTTCTAGTTCATGTAATGCTCAAATGTTGCTCGATGAGGAAGACCTTCAGGGGTACGTGACATCTATATATTACTTCTATCTATAATTCCAGCAATCTGTGTGTGTGTGTGTGTCTGTCTGTCTGTCTGTCTGTCTGTATGTGGCTGCGCCCACCATTTCTTGACAATCCCTGGTCCGATCTAATTGAAACTTGCCAGCAATATTGCTGGGGACCTGAGTATGTGGCTTTTCAAGGTTTGATATTAAACAGACAAGCGGTTCCCAAGTTACGGTCATTTATTTGCCAACCAATGACAGGACACGGTGCTATGACATCACGATTGACGTCACAATTCTTCTTCTTCTTCATTTGATATGACTCACAATTGACACTGGGGACCTGAGTATGTGCTTCCACATCGGATCACTCTCAAGGTGGGTATGGAAACGGCCTGTGTGGTTGTTGTTTTACGCACGTACGGGCACGTACGGGCACGTACTAGTATTACTAAAACTCTCATTATGTATGTATGTATGTATGTATGTATGTTCCTGAAATACAGCCAAAACGGTACAGGATAGAGCAAAAATTTTATGGCCACCTTACTCACCATTCGCCTACGGTGTGCAGTATCAAGTTTCGTTCAAATCGGGCAACGAAAAAATTATTTAAAAATCAATTCCCGATTCAGTCAAGTACTCTTCGGGTTTATTTGATCAATGCAAACAACCTCAGCGGTATAGTTCGCTGGAGCTTTTTTATATATTTATTATTATTATTTTGTTTGAAATGATTTTTTTATCACGCACTGTCACAATGGGAACCCAACGGGTTCACGGGTCGTCTAGTTCTTCATAAAATTGCTCTACGATAATATCTCAATAATTCAGAGGTAAGAGATAAGAGGTCAGTATGGTGGAGTCATAGAGTCTGCAAACAAAAGGAAAGGCTTGTGTAGATCCTTGTCCAACAAAACAATTGAAGTTTGAGGCTAACTTTTCAAAACTATTTCGGGAAAAAAAAAACAGGAAATGTGTCCGAGCAGATGCCCTTCCTTATATGGCAATGGCCATTTACTTTTCTATTCATTGTATTGTTTTTGGGCATCTATCATGAAAAAAAATTGCTGCTTCCTCATTCGACTGAATTCAGAAGATAATGGCACACCACCCATTGTATTCTTGTTGAAGAGACTCTTCTGGAAGCCTCCTTCCTCTGAATTGCATAAATTATGGATGAGATTGGATTTTATTGATTTAACAACCAGATTTGTTTGCAGGGTAACAGCCACAAATAGCTAAACAACGTGTATGGAGAAAAATGGTTTTGCAGCACGTATGTACATGGCCTTCAGTGACGTTAAGAAAGTTTCATGAAGCCACCTTTTTAGTGGTTATTCACCTACCTCCTCCTTTGTGACATCGATGAGTCGAATGCAGAAGTGCTCCAACCTCTGCCTTGATTTTAGCTTTAAACGATAGCAGCCAAATTTTATCTCCTGTCCCAACGTCGACGGCCAATAGCGGACGCATTTGTTCCGCCCTCGTTCGGCCTCTCGTGTCACCATGACGATCACGGGTGCTTCCTGCTCCCATACCATCTGCCAGAAGTGTGCGGCCGTGCCAGAAAGTGGACTTTGGCAGGCAATGTGCACCAACTTTTGGCTTCCCACCAACAACTGTACGTGACTTGCATTGATGTATTCCTCGTCGTCACCAAGGCACACGCGATTGTAGTTGTCTGCACAAAACAACAGAAATAATGGATTATAAAGAAGAAGAAAAATTGCTTGGTTTCAACCTGACTGAAAAAAAGAAAACTGATTGTTCAACAAAACTAACATAAAATTACATCAGACATATACCTTTGGCGATGGACATAATGGTGATTGTGAACATTAAAAGATACAATCAAGCAATGTGTTATATGTGAAGACATCATGTTATTGGTTTGTCCACAGCCATTTACTTGTGATACGCAAACACCTGGGCATGTGAATTTGTTTCGTGGGACAGGCACGGACATCATCAGAGTAGAGATCACTTGCGACTCGTAGTCCAGGTAGGGATTTGTAATTTGTTCCGAGTGCTGGCAATAACTCACCTAGTCTTAACAAAAGGCATCATGGGACCTTTACCATCGACCAGCTAATGACAGCCGGATGGGACAACCAGCTTAACGTCCGTGTGAGGGACGTCACACTTCGGGGTGCAACTCCCCGCCTATGAGGCAACAGTCCGACAGTTTATAGTCACGTCAGGAATCGAACCCAGACGAGATAGCTGAAAGGTAAGTGCGTGCCTCTTGACCATCATATTGGAGGATAGATATTAAGGGCATAGAAATACATGGAAGATCCGATACACCATATACAAGCATGCCAAAATGTTGGAGTTTTATTAAACACTCCTTGCAGAAAGTGATGTTACAAAGGGAGCTGTTAACTTTCAAAATCCAGACATCTTTCAATATTCTCATTATTTTGTCTCGTTCTGATAAATGAATTTTTCTTTCCTTTTATGGTGAATCAGAATAGGTCATTTATGATGTTTATTGCAGACCAGCAAATACCACCCGCTGCTTCACTGATGGGAATACTGAGAGAAAAGGGCAGGGGGGGAATGCAGGGGAGGGAGAAAGAGAGAGGGAGAGGGATGGGTGAGAGATGGGGAGAGAGAGGGGGAGGAGAGAGAAGGGGGAGAGAGAGGGGGAGAGAGAGAAGGGAGAGACAAAAAGAGGGGTGGAGAGAGAGGGATGGGTGAGAGAGGGGAGAGAGAGGGGAGAAAGAGAAAGGAGGGGAGAGAAAGAGAGAGGAGGGGGAGAGAGAGAGAAGTGAGAGAGAAAAAGAGGGGTGGAGAGAGAGAGAGAGAGAGAGAGAGAGAGAGAGAGAGAGAGAGAGAGAGAGAGAGAGAGAGAGAGAGAGAGAGAGAGAGAGAGAGAGAGAGAGAGAGAGAGAGAGAGAAGGGGGGAGAGAGAGAGATTGAGAGAGAGATTGAGAGAGAGAGAGAGAGAGAGAGAGAGAGAGAGAGAGAGAGAGAGAGAGAGAGAGAGAGAGAGAGAGAGAGAGATGGGTGAGAGAGTGGGAGAGAGAGAAGGGGGAGAGAGAGGGATGGGTGAGAGAGGGGAGAAAGAGAAAGGAGGGGAGAGAAAGAGAGAGGAGGGGGAGAGAGAGAGAAGTGAGAGAGAAAAAGAGGGGTGGAGAGAGAGAGGGATGGGAGAGAGAGTGGGAAGGATGGGAGAGAGAGGGTGGGAGAGAAAAGGGGGAGAGAGAGGGGAGGGAGAGAGAGGGGTGGGTGAGAGATGGGGAGAGAGAGGGGGAGGAGAGAGAGGGGGAGAGAGAGGGGGAGAGAGAGAAGGGAGAGAGAAAAGAGGGGTGGAGAGAGAGGGGGAGAGAGAGGGGGAGAGGGGGGAAGAGAGGGGGAGAGAGAGGGGGAGAGAGGGGGGAGAGAGAGGGGGAGAGAGAGAAGCGAGAGAGAAAAAGAGGGTGGAGAGAGAGGGATGGGAGAGAGAGTGGGAAGGATGGGAGAGAGAGGGTGGGTGAGAGATGGGGAGAGAGAGGGGAGAGAGAGGGGAGGAGAGAGAGAGGGGGAGAGAGGGAGGAGAGAGAAGGTGGAGAGAGAGAAGGGAGAGAGAAAAAGAAGGGTGGAGAGAGAGAGAGGGGGGAGAGAGAGAGAGGGGAGAGAGAGTGGGAAGGATGGGAGAGAGAGGGTGGGAGAGAAAAGGGGAGAGAGAGGGAGGGAGAGAGAGTGGGAAGGATGGGAGAGAGAAGGGGGAGAGAGAGAGAGAAGGGGGAGAGAGAGGGGAGGGAGAGAGAGGGGTGGGTGAGAGATGGGGAGAGAGAGGGGGAGGAGAGAGAGGGGGGAGAGAGAGGGGGAGAGAGAGAAGGGAGAGAGAAAAAGAGGGGTGGAGAGAGAGGGGGAGAGAGAGGGGGAGAGAGAGAGGGGGAGAGAGAGGGGGGAGAGAGAGGGGGAGAGAGAGGGGGAGAGAGAGAAGCGAGAGAGAAAAAGAGGGGTGGAGAGAGAGGGATGGGAGAGAGAGTGGGAAGGATGGGAGAGAGAGGGTGGGAGAGAGAAGGGGGAGAGAGAGGGGGGAGAGAGGGGGAGAGAGGGGGAAGAGAGGGGGGAGAGAGGAGCGAGAGAGGGGCGAGAGAGGGGGGGAGAGAGAGGATCGGGTGGGTGAAAGCAAAGGTACCCTACATTGCCAAGCAACGGTGGATCCTTCCTCGCACTCCCTCATCCCACCACACCCCTTCCCCTCCTTCCTCCCACCTCACCCCTTCTCCTTCCTCCTCAGACCAAACACCCTCTGGACTGCACTCTCCCTACAACAATTCGTGGCTTGTGCAACCATAAATTATTAATTGTGAGAAAATAACTGTTAAAAACCCCAAATAAGGAAGAAAAAAATGTGATCCTACAAAGTATTGTTGCCATTATCCTTGGGAGCTCAGAAGAGTAGCGTCACAAACAAACAAACAAACAAACATGTCATTCGCTTTTATAAAGAAGTTAGTATTGCTCCAAGTTCCGAACAAAATGAAATAACATCCCAAATGAGAGCGGCTCACAGAAAAAGGGGAAACAATGAAATTTTGTGTTAAACAAACAAAACAAAAATCACACCAGATGACACCGAGGCACTGAATGACACTTTGTACTTTGATCCATCGACCAGCTATTACAAGGCAGAATAGGGTGTAATTTTTGTTGTGTTTAGCAGAGTAAACTGCAACCATAGTGTGGGGTAGCGCAGGTGAATGAACTGCATATGTAATATCTCGTTGTCTCTTCACCTTACCAAGTCACTCACTCCGAACTGCCATGTTGTATAAAGATGTGTCTGAACACCGTGGGGCCACACCGTAGGTCTCTCTCAAAATACCACCCGTCGCTTCGCTGAATATGGACGAGGGATACTCTTCTTCTTCTTCTTCTTCTTCTTCTTCTTCTTCTTCTTCTTCTTCTTCTTCTTCTTCTGTATATGTTTTATGGCGTTTTCCCTGCCTTGGGATCTGAATGTCCTGAGTTTGAGCCCCATTGGCCACTGAATTAACACCAGCTGGGGTTGACAGCCTGTTATCCTTCCGAGGTCAACGAAATGAGTACCAGTGGACTGGTATAGGGGCACAGCATCAGCGGCATAGCTGTGTCTCAACAAAATGGTAGCGACCCGGCAGCCAAGCTGCCATATGCAAGAAAAAGAAGATGGCGTTTTCAAAGGCATGAGGGCCTGTACATGCCATACGCCTGGACATAACAGCGGTGAACTAAGGAGCCTTGAAGTTATCCACAATACGATGTGGATTTCCTACTCGTGATGAAAAATCTAATAACCATATCACAGGCCCCAGTTGAGTGACACCCTATCCACATAGTCAGTCAGGTGGAGGGGTCCATCGGTAACAAACTGGGTGTTCAAAGTTCATTGGTATAATTTGAAAGCTTTGTGTTAGGGTACCATTTATACCTGGTAGCAGTTTCAAACGAGTAGCTTTTATTTCAAAATTTGTTGTTCAAAGGAACCTCTATCAGTTTGATACTGAGTACAAATGTCCTTGTAAGTCATTTACACTGAGAAGATTCTGGTCATATATGTGATGAGTGAATATAATATACATATAAATAAGGTACCAAATGAAAGCTTACACCGTGCTGGTACCTCCAAATACTAGTTTTTAATTCCTAAAATATAGAAAATAAAATATACAAGTCGGGAGACGGCGATGGGTCACGAGCAATGTACAAGGTTCGCCTTTTTTATTTTTTGACCTTCGAGGGGACGCCACTGGAAAACTGGCGGGAATCGGGAAAAACGTAAATGATCAAAGTTGTAGTACTCGAAGAGCACTACTTGCATACCAACTTTCATTCGAAACAGTTGAAAACCCTAGGAGCTCGATGCCCAATTTATTGATTTTTTTTGATATTTTCTAAGTTCGTGACCTTGTGACCTTGACCTTGGGATGAAAATGAAAAATCGAGCTCTGTGGGGCTATGCAGGTGCCATTGGGCTAACCAAATACCGAAATCCCTGCCAGATTCGACAAACCCCCTCAGAGAAGATGTAACTTGAAACTGGCAACCCCCTAAAAACACATGTTTCTTGGGCGTGGCCCCGCCCATAATGGGCGCAGCAAGCCCATTCTCAGGAAAACACAACGAGATAATGACATAAACCTCCCACCCAAATTTTATCAGGATCGGATCAAAAATCACGGAGCTATGCTCGGGACAGACAGACAGACAGACAGACAGACAGACAGACAGACAGACACCCATAACGAATATAGTGGTCACTTACTGACTCGTGAACCAACATTTCTCACCAGTATCTATTTTATATAGGAGAGGAGGAGATCTATCTATATTATCTATATTATATACTCTCTATCTACATTATATACTGTATATAGATAGTATTATATACTATCTATATTATACACTCACCTGACTTATTTATAGTTTTTTGACACTTCAGAACTTGCTGTCATTATTTCTAACGCCATTTTAATTATTTTCGTTCATTTAAAAAATGGACAGTATGGAAACGATTTGCATTATTCACATCACTGGTGAGGATCCACATACTGGTCTCACTTCACCGAGGGATCTGGAATCCTGGAATTCCCTCCCAAGAGCTGCTAGGTTATGACAGCACAACAAGGGCAGATACCACAAGTACATTATCGTATGAAATGTTGGAGGCTCTTCACTTTGAAACGGGACTTAGATAGACGTGAAGCAACGAAGAAAGATGAAGTTGAAAAAAAACGAATATGTTTGCGTCAGTCAACATCATCTTCAAGCTCAACTGTGATGGATCAAGTTTGCATCTTCTGTCCATCTGGGAAAACTTCAAAGTACATTGAAGGAACATGAACAAGAGAACCACTGACAAAGAGTTACAATTCGCAACATCGCTATGCAGAGACAGGACACATGTATTGTTGCCGTGGCAACAAGAGAACGAGTTGTTGCTGAGGCTTGGTACCATAAATCGTGATACAGGCTCTATACCAACAACAAAGACCTTCAGAACCCAGCTCATAAAAGAAGACACAGCGGAAAATGATAATGATGCTCAACACAAGCCAGTTGAAGCTACAGATTCGCTTACCTTGGGAGTAATATTCACGGCTCTGCTGATTGTGATTCAGAGGTCAACAGATGTCTAAATAGAGCCTGAGGAGTCATGGATTCACTGGATCATAGGGTGTGGTGCTGCTGGTACCTGTGCAGGAAGATGAAAGCCCGAGTCTTCAGGTCCTTGGTGCTTCTAGTCTTGCTCTACAGATGTGAGACTTGGACTCTGACCAGGGATCTGAGACGAAGACAATTCCTTTGGTACCAGGTCTCTTCGGAGAACCCTTGGCTATCACTGGTTGGACTTTGTGTCCGATGAGCGGTTGCTGAGAGCGACTCAAATGAGATTTGTTACCAGGATAGTTTGAGAGCATCAGCTGCGACTGTATGGACATGTGGCTCATTTTCCTGACGCTGATCCTGCTCATCAGATTCTCTCAGCGAGGGAGCCTAGTGAGTGGAGGAGGCTAATGGTCCGACCACGTGCCTCGTGGTTGCATCAGGTTGATCAGCATCTCGAGGAGATGGGGATGGGCCTGGCATCTGCCTGGGGGATGGCCAGATGGAGGCCCCTGGAGTACCGGCGGAAAGTGGACGCAGCGACGCACTTGTCCGATGCATGCTCCCTTACCTGACCTGACCTGACCTGAAGCTACATGTTATGACCAACTCTTCCAACACAAGACAAGACTTGTTTCAGTCTCCACAGATTGTTCCACTAACTGAGCTAACTCGTCTTCCAGCAACATATATGCATGTTCATGAGGTGTCTGCAGTTAAAGACTCGACCAAAAAGCATATTCGTCAAAAACTTCAGGCTGCTGAATTTGGCAATACTCTTCACATATTTCCTGACAGCAAAGGAAAATTGCTCGTCTTTCCTGAGAATCTCAGCAAGTATGTCCTTGCAGAAGAGAATGTGAGGCTGAGAACAGAACTTGAAACCTTTCATATGATGTCGACAGAAGTCAGCCATACACTGCACAAAGCAGCCTTGCATCTCAGATCAATGATAAAATCTCAAGGCAAGATCAGGCAGTGGCCACTCCTCCCCTCTGCCATGGATAAATCTACCTCCAAAGTGCCAAAAAAGTGCAGGGGTCCTATTTGCTTTAGTGAGTGGAGAAATTAATCCAAAGAATCCAACTTAACAGCTAAAAATGTTGGTGGATTCTTATTCACAAGATCTGGTGTACGCTGTCAGTTGTGGGTCTTAAGTTCCACCTAAGCATGTTTTACTTCCATGTGAAGTGAAGGCGTTGACAAGAAATACAGAGGTTATTTTCCTGAGAATTTTATAGTTGCAGTGAGTGAGACATGGTTTCAGGAGGAGAGTAACTGGCAGACAGGATTAGAAGGCTACAAGGTGCATCGGTGTGATAGGAAAGAGAGAATGGGAGGAGGAGTAGCAATCTGGGTAAAGGACAGCATTGCATCAAGAGAAAGGGGTGACATTAAAGAGGGAATTAAAAAGAGGATTCTGTATAGGTAGAGATTAGAGATTGTAAAAACAGTAAGATACTGATGGGATGCTTTTATAAGGCTCTGGGTGGGAAGGAAGAAGAGGAAGGATGAGTACATGAAGAATTCAAAAGGGCATGCGGTAAGAGAAGAGTATTCATTATGGGGGATTTTAACTTGCAAGGGATAGATTGGGTCCAGGAACAGGGAAAGGGCAGAGAGGATGAGGATTTCCGAGTTTTATTCCAAGATTGCTTTTTAACCCAGTTTGTAGATAAGCCCATGAGGGGGAGTGCAGTGTTTGACCTCCTTTCAAGTAACGATCCCAATATGGTGGAGGAAGTGGAGGTTGGGGAGCATTTAGGAGCAAGTGACCATAGCATAGGAGCAAGCAAAGATTCTGTTGAGGGTTAGAGTTCAGGATAGTAGGCTAAGGCTATTCAATTTCAGGAAGGCAAACTTTGAGGGTATGAGGAGAGAGTTGGGTGATAAAGATTGGAAGACTCTGACAACAGGACAATCAGCATCAGAGAAATGGGAAATCTTCAAGGACCAAATGTGGAGAGTGCAGAGTGAGTACATTCCAATGAGGTGTAAAACTAGAAGTAGAAAGAGACCAGGGTGGTTGAGCAGTGACATAAGGATTGCTCTTGAAGAGAAGCAAAAAGCATTTATTACGTTTAAAATAACAGGACTTGAGTTAGATTTATATCACTATCGGAGTAAACAGAGACAAGTGAAGAAAATAACTCAGCAAGCCAAAAGAGGATGAGAAGGACATGGCTAAGAATATAAAATGTAACAGCAAGGCTTTCTTTAAGTATATCAGGGGAAAAGAACAGGTTAGGACAAGTGTGGGCCCATTGAGGAATAGCACCAGGAGAGTGGTTAGTGATGAAAGTGAGATGGCAGGCTTATTAAACAGGTATGTTTCTTCAACTTTTACACAAGAACAGTCAGGAGAATTGCCAATAGCTGAGAGTATCTATCGAGGAGGTGAGGAAGGGTTTTTACAGAAGATCCAGGTTAGAGTGGAGGAGGTAAAGGAACAGCTCGGTAATCAGAGTAGATAAGGCTCCGGGTCCAGATAATATGCAACCGAGAGTATTGATGAAGGTGGCTGAGCAGGTAAGCGAAATGTTAATGGATATTTTCAAGAGCTCACTGGAGACAGGACAGGTACCGGAGGATTGGAGAGTAACAAATGTAACACCATTATTTAATAAAGGATCCAGAGAGGAATTGGGAAACTATAGACCTGTTAGTTTGACTTCAGTTGTGGGGAAGGTGTTGGAAGCATTAATTAAGGACCAGATGAGGAACCATTTAAACAAACACAAACCAATTAAAGGTAGTCAGCATGGGTTTACCAAAGGTAGTTCCTGTTTAACAAATCTTTTAGAGTTCTAGGAAGCAGTGTCTGATTGGGTGTTTGAGTGAAAGGCAGTGCACATCGTATATCTGGACTTCAACAAGGTGCTGAAGCAGACTTCCTTTTTAAATGGTAGTCCGATTACTAATCTGCTCACTCAATGCATAAGAATTGTAGTCAATTACAATTACACCTGTTTTCCTTAATTATAGCACCTGTTGATTACTGCTTCAACTACTGACATGTATTCATTTCTCTGTAACTCATCTATTGGAACCTATAATCAAACATATTATCATCAAATGTATTTCATTGGAACTTGTATCTTCTCTTGCTTTGCTAAAGGCCTAATGCCAACTCTCTTAACCTTTCCATGCACCTGATGGTCTTTCCTGCTGCTGCCTTTGTCCCCTGTCTCCCCTCCCTTTTCCTCTTCTCTCTCTCTTGTAGATTTCTAATTGAGGTCGCTGCCATCTCTTGACAAGCCTTTCTAAAGATCTATGAAATGTGAACAGCCTGGATCTGTCTAGAATTGTTTTACTTACAGTTGTACCCTTGCCTTGCTTTAATCCATTTGTCCTCTTTGACCAGTATGATAAGAACTTTGTGGGATGACTTTCTCATGTGAAAACTGGCCCAGTCAAGGTCAGATTTCGGTCGATATGACCCAACTCCCCTCCTTCTCTTGTTCTCTTCTCCATGGCCCCCTTAACTTTCCCCAACCTTCCCATAGGCATTATATAAAGATGATTTCTGTAACTCCGATTTAGCGGAGAACATTGTATGTTTTACATCGATGCTCCTTCTCTCCATGATATCGCGCGTAATAAATATTCTCTGATTGAATTGTACTTTGCCTTGAGTGGACATTGAATATTAAAAGTTACATTGAGTATTAAGAGTTATCTTGAATATTAAGAGTTCCACAACAAAGGCATTTGATAAGGTACCACATCGGAGGTTGTTCGCCAAAGTGAGGGCTTGTGGAGTAGTTGGTCAGGTAGCTCATTGGATTGCAAACTGGCTTAGTGGTCGGAAGCAAAGAGTGGCTGTGAGTGGGAGGATGTCTTGCTGGAAGGATGTAAGTTGTGGGGTACCTCGGGGATCAGTACTCCGACCATTACTATTCAATATTTACATCAATGATTTGGATAGTGGGGTGAAGAGTAAGCTTTCCAAATTTGCAGATGACACAAAGCTTGGAGGTAAGGTGGAGAACAAAGGGGGTGGTGATCAGATTCAGGAAAGTATTGATACTGTATAGATTGGGCAAAAGATTGGCAGATGGAATTTAACCTGAGCAAGTGTAAGGTGTTACATTACACATTACATGGACATTAAAAAAATCGTGTCTGTGCTGGGATCGTCTCTCTGCAAAGCATTAATAGGAATGCATGTGTTCACTGGATGAAATCAGAAAAGACTGGACAGTATCTCCATCACTCTTTGAGAGGTTGGAGGCTTATACCTTCCAACAATATGCCACCAAGTCCAGTGTGAAGAATGTAAATGAGCTGCATTATCACTTGTTCGCCAGCAAAAATGGCCAAGTCGATCCACACCAGTTGTATTGCCATCTTGTGCAGATGCCCATCACAAGCACATCTTTCGAGCAAATTCCAAAACTGCCATATGGAGAAGGAAGGAGCCTTGAAGCCAGACCCGACATCCCATCACGAACCGATCGAGGTTCCTTTGAACAACTAATTTTGAAATGAAAGCTACTACTTACAGATTGTTATCAGGCAGAAATGTGTTCCTCAATAGCAGAGCTTTCATATGGTACCCATGAATCTTGGCTACTCCAAGTGTACCAGTGGCTCAATTTTGGGGCCGTACCTGATCGACTAATAGAGGTATGAATTAAAATGACAGACCAGAAGGAGGGATCACAGACTTTCTTAAATAAATAAATATTCTAAACTATAAGAATTGCTGATTTCTTTAAAATTTCAGATTTCATTCCAGATTTAGACAGTTATTTATTCCATGAGATCCAATCCTCAAATTCGAAGCCAATCCATAATACTATATATATATATATATATATTGATTTCCCACTCTCTTTTAAAAATCGCAGAACCGCCTTGCAGAGTCAGAAATGCTTCTGGGTCAATTGACCAAAAATGTTTGGCATATCCAACACGCCAATTGCCACCTCTTTAATTCTTGGAAATAGACACAATCTGAGTCCGTCAATATCGAGGGAATTTTTAAAACAGATGGTTCAAATATTTGGGTTCCTACAAGTATCACTGTTCCCAGTCGAGTGACATCCTATCCTATGGAAGAATGAATCAAGATGACAGAGCAGAAGAAGGGATGACAGCCTTTCTTAAATAAACTAGAGGGGGAGCACTCGGTAGAGTGCAAAACCTCCACCACCAATACTGCTAGGTCACTCAAGTGAACCTGATATCCTATTCATTCAATTTGACGTCAACAGTGCTCACAGAGTTATAGTTTGCAACTTTCCCTTTTACTTTTAACTTTTACATACTCAATTCATTCGTCATAACTGGATTCCTTGAGACAGAAATTGATTTTACGTGGGTATATCCACCTGAAGTTCCAAAATCAGCCGCAATTATAATTTTGGCATGTTTTTTGTTGGAAATCACTTATAACATGTAGAAATGCAAAAAAAAATGCAAATATTTTTTCAAATTGGCCGCCATAGCGGCCATATTGGATTTTGCACCAAGTCCAAAATCTAATGGCATGATCCTTGGACCAGACCTAACCCCCCCTCCCCCCACCAAGTTTCGGCGAAATCCGTCGAGGAGTTTTTCCGTAATACTGTTAACAAACAAACAAACAAACAAACAGAAAGGGGTGAAAACAGTAACCTCCATCCATCTTCGATGGCAGAGGTTAATAAACATGCTAAGATATAAGAATTGCTGATTTCAACAGTTATTTAGTCTACAACATCTGATTCTCACATCCAAGCCAGGTTTTGATTATATTCTTTAACTAGCAGGGGTATCTGGTGTTGCCAGGCAACACCGGTTCCCTTCTCCCACCCCTTTTCCTCCCTCCTTCTATACCATCCCCACCCTCATCCCACCCCTTCCTCTGCTCCTCCCGCCCCACAATCTCTCCCTCCAGACTCTGACATACCCATTCCCCTCCCTTTGGGCTCCCACTCCTTCTACTCCTTCCTCCACCCCTCTCTCCTCCCACTTCCACCCTTCCCCCCCCCTCCCTCCCCCCCTCCCCTCCCTCCACCCTTCACCTCCCTCCACCCATCACCACTCCTCCCCTCCCTTGTCCTACCCCAGTCCCTCAGTCCCTCCAGACTCCCACCTTCTCCCTCCTCCCGCCTCTTCCCTTCCCCTGCCTCCAGACTCCCGCCCCTTCTCCTCCCTCCTCTCACCCCAGTCCCTCCAGACTCTCACCCCCCTCCTCCCATCTCCACCCCTTTGCTCCCTCCTCCCACCTCAGTCTCCCAGTCCCTCCAGACTCCCACATCTCCACCCCTCCTCCCTCCTCCCACCCCTACCCTTCTCCTCCCTCCACCTATCTCCACTCTTCCCCTCCCTCCACCCATCTCTACTCTTCACCTTCCTCCACCCATCTCCACTCTTCCACTCCCTCCACCCATCTCCTTCCTCCCACCCACCCCTTCCCCTCCATTCAGATTCCCACTCCTTCCCTCCATTCAGATTCCCACCACTTCTCCTCCTTCCTTCCACCTCCTTCCTTCCCAACCCTCCACCCATCTCCATCCCTCCCCTGTTGTACATGATATTTGTACATGCCAAAAAGGTTCACAAGGTGTTTGCCTCGACGTTCATGACCAAGAGTCTTGGAACAATCCAGAAGCTTCGTTGCTCGACTGTCCTTCCCATTGAGCTACAGGTAAAAAAACAAAAACTAAAAAAAAAATAAAAACACATATACACACACACTACTACTATTATAGAAGATATCATCTATTTATAATTCCAGCAATGTGTGTGTGTGTGTGTGTGTGTGTGTGTGTGTGTGTGTGTGTGTGTGTGTGTGTGTGTGTGTGTGTGTGTGTGTGTGTGTGTGTGTGTGTGTGTGTGTGTGTGTGTGTGTGAGTGAGACCGCTGTTTCTCGACAACCAGTGGTCCGATCTAACTGAAACTTGCCAGCTATGTTGCTGGGGACCTGAGGATGTGCCTTTTCAAGGTTTCATATTAATCGGACAAGTGCTACCCAAGTTACAGCCATTTATTTATCAAACCAATGACAAGACACGTTTCTGCATAGGCGTGGCTGCATAGGCGTGGTTGCGTAGGCCGGTGCGCGGCCGGCCGACGATGACGTCACGTGCCGTGCTGGTTAGGATGGGGATCGGTGCCTTAGTTACCATGGGGTCGGAGTGGCAATGGTCAATGGCAGCGAATGTCATGGCAAGCAAAGACAGGGAGGTAAACTTGATTTTAATTTGGATTTTAATTAACTCTGTGTGTGTAAGTATCACAGCAGTTGTTACTTCAATGAAAGCGATAATTCGTGGAATGCTTGTGAACATTCTATACGGGCACGCACCACTTCTGGATAGTGATCACTTAATGTATCCAAATAATTTCTCGGTTTTTTTATGCACATTTATAGATAAACACAATGTTCCAATCCAGTCGTCGTTTACGAGAGCGAAGGAACGGCCTGTGTGGTTGTTTGAAAGTTTTTCTTTGTTTTTTTTTGGTTTGCACGTATGGCCACGCACTTACGGGCACGCGAGAGCGAAGGAACGGCCTGTGTGGTTGTTGTTTCTGGCTCGCGGTTTGAAAGTTTATTTTTTTTGCATGTGCAGCCACGCACGTATGGGCACGTACCAGTATCTACAAAGTACAACATAAAATCAGAAAACGAGGAGAGTTCCACAAGCATATCAGGAGGTCAGGAAGCTGTGGGAGATCTCAAATGAGGATAGAGAATTGTGTTCCATGATATAACAGTCAATGCAGACAGACAAACTAACAATTACAGAATGTCAGGACAAAAACAGCAAATATAGTACTAATCCTTGCAAATTTGCCTTCTTTATTGTTTGACATGATCTTGAAGCATCTAAAAAATAATTAAGGCATTAGTTATTTTATAACTTGGTTTACGCAGTTCTTCAGCTAAAATGTAGGGTCGGTAGGTCGAAATATAAATATAAATATAATTTCAATTTTTAGAAATTAAATATTTTTATGATTTTTTTTTTCGGATGTTCCATGGAAAAGACACGGGTAGGTGGGGGGAAAATAAATATAAATCCCGGACCAGGAGGATCTAAGACAACATTGAAGATGGAAGACCATTCAAATGCAGGATGCCCATGTTCACTGTATCATCAGATGTGAAAAACAATAAAGGATTAAAACTTGTTTTTACAATATAGTCTGGCATGTTTTTCTTATAGGAACCTGTTGGATCATCAAACAAATGGAAACAATGCTGAGAAAATTACTGTCCAAGTCGTAGATGTGTGCGTGCACACCAGTGCATAGTGCTGGATATGATTAAAAAAAGGTGTTTACTCGGAGTCAACACGCTAAAAATGGTCAATCAGAGCCATAACCAGCTCTTACTTTTCAGTTGGCATCTGATCGTACCGTCTCCCCATCCCCATGAGCACATCAAAGGCTGATTTCTGGTCAGTTAAAGGCTGAATATCAGAATCTCGCAGGGAAACTTTGACGTACTTGGCACCGAAATCTTTCAATACGAACAGCGGTGTACAACTTTCGCTGGAAACAAAATCGGCACGATCAAGAGTAGCCTGCGAATCATCCCTGCTGCTGCACTGAATTGATGCAATCGTTCGGCCAGAATATTCGTCGTCAAGATGTTGCGTGATTAAATCACCAATACAGTCACTCAAATTTATACCGCTGACATACTTCTTAACGATCACTTTTGTCCCAGAAACCACAGTCAATCTGAAGCACGCTGGCCACTGCTCAGACGCCATGACCGAAGTCGACTACACAGTTTGATTAAAGGTGACTCGGCATTCTGGTGCGCGTACGAAATTATATTTTGAAAATAAATGTCGACGTTTACATTGAGGGTTTTGAAACTTTTGCACCTTCGGCGGAAACTGTATAAATATAAAAGGCTAAAAATGTGTTTTATATTTATATTTCATTTCGGCAAATATACTGTCGGCGGATTCGTAAACCAAGTTATAAAATAACTAAGGCCTTCGTTGTTTCCTAATTTGTTGAAACGAAAGAAAAATAATCATTTTCATTCAGGCAGAAAGTCTGCCAATTTTCCCAACCCATAAACCAACGGGGCTGTAGTGTACATCACTTACCCTCAGTTTGCTAAGACGAGTAAACAATCAAATATCGCGGGGGTTCCATTCCAAGAAAATGCCGCATCGTTAAAACAAAGGGCCGATGGGAAAAGGGAGGTTTGGTTCCTGGGCTTCAAGAAAATATAGAGGAAGGTGGGTGGCAGCCAGAAATAAACATGTAATATATATGTCTACATATACATATATATATATATATATATATATATATATATATATATATATATATATATATATATATATATATATATATATGTAAAGCATGTCAACATTGAAATAAAAATGTAAATAAAATAAATTCAGTATAAAACTTGAAGGGAACACTGTGGAGCGCATACCTTCGCTATGCTGATTAGTTTACATTTTGTGTCCCACTGATCGGTCAATCTAGATTCGGACCTGAACCAAGCTTGAATTGGCTTGTTCTTGTCACCGAACCAACTCATCCACCACGTTTTGACATAACTCATCCACAACATTTGAGATATCATGCAATATCGTTTTTGGCCACATCTCTCAATGGTAAAGAATCAAAAAAAATTATCGGATCTGGATCCAGATTTAGATCTTCAACAAGATGTAATCAATTCTTCCTTGTCACATACCCAACATGTCCACCAAGTTTCGTCTGAATCTGACCATAACTTTTTGAGACATCGTGCTATGCTACTGTACCCCGCTATTCACAGGGTATACATTCCAGTAAAATGCCCCGAATGTCGGGACATTGCTTCAGTGAAAAACGAGGGGGATAGGTTCTCGGCGGTTCGTGATTCATGAGGAAGAATCAAAAATCCCATTCAAAACCATGAATATGCCCGCAAAAAAAGAAAAAAAGAATATGCCCGCCAAAAATGCGAAAACTGCGAATATGGCCATGAAGAACAGCGAGCATTTGCAAAACGTGAAAAAAGTGAATACGCGAAGCACAGGACCAAGAATGTCGAAGCAGATCACATTATGTAAACTTCGAAGAGCGAATCTGTGAATAGCGGGGTCTGACAGTATATAGTTTTTGGCCCTATCACTCAAAGGTGAAGAATCACTTTTAAAATTCTCATATCCGACGTGCACACAGACACACAAACAACCAAGAAGAAGACATCGTGCTGAGCACAACACTTGCAAAATTCATAAAACAAATTTGACCTCAAAAATAATTGCTGGTTGAATTAAATGACCAAACATTCAACTCCTCTTCAAATTTCAAGTGAATCAGATGAAAACTGACAATTTTGGCCTATGTTGACCTTTTGGCCAGTGTGGACCTCCAAAATAATTGGCTCGTTGAATTCATTGACATGAAATATATACCCTCTTCAAATTTCAAATCAATTTAATGAAAATTGAGGATTTTAGAAATACCACCTTAGTTGTTGACCTTGGGCCTATGTTGACCTTTTGGTCTAAGTTGACCTCAAAAATAATTGGTGGTTGAATATTTTGGAGGGTAAGAACATTGCGTACTGCACTCTGCCATAAATAGAAAACACAAGACTTAGCTCAGGATGATGATGATGCTGTTGGAGCGGGGAGTGGGGAAGGGGGAGCGGGGAAAAGGATTTAGCGATCAAAGAAGCAACTTTAGCTTTACGACAAAGTCACCTGCAGCATTGCCACATAGGAGAAGGGTATGACGATCCTTAACCACTTACCTTGAACCTTGAAGCAGATCTCTCCTGCTTGAACAAGTAGGTATGACACTACGACATGGCATTCTCTTCCAGAATAATCCCATCCCATCAGCGTTAAAAAACCTTCTCCAGCATAAACCCCTTCGCCTCGATTAGTTCCATGAGCTGTTGTGGGTAGTTTTTCACAGAATCACGATCCGCCGATGCTGCTTCGTCCAACTAATTTGACATTACGACATTATGGAAGCCGACTCATATTTTGAACTTCTCAAACCAGCCCGTGCTGGTGTAGAACTTGTGGGTAGCCATGTTTGAACTTGAGCCTTCGGTCCTGGGTCCTTCGTGGAAACGTTGTTAAATCTGCAATAATTTCTCCCCTATCACCGTTCCACTCAAGGCACTATTTTCTGTGTTTGGTCCTCGATCCAAACATTAAGCGCTTTTTCCATCCTTTCAACACAAAGATCACGGGACTGGAATGGCACTTTTGCGCTTTGGGAGCGCTGACAGCAACACTTGCATGGATATTTGACTCATTTTCACAGATACACCACACAGTCGATTCATTGCGAAATGACGTCCTGCAGGTGCCGCACTTTCACCTCCAGCCAACCGATCGAACAACTCCATCTTTTGGCCCAACATGATAACCTTAATCTGCCTTTTGTGACAACTAATTTTTCCCATCGTTTTACGTTTCATTTGTTGACGGTGCACCAACAAAAGGCTCGAAATGGGAGGCAGTCGTACATGCAGACGTAAACAATGACTCATCTCGGCTCAAAAACCACGATTGGCCGAAATGAAATGCTGCAGTAACTAAATCGGAACACAGTAGGTTGCCCGTGATTGGTTGAAACCCACGATATTCAAACCCGCAATATTTGAAGGTTTAATGGTACTCGGTGATGAAAATGCAATCAGAGGTTTTTAAAAGAAATTTCAACACGTTGTCTCTTTCTCTAAGATATTAGAACATGCTGAACAATGCTGTCAGAGCATGATGTTGCACGAGTATAACTTGAATATGCAACGGTGAATACAAGAGTGAAGAGGAATGGATTGGAGTAGAAAGAGGCAGTAAAATATCAATTACCAATCGGATGGTTTTGTCAGAACTCAGCTTAAAGTGATTCTCATTCATAGCAAATCGCCTATTAGAGGGAAATCTCATTCATCGCGAATTTCGTCTGAAGCTGAAGGGTTACAAGAACTTGCAATACACACTGCTAATTTAATTACTATCTACAATACATTGATGCTATATCATTGCAAGTTTCATCCAGGCATTGATTAGTTGTTAAAGTAATTAGAAATTAATTTGTGCCAATTTTTGGTGTTGAATTGTTAATCAAAATTCAAACCTGCATAAACACGCCTCGAGTTATCTGACTTAAACATGGCATTGAATAAGCCTTGTGTTGGCTTCACGGTGAGGATGGCGGGCTTACGATCGTAGGGTAGTGGTCTCCCACTAGTCAATCGTGATGGACAGGTCAATCCCAGAGTCTTGGAACAGTCGATCTTAAAAAAAAATTTTTAATAAGAAAAGGAGCCAGGGCCATCCAAGAAGAGGAAAAAAAACTTTCAATTTCCATCAGGAATGGGAAAATGAATTTATTTTATGAATATCAAAGACAAGAGAATCCGTCTCATTTGTTACCAGAGTGTAGTCTTGAGCAAAAGAGGTCATTTGGAACGGCATCACAAGACAATGCATGCAAAATTTCAAGAAAATTTATCCTTTAAACAGCGTTATTTGGGCAAAGAAAGTTGGCGGGTTAAAGGGAATTTTGAAAGCTCGACAGTCATTCTTTTCGAAACCTGCGGCTAAAGGCAAGTCTAGCATGGAGGGGTCTTTTTACATCAGAAGATGAAATTACGACAGCCATCAAGAGCATGCCGACTGGCACCTCGACAGCCGCCAGAAGGGTGGATTCGTTTTCCGAGGACAGGTATCAGCAAATACATTGACTCATCAGACTGTGAATGTTTCTCACTGCGGCTTTGAATCTTACCATAACTTTTTGAGACGTCGTGCTATGCTACTGCCGTGCCATGCCGTGCCGTCTTTGAATGCCGTGCCAACAAAAACAACAAAAAAGGAGGACTTTCTCACTCTTTGGCCACTCAAAGAGAGGACAAGAGGCGAGGATGTACACGACGGATTCAAAAAGGTATGTGACTGTGAAAAGCATTCCGATCACGAAAATGGATTCAATCGCAACCGATGGTGCACCAGTAATGCTGGGTGTCAATGCAGGAGGCTTGATTGCACTTTGCATAAATAATCCTGAATTCCCCTCCTTTGTCAATTACAACTCTGTTGTTCACCACCAAGTGCTAGCGAGCAACGTCATTGACTTTTCTCATGTAACGACAGTTGTTGTCAAGATCGTCAACTCAATTCGTGCAAGAGCTCTGCAACATCGGTCGTTCAAATCGTTACTCAATGAGCTTGATGCCACCTATGGTGAGCTAATCCTTCATGCAGACGTGAGATGGTTCAGTCGAGGAAAAGTCCTCCAGAGATTTTTAGATTTGATTCCTGAAATTGTCACCTTTCTTAATTCAGGAAATGAGATGTCAGGAAATACCTGTCAGATAATGCGTGGTTGCTCGACTTGTGGTTTCTTACAGACATTACGGAAAAATTGAACGAGCTGAATCGCAAACTGCAGGGGTGGGACAGACACTCGTCACACATGATGAGTGCAGTGAATGCATTCAAATTGAAACTGGGCCTGTGGTCCTCTCAGTTAAAGAACAACATGACCGAGCACTTCCCAAATCTGAAGAAAATCCTACAAAATGTCAAAGAGAAAGGGGTTCTATCGAAAAAAAAAAAATTCTGTGTCCACCTGAACAGATCGGAAAAGGAATTCAACAGACAATTTGAGGAGGTCGACACGATGGAACAAACCATGATGTTCGTCTCAAATCCTTTTCTTCAAGTGGAAATTGGAGTACTGATGGCAAAATTTCAGCAGGTGTTTGAACAAAGCAGCGGACTTCAAATGGAGATGATCACCAAGCAAAATGACAAAGAGCTGAAAGCTCTGTCAAGGGCCAAAGACTTTTGTGGACTTGTGAACAGAGAGAAGGGCCCTCTTCTGACATCCTGTGCACTCCAGGTGAAGGCCTACTTTGGTTCCACATACCTCTGTGAGATGGACTTTTTCCCAGATGAAAATCACCAAGTCCAAGTGTCGCACTCGTCTCACAGATGCCCATCTGATGGACTGTACGACGCTGGCCATTTCAAACTAAGACCCAGACTTCAAAGCACTCACAAATAGTGTACAAGCACAGGTGTCACACTGAGAATAGGTGAGCATTATGAATGGTGTACTTTTTTTTTACAGGTTTTGGTGAAGTAGAATTTTTAAGGATAGATCTTGAGATGCATTTCAATTTGAAAAGTGATCTTGTTTTAAAAAGGTTGGAGACCACTGTCGTAGGGTCTTGAGTTTGTGTCCTTGTCGTGCAATTGAAATGACACCAGGGGGCTTGACTCAGACCGTCATCCTTCCAAGGTCGGTAAAATGAGTACCAGCTTACTGGTAACAGGGACACTGCATCAGTGGCACAGCTGCACTTCTAGGAATGACGCAACCGGCAGCCACAGGCTTCACACTAAACAACAACATGGCATTAAGGCCAAAGTCACATTTGCTCTACGGTGAGGATACGGCAGCTGTACGCCCTCTGAATTGACAGAAACGTGCGGCGGTCACAGAGTTTCTGCGGTGGCCTCAGGGTGGCCCAATGCCGTATGGTTATATTTTACAGGCCATAGGGTCGCCGTGCAATTATAACGCGGAGTTATAACTTTTTTCATTTCTACGTTCGCCGTAGCAATTCGACAAGCCGAAAAAAAAATTAACCCATTCGTTACCGTCCGTCTGGCCGCACGTTCGCCTTAGGGCCCCCCTGCGACCGCCTTGCGGTCGCCTTGCGGTCGCCTTGCGGGCACCTTGCGTCTGCCTTGAAAATTCTATGGCCGCCGCAGGAATGCCCTAACGTCACCGTGCGACATCAAATCAA
Organism: Eptatretus burgeri; assembly: GCF_056783735.1. NCBI lineage: Eukaryota > Metazoa > Chordata > Myxini > Myxiniformes > Myxinidae > Eptatretus > Eptatretus burgeri. The sequence goes on along the minus strand of NC_140965.1, from coordinate 115,039,170 downwards.
AGACCGTACGGCAACCCCACGTTTTCGGTCTCCACAATTTATGAATATGCCATGCGGCTCCCCGAAAGATAAAAACATATGCGACTGCTACATTGTGTGACCGTGGAAATACTGCGGCCGCCGTATAATTGCTAGTGGCCGTAGATTTTGGAGACCCCACGGCCGCCGTGGCAAATGTGACCTAGGCCTAAGTCATAGCTAAGAATCAGTGACGATACACACCCACACGTGACATGTGCGGGTGCACGGATGACACAAGCGGGTGTGCGTGTGCGTGCACACACACACACATACACACACACACACACACACACACACACACACACATACACACACACACACACACACACACACACACACACACACACACACACACACACACACCTAAGGCATTGGTTGTAAACAGTCACTACCCTCAGGTAACTGTGTGTCCAATGTTATTTTCTTCACTCTCAATGGCCCAGCTTGGTCAGGATTGCTGCATTTTACAGTTGGTGGAGAAATAGGTTTCAACACACACTTTGACTTGAGTCCCATTTTAACGACAAACTTATCCTGATAGGAGTCTGGGGTGGCATTGCCATCACATAAAGCAATGCGTACATTAAAAGAATGACCCGAGACAGCTCAGAGCACATCAGCGAACCAAAGTGGAGGTACACAAACACCAAAGAGCTGTATATTCCCAAACCAGGCTCTCTGCCATTTCTCTTTATGATCCCTTCCCAATGCCAAAGATCAATGTCCATGCACAATGAGCACTGAGAGCCAAACCCACATGTTGGCCAGGCTATGGCACTTCATCCTATGCCCTAAAATCCACTTCAAAGTCCAATCGGCCCTATAGGAGGTCAACTTGTGCATTACAATGGGGAAATCATTCCATGGCAATGATTGAAGTCAATGAGTCCCTGATATCTACTCCCTGCACTTCGGAATGGGACAAGGGTCAGGGATGGGGAGCATGCAAGAGGTCATACATTAACTTTGTTGCACCAGCAACTTTATTTTATACATATTAGGCCTATTATAAACACAATCAACACACTCTCAGTCTCCAACCATCCGATCTGAATCTGGTATGAACATCAAACCCGTCACTGACTTAAATACCTGGGTTCATGCATAATGGACTTGGGAAAAGATATCTAGATCAGGAAAGGGATAGCCTGGACAGCCTGCAACAAATTAAACTAAACTTGGCGATCAAACTTGCCACAGAAGTTAAACTTACACCTCTTACACAGTTGAAAGTATACTTGTGTATGGCTCTGAAAGGTGGACCCTTTAATCGTGCAAAAATGCAAAAGCATCTTGATGCAACATGCACTAACCTCCTTCGGCGTGTTAAAAACATATCGTGGAGGAATCATGGTATGTCTAATGATATTTATTATAACCACCCACTGATCTCAGAGACAACTAGCAAACGAAGGGTTCAAATAGCAGGTCACTGCTTTCAGGCCAAGGAGCAGGTGATTTCATCCCTCAGCCTTTGGAAACCCAAACCATTAACATCGAAGCATGGGAGGACATTGTTCTCCCCTGACATTATTGTCAGAGACACAAGTATTCAGGCCAGCAATGTTCCTACGGTGATGGCTGCCAGATATGTCTGGGGAAGAGGGTTGTGAAGTCCGTCGAGGGCACGGCCGCAAGACGATGATGTTGATGACGACGACGCCGACAAACACTGATCCTTCCAACATCATAACTCAAGAGGTTGGCATTGGTACCATGAAGTTCGCTCGTATTACAATGACAAATCTCATGTACTGCCTTTTACATTTGTTTGTACGTGATATGGACAGCTATGGACGATAAATGTTTGGATGTACAAATAAATCGGAAGAATATAAACAAACCACTGGATGAGTGACAATACCAGGGACATTGAACTCTCAATTGTGCACGATTGAGGAAGTTTCAGCTTAATGCTGTCATCACTTGCTCAATCTACATGACCTGAGCTAACGAAGCGGAAACTGGAGGCCACACAGGAAATTGATCAACAGAAAGAGAAAAGTGTTAATTACAACAAATGCTGTTTGCATTAGCACTTATTACACTGAATTAAATTAAAATTACTTCATAATGCATATCCCTATATCAATTCATACCCCAAGCCTAGTGTTAGCTGAATCGTTAAGGTAGTATTTAAATATATATATATATATATATATATATATATATATATATATATATATATATGTATATATATATTGGAGGAATCATTTCACATTTAGTGATATTTATGACAACCACCCACTGATCTCTGACACAACTAGCGAACGTAGGGTTCAATTCGCAGGTCACTGCTTTCGGGCCAAGGAGCAGGTAATGGAAACCCAAACCATTAACATCAAGGCATGACAATACGAGGGAGATCTTAGGGTGTTGACTTTGAGCCCCTGTCGTGTCGTTAAGTAACGTCAGGTGGGTTGACTCAGCTCGTCATCCTTCCGGGGCTGGCAAAATGAGTACCAGCTTGACCTTATCTCTCAATGGTGAAGAATCACTTTAAAAATTAAAGGAATTCTTTTATCTGGATCCGGATTCGGACCTTCACCAAAATTGAATCAATTCTTCCTCGTAGCATGCCCAACCTGTCCACCGAGTTCCGTCAAAGTCCGTCCAAAACTTTTTGAGACATCATGCATCATGCTGTATATCGTTTTTGGCCCTATCTCTAAATTGTGAAGAATGTCTTTAAAAATTCTCGTATCCGGTTCAAGATCTCCAGCAAAGTCGAATCAGTTCATCCTGATCACGCACACAATACGTCCATTGGATTTTGTCCGAATCCGTCAACAACTTTTTGAGATATCCTGCTCACAATCAAACAGATAAACAGGGATGAAAACATAACCTCCTTCACCTTCGGTGTCGGAGGTAATAATAATAATAAATTCCTCCCACCCTACCCCCACCCCCAACTCCCCACTCCACACTTTTCTTCCAAAAAAAGGAAAATAAAACTACATGCCTATTTAACCTGAAATATATTTTCAAATAACAAATCAAACCTCTTGATAAGCTCACAATTATGAAACTGAGAGATGTGATGCAGCATACGACAGGAGCAGGAAAGTGTACTCACATGGGAGAACACCCTGGAAACGGTTCCGCTGGAGATTCTCAGGTGCAGAAGCCACATCACAGCTCTCGTCCACAAGTAAGTTTTTAATTACCTATGGAAATGACAACACCTTGTTTGAATAGCAATAAACCAAGATACGACCGACGACCTTGATATGCAAGAAACAATACTCTGCAAACAAAAACTTTTTCTTTGTCATTTGCTATTCAAGGTCTCTGTTTACTTTCACTTTGTCTTTAAGGATAATTGAAAGGAAAAACATTTTGATTTCTTGTATCGAGTGGAGAGAAAATGAAACCACCTTGTGAGATGAAATCAATCCCAGATTAAAATAGGGGAGTGGGGGGCAAAGGAGGGGGGAAGGAGACTCGTACTACTTTAACATTCTGTGAGAGTTAGACTGTTATCGGGATGTTTGAGTTGCGCTGCCTTTTCAGAGCTTGCATTTTACAGCCTGTCATGAGTTTCCTTGAGGACATTAATACAGGACCTGACTTTCTGATTTCCCCCACTTGCACAGACAACGAGTGGCTATCATTTGAATTCTCCGCACTCCGTAACCTCCATCGTTTCGAGTCATTCCATGAACTACAGAATAAAATTTGATGAGAATGCATCGATGGTTGTGGTTCCAACCACGTTCGATGTTAATCCACCATTATGTTTGATCTCAATTAAAGGTCACGTGAGAGAGTGCGCAAGAGAGATAACACCAGACTTGATGGCGTAATATTTCTTGTGTCCTTCTGCATCTAGGTCGTCGGTTCGAACCCTGGCCGAGTCGTACCAAAGACATTAAAATGGCACGTGCTGATCCCTTAGTTGGTGCTCAGCATTTGAAAAGGACATGGACAAAAAAAAAGAGGACATGGAAAAGGAAAAGGACATGGAAAAGACATGGACATTTGAAAAAGAGCATGGACAAACAGGCCACATGTTGGTAATAATAGCACAGGCTCTGATGGGCCTAATGGACTCCTCTTGCGTCAAAGTTCCTTGTTTAAGGAAACTCGTCATTAGAATATGAGATGCTTCTAACTCAAGTGATAGTTGCAAAATGATTTTCAAAAGGCACATGACATTTCACCTTTAACCTGTTAAACTCCAAATTAAATCTGTTCACCTGTGTTTCACATGCTATACTTCTGCCAACTTTGGTTTGCATATCTTAACTACTCACAGCCTGCAAGGTCTCTGTTCACAGAGCAATGGATTACTGCCCTCTCTTACATACTGTGGCCCAGCAGCACATCCGTCCCTCCTGAATTCTGGAGAATATAAAGCTCTCAACATTATTTACCTCCCATGCAATGAAGCAGAAACATGATATCGTTGCTGTTACATCACAGACAAATTGGTGGCTTTCTGAGCTGTTTATACTCCACAATCCTCCGATTTAGGATCCTCTGCACTCTCAGCCCTCCACCCTTCCCGAGCTACTCCAGGATGCACAGATACGTCCGGTAAACTTTTCCTGGTTAAAGGCTCAAAATCCACACTCTTCTTGCAAGTTAATGCGCATCCTCCCCTCCTCTCTTCCTGTTCGTTCATTCTCTTGCTTGCTTTGTCCATATGTGACCCCAGTGCCCGACTGTGCATGGACTGGCATCACATGATGAGCAAAGCAGGCAACAGTCATCCCTCTCCCCCCTTTGAATTCATTAATCAGTGAAGTATATCATTTATTTATTTATTTTTAAGCAACGATTCACTGTACTCTGCCTCAAATAGAAACCACAAGACTTAGCTTGGGATGATGATGTTGTGGGGGGGTGGTGGAATGGGATAAGGGTGAGCGGGGAAGGCGATTGGAAAAGCAACATTAGCTTTACGATGAAGATGCCTGCAGCATTGCCACAATGGAGAAGGGTCGCAGTAACTCGATCCTTAACCACCAATTACCTTGAACCCTGATCTTCCCTGCTTGGACAGGAAGCTGCGAGGCACGGAATTGTCTTCCAAAATAATCCTGTCTCGTCGGTGTTAAAAAAAAAAACCTTCTACGGCACCTCAATTTGTTTCATGAGCTCCGGTTGAGAATGTGCGTTTGAGAATGAAGCATTAGAACGGAGATTCGAGTCCGGGTATCAGAAATTGAGGGTTTGGTAATGAGGTTCGAATAAGGAGTTGGATAATAAGGGCTTGGGAATGAGGTTTGAAGGATAATGACGGTTTGGGAATGAGGAAGAGTACAATGGGGGAGGTTAAGCCCACAACCATTGACCCCGCAACGGCGGACCGTACAGATGCCACCGCATTTTCTCCTCGAGCCAACCGATCTGACAACTTAATCTTTTTGCACATTATAACCTTTCGCTGCCCTTTGGCACAACAAGCTTTGTCCATCGCTTTACGTTTGGGCTCATTAAAAATGGTGCACGAGAAACACCACAAGGCTCGTAATGGGAGGTAATCGTACACGCAAAGGGACACAAACGATGACTCGTTACAGCTGAAAACCCACGATTGGTGGAAATGAAATTCTGCGAGAACAAAATTGGAACACAATAGGATGCCCGCAATTGGTCGAAACCCGCAATATTTGAGGGTTACTGTGTACTTCATGGAACAGGACACAACAGGACAAAGGAATAGTTGAGAGAGGTGAGAAACACCAACAGCAGCGTTGAAAGCCAAGATAGAGGCAGATTTGGATAAACAATGAGTGTGGGGAGGAATGGGGGGCAGGAGGGGATGCAGAGGGTGGACAAGATGGGTACAGAAGGAAACTCTCAGGAGGGAAAATTGTAGGAGGAATAATTGAGGTTGGTGGGGGGGGGGTTGAGCAAAGGTAGGAAATATAATGGTTTTGGATTGGGGATGAACTGAAATGGTGGTGAACAGGTGTCTTAAAGACATGGAGGGAAGAACGATATTGAAGAGGATGTGGAAGTTGATTGCACAGGTGGGGAAAAAGAGGAACGAATGAGTGGAGGTGAGCAATGATCCTGGATTTAGCTAGTTTGATCAGAAGGGAAATTAGGGTGGACCGTATGAGCCCCACTAAAACCTGGAGGGGGGGGGACAAAACACAGAAAGAGCAGAGGGTGCAAGACTATAAAGGAGGTGGTAGAAAACCTGTCTGTGGAAAAGTGATCGGCCCATTGACTCAGCTTCATCACGGGAGTTTCCAATAGTCTTCAAGGCTTTGGTTTCCACAGCGTCGAGCTGAGCAATAGATGTGAGGCGGGGAGCCAGCCCAGAGGGGAGATCAGTACTCCATCAAGCTGCAGCTCAAGGCCTTGTAGGTAGATAAGAGTGCAGGTGTGCCAAGGAAGGACTTTGTATGACAGAAGATGTCCATTCTGTGGCTGGCTTTGGAGACTGACGTTGAAATGTGGTTTGCCCGAGAAAGATAAACCACATTGATTTATTCAAAAAATTAGATTGGGGAAATTTACCATGGATTATACGAGGGCCAGTCAATAAGTAAACTTGAAATTGTGATATAAATTCGAGAATGTAATGTGTGTAGTTTTCGATGACACATGTTATATTATTGGGTAAGAGTCATGTTTAGCCTGTTTTAGATCTGGCAGCATTGAGTGTACGACGTCAGTAGAGCAATTTCAAGATGGTGGCTCCCTTAGAAACATGCACTACGGAGGAGCAACGTTCTGTCATCCATTTCTTGTGAAGTGAGGGAGTGAATCCCAGTGAAATCCATCGCAGAATGAAAATGCAATATGGTGATGCATGTTTATCGCTGCAGTAGGTGTATGACTGGGACAGAAAGTTTGAAAAGGGAGTATCCAGTGTGGCAGACGCTGCTCGCTCGGGTCAGCCTCACACAGTGACACACCAGAAATGGTTGCAGTAGTTGAGCGTGTGCTAAGGGAAATCCGTCGCATTACGCTGGATGAAGTGGTCTGCGAATTGAACATTAGCCATGGTTCAGCACACGATATCATTCACAATGTGTTGGGGTTCCGCAGAGTGTCTACAAGGTGGGTGCCTTGACAACACACCCGAACTGAAAGAACAGCAAGTGGACACATGTGAAGAACTTGTGCGACATTACGAAACAGAAAGCGACAATTTCTTACAACGACTAGTGACTGGGGTTGAAAGCTGGGTCCATCACTTTCAGGCAGAAACAAAGAGGGCCAGCAAAGAGTGGTGCCATTCAAGTTCACCGAAGCCCAAGTAATTCCGCACACATCCATCTGCTGGAAAAGTGATGCTGACACTCTTCTGGGATAGCCCAGGCCCACTTGTAGAGTATTACATGGCCAAAGGGACCACAGTCACCAGTACATCACACTGCGACCTCCTTAAAAACCATCTGGAACCTGCAATCAGATCAAAACGTCATGGACTACCCACTACCTGTGTTTTGCTACAGAATGACAATGCTCAACCCAATACTGCCTGCGCTACAGCTGCAACAATCGAGGACATGCATTTTGCGTGTCTTCCCCATCCACCCTACTCGCAACACCTCGACCCTTCAGATTATCACATCTTTGGGCCACTTAAAGAGGTGCTTGGCAGAACCACTTCCCGACCCGACGAAGAGGTCCAAGAGGCGATGCACGATGAATGCCGGCACAAGCAGCCAAAATATTTTTTTCAAGAGGGGAAGCCAGCGTTCGTAAAGTGCTGGAAAAAATTGCATTGAACGCAATGGAGATCGTGTTGCAAAATAACACAGTTGTGACACATGTACATGCAATAAACAATTTGTGAAAAACATTTTAAGGTTACTTATTGACTGGCCCTCGTATGAAGATAATTTGAGGCTTATGATCAAAGTAGAGGCTGTCCACAAGGTCTTGTTCTGGTTTTTATTTATTTATTATTTTTTACAACCCAGGAAAAAGAGACATAATGAAGCGTTTTTTTGCATTTCGTTGGATGATCCATAAAGTTTATTGTGTTCTTCAGTACACCTCAACATGCACACCCTGAGTTCTCACGAAGCACATCCAACGATAATTCACTTCAATTCACATGTTGACCAACATATCCCTCATCACACTGCTGATGAAATTGGTTATCCGAGTGCAAATTGTTTCAAAGTCAGCAACAGGGGTTTGGAAAACAATGCCTGACATACCCCCACAATAAGAAGTCTGAAGGCATCACATCGGGAGACCACGGAGACCAGAGAACTGCCAGGGGACTGCCCCCACCATGTCCAATCCATCAACAAGGGAAGTTCTTGGTTCTAAAGGTTGCACGATATCTGCACTTTATATGCATGAAAATGCAATCTCTTGTGTGCCACTTTGGTTTTATTGTGATAATTCTCCCATAGGTTTGGATTAATTTGAAGCAAATTTTACTTCATAAATTCTTCTCTCCGAGGAGCATTTCTGTGTTTTGAGGGGGTGAGGAAGGGGGTACACATTGCATCATAGCCTATTATATAGAATGTATGGAGTAGTTTCAAATATAACAAGAGGGGGAGCACTCGGTAGAGTGCAAAACCTCTGCCGCCAATACTGCAAGGTCACTCAAGTGAACCTGATATCCTATTCATTCAATTTGACGTCAATAGTGCTCACAGAGTTATAGTTTGCAACTTTCCCTTTTACTTTTAACTTTTACATATTCAATTCATTCGTCATAAATAGATTCCTTGAGACAGAAATTGATTTTACGTGGGTATATCCACCTGAAGTTCCAAAATCAGCCGCAATTATAATTTTGGCATGTTTTTTTGTTGGAAATCACTTATAACATGTAGAAATGCAAAAAAAAAAAAATCGAAATTTTGTTGAAAAAAAAGTTGCAAAAATTTATTTTTCTCGAACAATTTTTTTTTGGGGGGTGGGGGGTGGGAAATCACTTAAAACGTGTAGAAATGCAAAAAAAAAAAAAATATATTTTTTCAAATTGGCCACCATAGCGGCCATATTGGATGTTGGACCAAGTCCAAAATCTAATGCCATGATCCTTGGACCAGACCTAACACCCCACCAAGTTTCGTCAAAATCCGTCGAGGAGTTTTTCCATAATACTGTTCACAAACAAACAAACAAACAAACAAGCAGTCATAGACTGGTACTTACGAAATCGTCAACTTGACCTCTGATCTTGTCTAATAAAAGCTGTCTCTAGAGAAGGTAGCAACACAAACCAGAAGATTCTACGATGATTCTGTACCAAACCATCAAAAATCGTAACGTCGACCGAAGCCAAAATCTCCATTTCTCCACGCAATTAGTTTATATTATTTTATCAAAGTCACAAAACCGTAATATTCGGCCATCCAACATAATATGACGGCTCAGCAAGTCAGGCATGCAACGAAAACCTTTATTGGGATTAAAAATGACTTTTAAACACCATCTTTATCGAAAACACCGTCAGCGCGCACACGCAAAACCTTTACGTGGGTCAACGACGCGTCTGCTCGAGCGCGCTGCATCACGTGATGACCCGTGACGCGTCGAGTGAAATATTTTTTATACAATCTTAAAACGTCTCCAAAACATCCGATTTTTACCAGAATTTCGACAACCGAGTTTTAAGCGTCCTAAGCGATTACAAAAACCGAAGACAAAATTAAAATCGAAGTTAAAACGAACTCGTAACGTCGAGCGAAGAAAAAAATACTCCATTTCTCCACATGAATTTACGGAATTATGTTTGACCTCACTGTGACCTTGACCTTTGACCGATTTTGACCAAAATCTAATCAGCGCTAGCCATCACCCTCCTGAATCACGTGGTGTAATTTGACATTGGTAGCTTCTTCCGTTCTCGAGTTATCGTGCCTACAAACAAACAAACAAACACACAAACAAACACACAAACACACAAACAAACAAACAAACAGAAATGGAAGTGATCAATATACTTACGAAATCTTTAGATTTCGTAAGTAACAAACAGAAAGAGGTGAAAACAGTAACCTCCATCAATCTTCGATGGCGGGGGTTAAAAATGGTTCAAATTGCTACCTTGGTTCATTTTACACAATCAAAGTACCGATCCTCGATTGAAATTGATGCTTTCGCTCAAGTTTTTTTTTCTTTACATGAAAGAATACATATATATATATATATATATATATATATATATATATATATATATATATACATATATATGAAGGTCCATCAAAAAGTAACAGGACTGACCACAGAAATTTTATTCCAAAAAACATATTGAAATCACAGCTTGTCCCCTTCAAAATAGTTTCCCTCCAGTCTCACACATTTGTCCATCCTCTTCTTCCACGCTTCGATGCACCCCTGGAAGGCTTCTTCTGGAATCCTCCGGAGCTCCATCGTCACGGCCCTTTTGATGGCCTCCACATTAGGAAATCGGGTCCCATTGATCTCCCCCTTGAGCTTGGGGAATAGGAAGAAAATCACAAGGGGCCAAGTCTGGCGAATATGGGGGTTGCTCCAGAATTGGCACGTTCCTCTCCGCCAGAAACTGTCGGATGCTCAGGGCACTGTGAGCAGGGGCATTGTCATGGTGGAGCACCCAGGCGTTGTTCTCCCACAGATCCCTCCTCTTGTCCCGGACTGATCTCATGAGGCGCCAAAGGATCTCCTTGTGCACGTATTGATTCACTGTTTGAACCTGTGGTAGAAACTCAAAGTGGATGATGCCCTTGATGTCAAAACATGCGATGAGCATCACCTTGATCTTCGACTTCGACATCCTTGCTTTCTTTGGTCTTGGTGATGCCGGACTTTTCCACTGATGACTCTGACGTTTGGTCTCGGGATCGTATTCGAATATCCATGATTCGTCGCCAGTAATGACTCTCCCGAGCAGGTCTGGATCATCCTCGAGGTGCTCGATGTCTTGACAGATAGTGACTCATTGCTGTTTCTGGTCCTCAGACAACAGCTTGAGGACCATCTTTGCGCACACCTGGCGCATTTCGAGATTTTCAGTGATGATGCTCCAGACAGCGTCCTTGTTGATGGAAAGTTCCTCAGCAATCATCCGCACAATGAGTCGACAATCGGCAAGCACCATCTGCTTCACACGCTCGATGTTGTCTGCCGTTCTGCTCATTGAAGGTCTTCCAGACCCTGGATCGTCTTAAGCCTCTTGTGCCATTCAAATACATGTGTACGTGACATCCTTTCTTCAGAGTTGTTAAAAAAGGCCCTTTTCAGGGTACAATTAATGGGTTAGCAACTGCAGCAGTTCTGCAGCAATGGAAGTCAATTAAGCCTTGAGAGTTGATGTAAACAATTCCGACAGGTGTCCCAACTTTTGTTGATTAGTTACAAACCCTCTGTCTGTCTAAAAGCAGTGTTGGAACAGACCATGTTGCTACACCCTCTGAAGCATTATTTGGACAATATTGCACTGCAGGAAGTAGTATATTGCGATCATAATGACAAGAAAAAGACAATTAACAAAGGAAGACAAACAGATCATTATAACCCTTAGAAGTGTAGGTCTTTCCTTTGGAAAAATTTCAAAGAAGCCAAGGTGTCAGTGAGTGCAGTTTCCTACACCATCAAAAGGCACTTGGAAACTGGAGGACACTCTGACAGGAAGAGGTCTGGCAGACCCAAAGCCACAACAATCAGAAGACAAGTTTCTGAGAGTCAACAGCTTCCATGATAGGTGGCTCACAGGACAGCAGCTTCAAGCACAGCTTAAAGACCCGGTCACACCTTGACGTTTTAGCCAGCGATGGCAACGTGTTAAAATTTATGTAAAACGCTGGCTTACGTTGAACTTTTGATGTTTTTTTTTTAAGATTCGGACGTATTCATAGCGACTTGGTCTTATGTATAACGCATTGGTAACTACACATAACGTTTCGTTGTGTTATAGATAACTTATACCAACGGATGCTGAACCTGTTGTCGGCCTACACAACCGATGCCCAACGATAGTCTAACTCAGGCATAGCGCATTGCACGCATCGCCGACGATGTCGTGGCGTAGCCTATTAAAAGGCTGACGCACAACGATTCAAATCATAACTGCCGTAGAAATGGAAGGGTCAAAATCGTGGTCACACCTTGGCGATCTTACCAGCGTATGCCGACGTAACAAAAAGTGTGTCTAAAACGTTGGGGCACGTCGAATACGGTATGGGTAAGTTTGGTATGCACGAGTAGAACGCTAAATACGCTATCATAAGTCGTCGTAAGTAGAGTACGTCAAGAAATTTTGAACATGTTCAAAATTTTACGACGTACTCGGCGTAAGACACACGTTCCGCATGCGATGGGGATAAGTTTTACACACGATATGCGGACGCTTACACACGTCCACAAAGGCTACTTATAAGCTACTCATAAGTCGAAACATGTCGCGGTAATGTCTTTTTTACGCGAAACTTATTTCTAACTTATGTTTGACGTGCTTTGAACCAATTCTTTACGTAGTCCCAACACACATCGACGTATGTAGACGTATTCCAATGACGTCTTCCGGTCGACAAAAAAAAATAAATTAACGTGTTTCTAGCTTCCAACTGCCATATAAAGACGTGTTCCCAGCGGTTTTGGGAATTGGTATATAAAAATGGTGTTCATAAAAGGGGAACCCAACAGTGTTTTCGAGTTCCTTTTTGAGTCGATGTCCATGTCAGCAGTAACAGTATCAGTATCAGTATCAGTATCAGTATTAGTATTAGTATTAGTATTAGTAGTAGTTTGTTCATGTTGGCAGTAGTAGGTGGGTGTGAGGGGGAGGGTGTGGGTTATGATGGATCGTCCTTGCGTCCGCGTGTCCACGGGTAGGTTCATAGGCTGCCACTCAACGATTTAAATGGCTGCATCTCCACTATTGAAAGTAGACGCTTGCGCTCAACAATTGGATTTTTTTTACACTCAACGACTTTTAAACGGTACCACTCAGCTATTTTCATTGTTTACAATGAACGATTTAAATTGCTGTCACTCGCCTTTGTTTTTTGACGCTGGGGTTTGGAAATTTTAATCGTTTCTATTGAACGTACTAAATCGCTCAAACCCCACTATTGAAAGTAGACGCTTGCGCTCAACAATTGGATTTTTTTTACACTCAATGACTTTTAAACGGTACCACTCAGCTATTTTCATTGTTTACAATGAACGATTTAAATTGCTGTCACTCGCCTTTGTTTTTTTTTTTTGTTTTGTTTTTTGACGCTGGGGTTTGGAAATTTGAAGCGTTTCTTCTGAACGTGTTAAAACGCTCAAACTCGACTATTTTAAATAGACGCTGCCGATGGACAATTGGAATCATAGCCAAGCTAGACATCGAAGTGTGAACATCCTCGTCATGCCGAAGAAAGGTTTGAAGAATGCTGCAAATAAGTGTCCTGGCCGTGGCCGTGGACGCTGACGCAAGGACGATCCATTATACCGATGTCTTTCAGCCTATGAGTAACTTAAAAGTAACGTCTGTCGATGTGTGGCAACGATCGCGTAACATGCCAACAACACGTTAATCATAGGTTAGAAATAAGTTTCGGGTACGCTAAACATTACCTCGGCGTGTCTCAACTTATGATTAACTTACAAGTAGCATGTGTTGACGTCTGTCAACGATCGCAGACCGTGCCTACAACTTGTGGCCAGCGTAGCGGAACGTGTGAGTCATACGCCGGCATACGTCGTGAAATTTCAAGCATGAAAAAATTTGAGGACAACCTAAAAGTACAACGTTTAAAGCCAACGTACAACGACGTATGGCAATGTACTACGACGTATGCCAGCGTGCTCTCAATGTTATCAAAACTTACCCATAACGTATTCAACGTGTGCCAGCATTTTAGAAAAAAAATTCAAAAATCGGCATACGTTGGCTAAAACGTCAAGGTGTGACCGGGCCTTAACACTGGTGGAAGTAAGGAAGTCTCAGTTTCAACTGTGAAGAGAAGACTTCAAGATGCAGGTTTGACAGGTCGAGTGGCAGTAAGAAAGCCATTGATAAGATGGCAAAATAAGAAAAAGAGGCTTGCCTGGGCCATGAAGCACCACCAGTGGACTACTGAAAACTGGAATAAGGTCTTATAGACCGATGAATCAAAATTTGAAATATTCGATTCATCACGCAGGGTATTTGTACGCCGTCGAGTAGGTGAAAGGATGGTTCCTCAGTGTGTGACACCAACTGTCAAACATGGAGGAGGAAGCGTGATGATCTGGGGCTCTTTTGCTGGATCCAGAGTTGGCGACTTGCACAGAGTGACTGGCACCCTGAAGCAAAAGGGCGACCACAGCATTTTGCAGCACCATGCAGTACCCTCTGGTCTACGCCTCGTTGGTCAGGGGTTCATACTACAGCAAGATAACGACCCAAAACATACCTCCAAGCTATGTCAGAACTACATTTGAAGAAAAGAACAAGACGGTAGGCTTAAAATCATGGAATGGCGAGCACGGTCTCCAGACTTAAACCCCATCGAGCTGGTTTGGGATGAACTGGACAGAAGGGTGAAAGCAAAGCAACCTACAAGTGCAACACATTTGTGGGAACTTCTGCAACAGTGTTGGGAAGAACTTTCCGAACAATATTTGATTTCCATTGTATAAAGAATGTCACGAGTATGTTCAGCTGTTATATCTGCAAAAGGTGGCTGCTTTGATGAGTCAAAAATTTCGATTAAATTTTGTTCAACAAAACGATTCCATGATTTATTTTTTATCTACAATTGTTTATTTGCTCTCTGTTTTAATTTCAGAGTACATTGAAACATTGAACTGCTTAAATTTCAGTTAAAAATGGAAAAATGGGGGTGTTCTAAAACTTTTGAGCGGTAATGTATCGAGATATATATACACATGGTTGTGGTCGTTGGCATTTAGGAATTAGCTGTGTGCTTAAATGTCTACAGATAATCAATATATACAATACCTCCCAACCCTGTGATGTGTTTTCACAAATCAGGACATTGCAATTCCAACAGCAAACAAACAGAGTGATAGGTTCAATCCCAGCCACAAAGTGACTGCCATACATCATCTGTGAACTGTGCGCAGCTTCAAATGTTTTGCTTTAATAAATGCTCTGACATACCGCGAACTCAATATTTGGTGCCGAGTATTGGAGATGCTCCTGCAGCCTCATGATGATCTTTCTGAGATCTTCACCCTTGAAGTAACTGTCTGGCGGGCTCCATGCAAGTGGTATGCATTCCAGGTCCATTGCAGGTACTGCCTCAGGTCCTTTCACACAGCCCGACCACAGCAGATCAGTAAATTCCTTCAGCCATGGCTATCAAAGTTATCAAAACGCGACAATCTCTCTTTAATTTGTCCAAAAAATTTTTTTTTAATATGCATCGGTGCAACAAGGGTGTGAAGTACACTATGATGTCGAAGCCATATACATAGTATGTTGTGGGAAGTTGTCATGTAAGGGAAATTAGAAAGAACAATAAAAATATTTGAGGGGGAATGTTTTGGGTGTTGAAAAAAAATGGGAGGGGGGTGGGGGAATTCAATTCTGTGTCCTTAGCATAATCCTCCTGCACCACAAAACAATGATGCATGTGCCATTGGCATCCCACAACATCCCATTCTTCCTATAACATGAAAAAGTGATGCAGGTGCGACACAATCGTTGCATCCTCTCCAGAAGACACCTCACCTTACAAGGTGGATGAGAGGCCCTAAACCTCACCAGCTCAACACTTCAGAGAGAACTGTTTCACCTTCAGATTGTTGAATCATCCAAGATTTCATGAGGAACCATTATATTTGCTCGAGAAAGTGAGAAACTGTATTCAATTGAACACAAGACTATATTTTACCAGCCAACACTTGGAATATATCTTTCAATCCTCACAAGTCTCACACTCTCACAACAAAAGGAACATCTGGCAAACTCTCTTATCTACTTTCTTAACAATCCTCTTGAGCAAGTTCAGTCATTCAAACTCCTGGATCTCACTATCAGCCACAATCTTTCTTGGGCAAACCACATTTCAAAATTGGCCTCCAAAGCCAGCCGCCGACTGGGCATCCTCCGTCATACAAAGTCCTTCCTTGACACACCTGAATTATCCACCTACAAGTCCTCATCCTCAGCTTGATTGAGTACTACTTTCCCCACAGGCCTGGCGCCCCTGCCTCACACCTATCTCAGCTTGATGCCATGGAAACTTAGGCTTTCAAGATAATTAGCATCTCCCACAATGAAGCTGAGTATATGGGCCTGTCACTTTCACATTGCAGACAGTTCGGTGGTCTCTCTATCTGCCACTACCTCCTTTCTGGTCTTGCACCCTCTGCTCTTAAGTGCTTTCTGCCCCCCCCCCCCAAGTATCTACTTGGCGCAGTGCACGTCGTCTGCCTCCCCGAATCTCCCAAAATCCAGGATCACTGCTCACCTCCACTCATTCATTCCTCTTTTTCTTCCCCACCTGAAGAAGAAATTTCAACATTCATTCTTCTCTCCAGGTCTTGAGGACAGCTGTTAAGAACTATCTCAATTCATCCCCCATCCAAACCATGATCTTTTGTATCCCTAATAACCCTCCCCAAGCCCATATTTTTCCAAATTTTCAGTTTTTCCTTCCTGAGAGTTTACTTCTGTATCCACCTTGTCCACCCTCCATTCTTCCCTACCACTCATTCTTCTCTACATCCATTGTTTATCCAAGTGTCCCTCCATTTGGTCCCTCATCCCTGCTGTTGGTGTTTCCCCCTCTCTCTCGGCTGTTCCTTTTGCTCTGTTATGTCCTGATCCATTCCGTGTTCTAGCTCCTCCATGATCCTCGACTTTGTCCACAAAAATAAAAACATGAAATAAATCAGTCCGATCTTAATTATCATTCAACCAATGGAGTTGGTATATTGAGACTGTCTGAAAGAGACTTGCAAAGGGATAACGATCGCCAATTTTGATTGTAAGCAATACCTGGTGTATTATGGAAATAAGTTTTGATGTTAGACATTGTGTAGTTTACTTGAACTATTCATTAGCAACTGCTGTCCTGAAGGCAGTGAATCTATACAATCTATACAATGAGAGAGAAACGCCGAATTTTGTTCCCGTTTTGCGACGTCAAATCAAATTGTATCCTTCTGAAAATTGGCAGATATTTAATTTCCTATCAGAAAGGTGGCTAGATGTACTTCTCGTTATGAAGTAACTATTATCTATTGTGAATTTTGGGGGTGAAAATGGGAGGGACACCCAATGCTCTTAAGAAGGAAGTAAAACCATTACCACTTTCATTGAATAAGAAAGTAAAACCGCCAACCACGTTCATTAAAAATTGTGATTATCGACGGAAAAATGTTTCTGTTATCGATGGAATGAGCAATGAGGTTTCCTCGCATTCATTCAGGTGAGTAATTTTTTTTAATCCTTTCCTGACTTGCACTTCATAACCATCCCCTACGTACCATTATTTGTCGACAACAGAAGAAAATATACCCATCAGAGATGGGGAATCCCCCGCCATTGAAATAAATGTTGACGCCAAGCCAGCCAGACAGACGGACGGACGACCCGGGTGACAACAATATCCCCCTTCCGCCACGCGGCGGGGGATAATAAATGTTGACGTCCAGCCAGCCGGACGGACGGACGGACGGACGACCCGGGTGACAACAATATCCCCCTTCCGCCACACGGCAGGGGATAAAAAGCCAAACTAAAAAGCCAAAAACTAAAAAAAGATTGCTATCTCGCTTGCCTTCCTTGAAGCCTTATCCTTAAAGCCAGCAAGCTACTGTTCAACAGTGCAAAACATTTAAACAGTGAAACAAAGATGCAGATTTGCATAACATTTGAACGGTGCAAAAAAGATGCAGGTTAGGTTTGCTCTTGATTTGAACAGTCAACAGTGCAAAAAGACAGTGTTGTATTTGGTAGTTTTGCAGGTTTGCATTTGAAAAGTAGAATGAAAGATGCAGGTGGTTTGCTTACCAGCATACTGTTACGAATCTGGAAGCCATCACACACAACAGCCAGAATCCCCATAGATCAGTTATCTCAGTAAGTATGTGTTTATAGTTAGAATCCCTCCCTTGTGTTGAATAATTAGCATGAACAGAAGGTCTGGAAACCGATGCCTGAGGATATTGAATCACGAAAAAGTCTCAAGTATTGTCTGTGGACCCAACTCGATCTGTTGTCTCATTCTCTTCATGCAGTCTTTTAAAAATGCTGTCCATCCTCATGTCATGTTTTCACCCATACATGCTCCAAATCGTTTCTGTTCCTACTGCCCCCCTCCCCCCTCTCCACCATATTTACTCCCTTCACTTCCTGCCAGTGAAGGACTCATCCGCAATTTCTTTGTCTGCCTGTTCCCCTTTCGCCATCTGTCAGTCGATGAGCTTTGTTGACCGAACTTGTCTATGAACCTTGACTTCTGTATTTCTTTTCTTTTTTTGAAATCAATGCTTGAGTTTTAGGTCCGTAGACTGCCTCTCCGGCTTCATGACATCAAGTCCATTCCTGACTTGGTTTAATGGTCACTAAAATTATTGATGAGTACTGTAATACATTTTAGATTAAAATTCATTTTTCTGTTTTAGCAAAGACAAACTCAGGAATATCTGTTGAGGTAGCTAGCTATATCTTGCCCCGATGGGTCCCTGACTGGCTGCAAAATACCCATGATGTAAAGTATGCTATTTAAAGAGGTTATCAGAAAATCAGAAACGTAAAACATGGCTCCTTCCACAGAAATTACCGGTAAATTCATTAAACTTCCATTTACTACTTATTGATGGACTTACAAGGAATAGTCAAAAAGTTTTCCTCTTTTCAAAAAATTTCAAAGCGAAAAACATGGCTTCCATTTCAGTGGTGTTAGGACAGACTCGCCAGTGTAAAAATGTGTGGCAGGCTGTAAACTACAGAGAGAGGGACTAACCTGTGCTGACTTTGAATGGTCCAAGACAACTGGGGTGAGGGGAGTGGGGGGACCAACGAAACTCCATTTCGTAGTCGTGCAATCGTCTCTTTCCACTGCTTTCTCATGTTGCTCATAATCTACATTTGTGGGTTTCAGAAGGTGGAACAGTCCTCTGAGGACTCCAAGTATACCCCCTTTGTTTTGGTAAGGGATCTCATTTCAAGGACTAAGTTGTAAAGTTTTGTTCTGAGGGTTATTTTCATGATCGTCGATGAACTCTGACAGGACAGCCTCCAATTGTAGTTTGCTTATAGTAATATTTCCCAGTATCGTGTTTAAGATCTCATTGAGGTTCTTCTTTATTACTCCCATTGCTCCAACTATCGCTGGCACAATGGCGGCGCTCTTCAACTTCCAGGTTCTTTTAACTTCATTTCTCAGATCCTGGTATTTGGAAATTTTCTTGATTTGCACATTATTCAGACCAAAGTTGCTGGCTATTGACGCTTCAACTAGCAATGCAAAGTTTTCATTTTTGTATCCGAGTGCTTTGTCGGGTCACAATGTTTAATTTTTTTTATGTTCATGCTTGATGGGATGGGATGGTCAGGTCACGTCAGGAACACTACTGTATGTCCTCACTTTCAACAATCAACGTTGGTTAGTGCTTGCATGATTTTTCTGATACTGGGATTTTGAATTTTTTGCAGATGCATCAGTGGATTACTCTGCATACCTTGTTGTATCTTTGTGTGTAGAGCTGTTTTGACATGAAATTTTAACATCCCAAGTTAAGATGACTGCACCGCTTATTATTTCTACCTTGCAGAACCCTACCTTGTCTGATTGACTCAACCCTATCATCTTATGAAAGAGATTGGTCTTGTGTCCTTGGTCATGACTCATTGTCCAGCCCAATTAAGCCGACATCTTCTTAGCCATTCCAATGGGCCTTCTATCTCCAATCTGTCCAACTCTTTCTTCAATTTTCTGCTTCTCTGTCACTCTCTCAATTGTCAGTGTTTATCTGTCGACATTTTTGTTTTATCATTTTCCTTTGTCTTCTTTGCAATCATTGGGGCTGTATTTACTGCTGTTTCAATTTCATGTGCAGCATCTTGTATTCGCACCTATTGTTGGAACGATTTTGCAAGGGGAGTTAGAGAGATACCTTTTCTGGCTCATCGTCTTCATGTTTGTGTACAAAATGGATTCTGCAGTCTGTTGAGCTGTTTTTTTTTTGTTGTTTTATTTTCACCAATTTGGCCAATAACACACTCCGTCATTCTGTGCATCTGGTTGAGCTCCATCAGGCCATCACCTCCAGTGTGTCTGCTCCTGCACTTCCTCATCCACTCGATTTGCTGCAATTTCACCTTTTCTGCTCTGCATCTTGCTCTTCCTTTCCATCTTATGTGATTAACTACTCATTTGTTCATATGATGCACGTGGCTGCAGCTTTACATCAGTTGTTGTAAGGACATGGCGTAGCCGCTGTAGGTTAGAATCGGAATTTGTAATTTGTTCAGGATGCCGGCAACAACTCGCCTAATCTTTGCGAAGGACACCGTTGGATCCTTAAAATCTACCAAATAATGAAGGCAGACAGGACGTACAGTTTAATATCCATCCGAGGCACAACACACACACACACACACACACACACATTGATACATCGCCTTGCATTCAATACCAGGGTGACAGTTTATAGCTGGGTCAGGATTAGATTCCAGACTGGGCAGCTCAGAGGGGAGTGTGCATACCTCTAGGCTATCCTGCTACTCCCATGATAAATTACTAGCCATGTGATTGTTCTCTTAATTTATCATTTCTCTTACCTCCTCTCCAGATGCCTTACCCAGCAGCACTTATTCTCCTCTAAAACTTCCAGTTGTATCGTAACTGAATCTACCATCAAATAAGAGATTTATTTGATAATCGACTTGGACGTGAACTACTACAATCATCACATAACAAAGAGATAACAAAAAGACCATCAAAAGTGATACCTTGTGAACAATAAAGATTCCCACCTTCTGTCGGGCTCAGACTCCTCTCATCTTGCACAGACAACTCCTCCTCATCATCATTCAACCACTCGATGTCATCACAGCTTTCCATCCCACTGTTTTGCTCCAAATTTTCACCAAATGTATACCTGAAAAATCAATTTGGTGTCGTTTTAGTAAGGTGAAATGAACTGCTAGATATTACAGTCAAAATGCACAATGTTTGAAATCAACAGAATTCTATTTCATGGCTCATCTCATTCGCATTTGATGATATTTTCTTCAAACAATAACTACAAGTAAAGCAAATACTAGGAAAGAGTCACTTTCCACAACATCATTAAATAATTGATCATGAAACAGGTAAAACTTTTCCACTATTAGTGACATGATACCCAGGTTTGATTATACTGTACAGTACTCGTCACGACCAGCTTTATACGTTTTAATTCGGACATACTAAGCCTGGTGTTGGCTTAGTGGTTTGGGTGGCTGTCTTGGGATCTTAGGGTCCTGAGTTCAAGCCCCCTTGGCTGCTGAATTAACACCAGATGGGGTTGACTCAGCCCATCATCGTTCCGATGTCGGCGAAATGAGTACCAGTGCACTGGTGGCGGGGCAAAGCCGTGCTTCCAAGAAATGATAGCTACCTGGCAGCCAAGCTGCCATATGCAAGAGCAGATTCTTGCATACTTTATAAAAGTAAAATTAATAAGGTCTTCATCCGAAGGTTTCATTTACACTCATCTATTTTGGACAGCTTCAGCAAAGCATTTGCTTGTGAGATGAGAGATAAATTGTCTACTCCCTGTCCTCCACCTGACAATAGTCATCAGCTTATCA
Organism: Eptatretus burgeri; assembly: GCF_056783735.1. Lineage (NCBI taxonomy): Eukaryota > Metazoa > Chordata > Myxini > Myxiniformes > Myxinidae > Eptatretus > Eptatretus burgeri. Next base: position 115,017,479 of record NC_140965.1, on the reverse strand, counting down.
GTCATTTTGCCTGAACCCATCCTTAACGTTGGATTCTGTTCACTTGGATGACAGATTGGTTAATTACTCCACAGTTGATTTTCATTTTTCTTCTTTGTATTTTTTGGATCCAAATATCGAGGCCAAGAAGGGCGAAGATTTGACTCTTCCTCCTTTTGTTTATCTTCATCCCCATAGGCATGATATTTCTATTCCGCCGAGGCAGCAGAAGTCAGAATCTTTACAGTGAGTCATCGTCATTTTTTTGCAACACAACAAACACTGTTAACTTGTCGTTTTTGTTAATCGCCATGCTCTCCATCGCAGTTTATTTGTTGAAAGAGAAACCTCGATCTACAGCACAGACACCTTCATACTGCACAAGAGCAAAACCTTTTTGGACCACACAGGTCAATCTAATCTGTTTTTCTTGCAATGCAAGAACGCATCAAGTGATCAAGGCAGTGCTTTCACATTTCAGTCTGCAGGTGGGCTCGCACCTCAAAAAGCATTGTGTACAACACGCAGACGAATACAGACTACGTTCACTAAAATAATGGGCTTTTTATTAATCAATTCCTTCAGAAACGGGTTCACACGACTTTGAGCTTGTGTTCAGACCATCCAAGGACAACTGAAGACGAGAGGGGATAAATCTGTGCATGAGGGAGAGCAAGTTTCTTTGAAAGAATTCCCAGGATGAGTTGATGTTGGAGGAAGTTGAGATGGGAGACCAGTCTTGAAGTTTGATGGCTGCTTGGAGACCCTGCCAGTCAGCCTGAGTGAAATGGCAGACTTTATGGTGGTGAGGTGGTTCTCTAATACCAGCCAGAGAGATGTCCACTTTGACCAGCATGTGGTCAGAAGAACTGATTGGAGCGAAGGAAGAGCAGCAGATATTTTCAGAGAAATTTGTCAAAATCAGATCCAGAAGAGATAGAGTACCATTGGTTGAGATCCGGGTCAGGAAGTTGACCGACTGAGTCAGTCCCAATGAGTCGCAGAAGTCTTTTGGTGAAGTGCCACGGAAGGTGAGAGAGGTCCCCACACCTCGCCAACAGCATGATGACAATTGAAGTCACCACATAAGAGGAAGAGAGAGTTTGGATGAGAGGATAGAAGTTTGTCCATGTTTTCGGATAGTGAGGTGTAAATGGAGTAATCACTGTTAGGTGGACGGTACAGTACACATATAAACATGAGGTTTATATGAACCTCATATAAACTCATATAAACATGAGTGGAGGAGAAGCCGTAGCCAGAGGTATTCCTGGGGGTGTGGAGGAGTGAGGAAGAGTCTTTGATGAAGAGCAACTCCTCCACCAGGACGAGGCTTAAGGTTTATGAGAAATCCATACTTTTTCTGGACTTGAAGAACTCTGTACAAATGTTTATTCCTGAGCAACAATAATAATTAAAACAAATCGTAATAATACCCTCTCTTCAACTTAATTTCTGTTTGGAAAGAAAAAGTACAACTGCTTCAGGGACATAACACCAACCTGCTGCTGTTAACATCTCCTGGTGACACACAATCCTGTTCTGACATTTTTGATCCTGCTGGAGAACTCGTCTGCAGAGAAACCTGAGTGCAACATCAGCAGTAATTAAAGGCAAAATGGAGCAGTTATGACTTCATGATGATAATTGTTTTTTAATAAGAGAGTTTTCCCTTTGGTGGTGATATAGTATTTCCCACCATTTGCATTCGCAGCATGAACAAGAAAAAAAAATGTAAGGTGATTGATTGATTGAGTTATTGAATGCAATGGTTTGTCATTTCCTTTCAAACCCAATTTCAGGTCAAGAATTTCCACTTTGGTCAGAGTAGGGAACCAGCAAACAATGGCTGACTTCTATTGAAAGGCACCGTGGCATCTTTACTGTCAATTAGTGAATGGTAGCACATGGACACTGTCAGTGCAAAGTCGAATATGAAAGGATGTAATACATTACAATGCCTGCTTGTGAAGCATCATAGTGACAAATTTGTTTTCAGATCCTACTTCATTGGAAATCAAAGCCAGAATAAACAAATCGACTTCAGTGCACCACCCCAAATCAGGTCAGGTATGGGAGCATGTGCCAGAACAGCGCGTCGCTGCGTCCACTTTCCGCCGGTACTCCAGGGGCCTCCGTCTGGCCATCCCCCAGGCAGATGCCAGGCCCATCCCCATCTCCTTGAGATGATGGTCAACCTGCTGCAACCATGAGGCACGTGGTCGGCCCACTGGCCTCCTCCACTCATGAGACTCCCTCGCTGAGAGAATCTGGTGAGCAGGATCAGCGTCAGGAAAACGAGCCACATGTCCACACAGCCGCAGCTGACGCTCACGGACTATGCAGGTAACAAATCTCATCCGAGTCTCTCTCAGCAACCGCTCGTTGGACACAAAATCCGACCAGCGATAGCCAAGGATTCTCCGAAGACACCTGGTACCAAAGGAATTAAGTCTCCGTCTCAGATCCTTGGTCAAAGTCCAAGTCTCGCACCCATAGAGCAAGACTGGAAGTACCAAGGACCTGAAGACTCGGACTTTCGTCCTCCCGCACAGGTACCGGCAGCGCCACACCCCATGATCCAGTGAATCCATGACTCCCCAGGCCCGACCCAGACGTCTATTGACCTCCGGCTCACAACCTGCGGAGACATGAATATCACTGCCAAGGTAAGTGAATCTATCCACGACCTCAACATCCTCACCACAAACAGACACAGACAGGACAGCAGCATCCAAGATGTCACCAAAAGCCTGGATCTTTGTTTTGACCCAAGAAATCCGTAATCCCAACGGCTCCGACTCCTCATTCAGCACCTCGAGGGCCCCCAAGAGGATGTCTAAAGTCTCCGCAAAGATGACTGCATCATCTGCAAAATCAAGGTCCGAGATCTTGACATTGCCAAACGATACCGCAACCTGATCTCTCCGACATCCTCCCAAAAATCCAGTCCATACAAGTGCTGAAAAGTGTGGGGGCAAGTACACACCCCTGACGAACTCCAGTAACAACTGGAAATAAGTCAGAGATGGTACCACCACACTTCACAGCACTCTCAGTACCAGAGTAGAGTTCAGACATCAGATCGATCAGTTTTGGTGGCACCCCACGAAGACCAAGAATCCTCCAGAGGACATCCCGATTCACTGAATCGAACGCTTTACAGAGATCAACATAGGCTGCAAGCAGCCCCTGCCGAAACTCTCGTCTGCGTTCGGTGAGGACACGAAGTGCAAGGATACGGTCAATCGTTGACCTCTTTGGTGTAAAGCCTGACTGCTCTGGACGCTGGTGCTCAAGCAGATGGTGGCGAACCCTATCAAGAATTATCCGAGCAAAGACCTTGCCCGGCACTGAGAGCAGCGTCACCCCTCGGTAGTTGTTGCAGTCTTGGCGATCACCCTTCCCTTTCCAGAGAGGGACAACAAGGCCCCTCTTCCAGTCAGTTGGGATGATGCCTGTGTTCCAGGCAGAGCACAAAACTGCATGCAACGACGCGAGTGCAGCATTTCCACCAGCCTTGAGAAGTTCGGCATGGATGCCACAGATCCCTGGAGCTTTGCCCCGTTTCAACTGGTTCACCGCAGCCCGTGTTTCCACAAGCGATGGTGGACCACTGTTGATTCGAGGGTCAGCAACAGGGATTGTAACACCATTGACGTCCAACTCGACAGCTGGGGATCAGCCTGGTACAACCGCTCAAAGTAACCGGCCCAGCGGGCCTTCACTTCAGACTCCTCTGTCAAGAGCCTACCACTCTCTGCTCGAACTGCAGTGCTCCGAGGGATGGGCTTGGATGAACGTAATGCGCGAATTCCCCTGTAAGCGGGACGAGAATCACCTGTCCACAGGTGATGCTCTACCCCTCACAGATTCCTCGCACATAGGCCTCCTTGTCCACCCTCAGTGCACGTACAGTTTTACGCCTCAGCTCCCTGAACAGCTCAGCTCTGCCATTCAGCCTGGCCCTGCGACTCTGGTCAATGGTATCCAGTGTCCCTTGAGAGACAAAATTCTTCTTTGCCCTGCGGTGAACTCCAAGGCATCCACCGGCAACATCAAGGACGGTGGTCTTGAAGGTGCTCCACAACTCTTCAGGAACCCCCCAAAGCACCCAGACCCCCCAAGTGTCCACTCAGCCTGTTCGCAAACTCCTCAGCTACTCTCTCATCCCTGAGCTTGGCAACATCCAGCCTAGGCTGGGATAGTACCATTCTCCAGGATTTAAGGTGCAGCTTTAGAGTTGCTACAACAAGCCTGTGGTCAGTATTGAGGAACTGAGCACTCCGGTAGACCCTGCAGTTCTGGATCATCCTCCAACGACCGTCAATGAGGACATGGTCAATCTCCTTTGCCACACCGCCAGCGTTGGAATACCAAGTCCAGCGATGAGCTTGCGGGCGCTGAAACCATGAACCAGCCACCCCAAGTCCATGACTTCTTGCAAAGTCAAGGAACTTAGTGCTATTCTGGTTCATAGTTCCTGACCCATGGGGACCAACACACACCTCATAACCATCCCTATCAGTTCCAGTCGATGCATTGAAATCCCCCAAGACTAGAAGTGTATCTCGTCTGGGGCACTGATCAACCACAGACTCGAGTGTGGCGTAGAATGTGTCCTTCACGGTAAGATCACTCGCCTCAGTCGGAGCATAAATAGAGACCAGGGAAATGACCCCTAAGGAGTGACGAATCCTTAATCTCATAATACGCTCGTTGACCGGTGTTACCTCAATTATCATTGGGGTCAGCTTATTGGACACAGCTACAGCAACTCCTTGGGTATGGTAACCATCAGAGCGACCAGACCAATAGTAGGTGTAACCACCCACCATTATCTCGCCGCAATCCGGTCTCCGAACCTCAGAGAGAGCTGCAATCCCGATGTCCAAACGCTGAGCTCAGATGATAACAGAGACAGGTGATCATCCTCTCTTAGGGATAGGACATTCCAGGCACCCACCCGAAGGGACCGCCTCAGGTTAACCCAAGGAGACCGCCGTCTGGTGGACGACACCTCAGCACCACTCCGACACACTCTCCCGCAATCTGACCCAGGGATGTTACCCCGTGGTTTCCCTCCTATCAAAGATTGGGGGTCCCGAAGGCTTTGCCCCAATCCCATCATCCGGTGAGCTGCCCTGCGAAGGGAAGCTGCACAGGAGGTACTCCCACGGAGTGGGTTTTCAGATTTTTTTGCGTTTTTGCGTTTTGCGGAATGAAGCGTTTACGGTGGCTGGAGTGCAAATCCTGCCACCAACCTCCTAATAAGAAGTAACCCAACTGCAGGAGGACGTCCGCAGACACAGTTGGGCACTAGATATGGATGGCCGTTGGCTCACAAGGAGCTCCTCCGCCCTTTGACAGGTTTTGTTTTTAATCCTGCTGGGTGTCCATATCCAAACACCCTCCTCACCAGAAAACCTGGTGGGGGAGACGGTTTAGTCGCCGACAACCCGACCATGGAACAGGTTAGTACAGGTTTACATGGTACCTGTAGCAGGTCACAGATCGAACCTGACCTGACAAAAATGATATCCATAATTATTGACGTATTGCTCTCAAAGTCATATAAAAGACCAAATAAATGCAAGTTATTGACTACTTTGCAGGAGGTAAGAGTGTGAACAATTTGGAGATAAAAGTTGGTTACGTTTGCCGACTAAGTCTGCAGAGCTAGGAAATTGGCAATGATGGGGTGTAGTGAGTGCAGGCAATGATGTGGGTGTAGTGAGTGCAGACAGTGGTGGGTGTCACAAGTACATGCAGTGGTGGGTGTAGCGAGTGCAGGCAGTGGTGGCTGTAGCGAGTGCATGCAGTGGTGGCTGTAGCGAGTGCAGGCAGTGGTGGGTATAGCGAGTGCAGGCATTGGTGAGTGTACCGAGTGCAGGCAGTGGTGGGGGTGTAGCGAGTACAGGCTGTGGTGGGGTACAGCGAGTAAAGGCAGTGGTGGGGTACAGCAAGTATAGGCAGTAGTGGGGGTGTAGCGAGTGCAGGCAGTGGCGGGGGTGTAGCGAGTGCAGGCAGTGGCGGGGGTGTAGCGGCGCAGGCTGTGGGGGTGTAGCAAGTGCAGGCAGTGGTGGGGGTGTAGGAGTGCAGGGAGTGGTGGGGGTGTAGCGGCGCAGGCGGTGGGGGTGTAGTGAGTGCTGGGAGTGGTGGGGGTGTAGTGAGTGCATGCAGTGGTGGGTGTAGCGAGTGCAGGCAGTGGTGGCTGTAGCGAGTGCATGCAGTGGTGGCTGTAGCAAGTGCAGGCAGTGGGGATGTAGTAAGTGCAGGCAGTGGTGGGTATAGTGAGTGCAGGCATTGGTGAGTGTACCGAGTGCAGGCATTGGTGGGGGTGTAGCGAGTATAGGCTGTGGTGGGGTACAGCGAGTAAAGGCAGTGGTGGGGGTGTAGCGAGCGCAGGTTGTAGGGGTGTAGCGAGTGCAGGCAGGGGTGGGGGTGCAGTGAGTGCAGGGAGTGCTGGGGTGTAGCGAGCGCAGGCGGTGGGGGTGTGGTGAGTGCAGGGAGTGGTGGGGGTGTAGTGAGTGCAGGGAGTGGTGGGGGTGTACTGAGTGCAGGGAGTGGTGGGGTGTAGTGAGTGCAGGGAGTGGTGGGGGTGTAGCGAGTGCAGGCAGTAGTGGGGGTGTACCTCTAGGCCATCCTGTTAGCTCGATGCAGTCAGTGAGACGATCTTTAATGAAGAGGATAGTTGGAGGACAGGACGAAAGGGCTAACAGATGTATAGATGTAATATGAAATATAAAGTAGGAGGGGGTGTAACAATCTGGGTAAAAAGGGATGATATTAATGAGGGAATTAATGTTGAGGATTGTGTAGATTGAGATCAAAGATTGTGATAACAGTAATATCCCTGGAAAATGCTTTTACAGGGCATTAAGTGTCATGGAAAAGCAGGAAAGAAGGTTTCTTGAACAATTCAGAAAGGCATGTGGAAACGGAAGAGTATTGATTATGGGGGATTGAATTTGCCACGACCGTATTTTCACGCAAATAATCCATGGGTGATGCGTTAAGCGAGTTCCAAAAATTCCAAATGCTGGGTAAACGGTTCAGTATTTTACCAAACGGCATGTGACAACCACAGGTCAAGTTAATGTAAATTATCAAGGAGATACAAAAAAAGACGCAGGTTTTTTTTTTTTTGCAAGTTTAATTGTAATATCTATAACTTCAGTTCTTTCGCATATTTTACAGAAGTATAGACATCTAATTCCAATCCACGTCTTCCGTTTCACTGCGAAACAGCTGAAGCAGCTCAGAGTCAGCAAGTGGCGGTCTGTCGCCATCATTGGAGTCATCACTCTCGTCCTCCTCTTCTCCAGATATCAGCCCACTTTTCTGCAAAGCTTCCACAATGATTGATAATTTTAACAGCATTCGATGCTTCCACAACCCAATGACAAACAACGGCAGAGCTGGTCTTCATAATTTTCGCAGAGGCTATTTTTTGTGCAGGCTCTCCATCAACCATTTCTCCCAAAACTCACAGATTTTCGGTTTGAATACTCTGTTTATGGTGATGCCAAGAGGTTGTAGTTATACGAGGCCAACAGGGATGACGGCAATTTCAATGTCAGTTTTTCAAAGTTTCTTCTTTACCGAGTCACACTTATGGGCTGACATAAAGTTGAATACCAGGAGTGACTTATTTTTGGTGAAGAAGGAACTTGGTCGTCACAGCCAGCAGTTTTCAGCCCACTCTTCAATTTCATATTCATTCATCCAGCCCCTTTTTGTTGGCTCTCACAAAAATGCCAGCCAGGAAATTCTCTTTGGGGAGGGTTTTTCTTTTGTATATGACTATTGGCTTGATCTTGGTACAGTCAGTGAGGCAGGACAGGATCGTGGTGAAATTTGTTTTTTCATGTCCCATAGTTATGATGCCGACAGTCGATGACTTTTTGTTATTTCCACGGTCATTGACGGTGATGCATCAAAAGCGATTGGCAATTGGTTACAACAAACACCACCCAGAGATGCCCGGAGTGTCAAACAATGTCCGAAATGGACAAATGAACACGTTTTTTTGGCAGTCTGAAACCGAGGTTTCTTTTTTTTTTTAGCAATTTTTGTAGTTTCAGTTTTGAAATTTGGCTCAGGTTAAGACATTATAGAGATTATAGCATGTGTGGAAATGGAATAGAGGCACAAACACTGGCATTTCCAGGCGTTTATAAGCATTGTGACGTGTCTAGAGATTTGTAGGTATGATGAACAAGCATTCGATATGAGTGAGCAAAGTGAAAAATATATATTTTGATCACTTTATCCTGTTGTCATTGTGACGAGTCAAGGCATTGTTGAGCAGGCCAAAAAAAATGGTGATTTAAGACCCCTGTGAGGGACAGCGAGCTGACCAGGGATGACAGCTTGATGAAGGATAATTAAATAAAGATGTAAATTATCTTCAAAAGGGATGTTTGAATTAACCCGAGCACCAAATTTTCATTCATGCAATCCCTGTGCTCCCTTTGTGTGCATGCAAAGTTTGAGGCCATTGGTTTTATGTTTTTTGAGTTATTGAGGAAACATTAGGGTGGAGTGAAAATGAATATTTTTTTGTAATTTTCATATTTTTGGACTGGAATAGTTTTTAAAAGATGTAACACATAATAATAAGTGATATACTAAATTTTTATTTAATTTCTTTAACGACTTCAGGAAGCCCAAGTCTCTGAAATATGACATAAACAAAAAAAAAATAAACGAATATGAATATTTCAGATAAAACTAACTTGATAAAAGTTAATCAAACAGTCATTGTCATTCGTAAATATGCAGTCAATGTCAGAAAATCACATTTTATATTATTTCTTGGTGTTAAACTTTGCCATCTTGTTCCTTGAGTTTTCCTTAATCTGATCAATCCGTCTCTCGATGACTCGCCGCACACTAACTTTGACGCCTCGATTACGAGTTTGATTCCGCGCTCTACGGCTTGTGTATGGCAAGGGTAACGCTGAAAGTCTACTGATGGGATTTCAGTTTCATTTATTAATGCCCACAGTTCATCATTCGTCATGTTCCGCAATATCGGTGGTTCCGTCACTTTACACGACATCCACTCCACGATTTCCGAGTAATGCTTCGCATCAACATTCAATTTTGGAACAACAAATTGCCGCACCGAACAATCTGTCTCATCTTTCTCTTTCCGTGCCTTCAATATTCTCCTCAGAGCCAACTCGCATATGGGTGCTCTTTCATCTCTCACCATACACAGCAGAAGATTTTTTGGTGTGCGCAAAGTACGCGTTTCTCTGAATTACCGGATCGATAATCTTCTTGTGAGCAGGCGACATGTATCGTGATTTCTGAATCATGTTAAACACATGACCAGCTCCGTCCTTGCATGATGGCTTGCTTTTGATGGCAAACCACATAGGTGCATACACACGCATGATGAACGTGGCCAAATGAACCAAGTTTCTCGATGGCTTCTCGGTTGAGACATACAGACGCAAGAGGTGATTCGCCATTGTTAGCCATCGTGAATAGTTTAAGATTCCGGGTTTACGAAGAGATAGGTCGATTGGGCATTCAACCTTACTCATGGCCTGGTACATCTCATAGAGGTCCTTTTGATCTGTGTTTAGATCTTTGGGATCGATTTCCGGTAGTTCTTCATGAATGGCCTTGAACGTCTTTACGGGAAGAGTCGTGCAAGTCTGGAGGGCTTTGCCGATAGGTCCAGAAAAGCTGGTAGGTCCAGTGGTAGATCCATCTAGTTTTTGGAACAGGTGGTGGCAGTGGCAGTTCATTCACATGAAGAAGACACACAAACCATTGTAAAGGTCGATTAATATACTCCTCGATGAGCCGAATAACTCCCCGCGTTTTACCTGTATTCACAGTCGTACCATCGCAATCAATTGCATCGAGTTTATTTAAATCCGCGTTTCTCCTCTTTAAACATTCCACGATTGCGTCTTTTATGGATTGGCTTGATCCTCCATCTGGAGTTATGTGGTCATAATACATAGATCCAGGCTCGCTAATGATGCAGATGTGTTCTTCTTGTGGCGAATCTCGGTGTTTAGTCCATGTGGCCGAGCCCAAAATTTTGGTCATTGGTACCAAACAAAGTGCCCTGTTCTTGTCAAGTTTTTTGTAAAGATGGGTCCCCTGGGGTATCAAAATCACTTGATAGCAAGGAAATATCGGTAGCTTATATTGTGTAATGGCACTGTTTATACGCGACCCCCATCTTGCACAAAATCGAAGATTTTCGATCATTTTTATACACCATGGATTTGAGTTGGAAGCGTTTTATGCTGTTAATATACTTTAATGTGTATAATCTATATATCAAAAGAAAGCTCATGAAGTACAGTTTATAGTCGTATGAACAAAAGAATAAAATAAAAACACTCACAGACACCCGACATGAAATACTGCGGACCCCTTGATGCGAAACAAATGTTTTTCTTCACCTAGAAAAAAATGTCTTCCAACATGAAGAACGACATTAGAAACTTCAACTCAGGCACTATAATAACAGTACCTTGAATACATCTTAATATAATTTGAACCTTGTCAATAAATGACACCTTACATATATAGGAAACAAATTCTATCAAAGAAAATATGTAATGATGTGCTTTCGACATCAAGTGGATCATTCGGTCCAGATTTCAAATGTTGCAGCTGTAACAGCAACACAGAAATAAAATATAAGGCATGTTATAAGACAAATACATTATTATTGTTATTCAAACACAATAATGAAAGTACACAATCTTGGAATATTTGAACTAATAGTCTTCAGTTTCATAATTGTCTTCGCTGCTCAACTCCATTTCGCTGTCTGTACCGTCGTTCATTGGTTGGTTTTCACATGGGCTCAAACTACAAATGTCAGAACACTTCAATCCATTTGCAGCACAGGGACATTGAGGAACTCGATGAGGAACATTGAGGACAGGACTTCCGACATTTGCAGGACAGCATCTCAAGAACAGTGTCGGGGGCTGGTGCACCATCCATCCAGTCTACGGCTAAGTGTCTGTCATCACCATCGCCAACGAATTTCAGTATTATGTATGTCAGCTAACTCAAAGGGTGTAACTGCTCTGATGGTGGATGAAATTGTGTCTGCACTTGCTTTGTCTTTTTTTGGTCATTGGTAACAATTTTTGGTCATTGGTAACAATTTTTGGTCATTGGTACCACCATAGCTTGCAGCCATAGCCTGCAGGATTGGGCGTCTTGGGATCGTTCATCAAACTGTCTCCAAATTGCTGTTTGATAATTTGCTCGCCGTGCATGTTTTCCAAGACAATCTGCACATGGCGGTAACTGGTAGGACTCTTTCTCACCTTTCTTTGCACAAAATAGTTTGTACCGAAACTCGTTGACTGAAGCATCTCCAGATGTAGCATCATACTTGGCACAAACAAAACGTTCCAATCGAGCTTGAAGAGAAGACGAAAGACTCCACTGTTGGCCAATCTCCTTAAAGAGACTCTGGAAATTCTGATTTGCTTTGACCAGTTTGAATGCTTTCATTTTCCCAAAACCTGCGAAGGCAATGACGGAGTCGCAACCAGTGAAAGCGTGCAATCCAATAACTGCCTCTGAGACATCAGATCCATTCATGTTGACAACAGCTGTGATGTCAATGTAATGTGTGTGAGTTTTCGTCCCACATTTCTGATAAAGAGGAGCAGTGATTTGTGTACAGAACGCCATGCTCAAAAGGAAGACATCTGTGTCGTCTGCCACAAAGATTACAGCTGCACTACCGGTGTCACTTGCGTGTTTTCCATGAAGCAGTACCCTCGTGTCTGTTTCTTCTTGCTGGCAGCAAAGCTCCGGTACATCTTCCACTGCTGAGTCAGTAATTTTGATGCACTTCTCCTTTGAGGTTACAAACATATGCTTTGACTGCAATAATGACCTTGAATGTGGTTGTTGCCATTCCTGAAACGGAAATTCAATGAGTTCAGTCTTGTTGTCACTACTCTGCAGGTAACTTCTCCACTGACGGACAATTTGTTGGGAAGTTATGTTCTTGAACTGTATGCCTGGATTCTTGCTTCGTCTCGCTCTTTCGTGGTGTTTTATGCTGTGTGGTTGATACACATCAAACACGATGTCAATCCTAGTAATGTGTTCACCTTCTCTAATTGCAGAAAGAAGCAAGGTGTTTCCTGGTCCCCCTTCATGTTTTGAACCAAAGCCATGCCATCAATAATCGTGGCTGATGGTGTGGGAATGTTTTCCGCTTGTGCATCTTTTTGTAATGCTCTGGCCAACACAGCTTTGTTTGTCTTCCTAATACTCCCATCTTCACAGGATAGAGACCATGGCAGCGGACCTCAGGGATGTGCCAGTACCTCTTTCATATCCAGGTTCTTTCTTGTTAATGCAATGAGTACCATTTGCCCAAACAACTTTCAGTCTGCTTTCAGAATCATTTCTTTTCCATTTGAAGAAACTTTCTTCTGCTTCTTGGTCATATCTGAAAAGGTCTTGAGCCTCGGCTTAGGCAATGGATCATGAAATTTCACGACTGGTGGACTTGATTCGAGTCTTTCAGACTTAAAGCTCTGATGAGCTTCCTCACCACGCTTTTCTGCTTCTAGCAACTGTGTGGCAATCTGCCTTGTTGCAGCAGCAGCTGCAGACAGACTGACTCGTTCTTGTTGATTTTCTTCAAAGGGATTAACCCAGTTTTTCAGGGTTTCCACAACAGCATTGACAGCCAGTTCATCCTTTTTAATTCTGCTGTTCTGTAACTCTACATGTCCATGATCAGATTTGCCTGTGACAACACATCTCGGAGATGACGCAAGAAGGATGACCGGTATTCTGCTGTCACGAAGAACCGACTCACTGCACCAGGTTTGAGACTTTTCTTGCGCACACCTCCCGCAACTTTTGTGTCACGATTGGCTGTCTCTTCAATTGTCTGGTCCAAGGATATCTGAGCAAAGGGGTTCTTTTCTCCTTGTTGGACAGAAAACTCTCCTTCAAGGAAGTGTTGAAGCACTTCTGGATGGTCATTTCTGAGCTGGGACATTTCAGCGTAGTATACTGGAAGGTACCGGGCATAATTCTGTCGGTCATAGGCGAAGTGCCAGACAATCATGCCACGAACTGCAGTCATGTGCAAGTTCCAATCACCTTCTCTGGAAGAGCGAATTAGTGCCAGCAATACTCCCCCAACCATGTCAAAGTATGACATCCATAACGCTGAAAGAGGTCCATTGGTGTGCCGTAGATGTTCACAATATTTCTCAAAATGTTCCAGCATCTGCAAGAACAATTCATGGTTCAGCGTCTCTTCATATTTGGAACTTTGACGAGAAGTGTCCAGAAGATCACTCAGTAATTCCAAGAACTGATCGATCTGGTTCATCTGTGTCGGTTGTTGTTCCTTCAGCCAAAGCAGAAATCCCGCCCATAGCAATCTGAAAAGGGCCTCATATATGTATTTGTGCGTTCGGAGAGACCTGTTATACTGTCTGCCTGCCATGACACTCGTTACAGACCCTTCTGCCACTATTCCTGCCTCAATGCAAAGGTCACGCAGGCCTGCATCCTCAAAACGTTTTCCAAGTATTCCCAGAAAGTTGCAGACCATATGAAAAGAGCCGAGGCAAAGAATTACTCCGGGATATTGACATCTGTGTTTCCACAGAGCTTCTGCCACTTTGGAATAAAGGGCCTGGTCGAATACCAGTACAACCTCTTGAAGATGTAGGCTTTCTTTTACCTTCATTGACCTGTTCAAAATCTCAGCTGCTGTCACCATGCTGGTTGCTGGAAAATTGATTGGGTTAAGATGGCCTATGTTGTGCTGATGAACTGTCTGGTCCTGTCTCATAATGATGTTGATTCCTGTCTATCCTGGAATAATTTGGTTTTCCGGGTGCATTTGCCATAGAAGAATCCAGATCAAGTCCTTTCTGTGGATGGATTTTTGAGGAAGAGCGTGGTATTCTTCAGCAACTGTTTTGCTTCCCGGTCCTTCTCTTTTCCCGGTGTTATAAATTGGAAGCTGTTGTTCTTCATATTTGATGGAACGTTGCTTTTTCTTTTCTATTACAGGTCGTGCCAATTCCAGCTTAGGACCATGCACCTTTTGTTGGACAATGATGCCATTGACCCTGTGGCTTGTTCCTGCTCCTGTTGCAGTTTCCTCGAGGAAATTTATATTGTCCCAAACGAGAGCGGAATATGTGGGGGTTAACACAACCAGGAAGTGGGACAGAATCATCTGAGGATGAGGCTATTTTCTGAAGGCTCAAGGCAGTGTCGTTTTCCTCGACAACAGTATATGAAACTCCATGCCCTAGTTTGTTCATTATCTGGATGATTTCCGAGTTTCCTGTCAGTGTTTTCACTGCATTTGATAGCAAAATGTGCTTCGGTGGTTTCACACGACCACAGGTGACACTGTAGACCAGATCTTGGCCATATGAATCCACTAACAGTTGGATTTTCTGCGAGGCACTGTGATAGCTTGGTTCCCCTGAAAGGACACGCGTTATGAAGATTTGCAGAAGTTCTGGTAATCGGAAGCCACTCCAGTTCACCAAAGCGGGTGTGAAAGGCCACACTTGATCCTGGCGGATCTCTTTTATGGAATATCAAATTATTTGGCCAGCTTTGATAACGACAGAAGAATCACCAGATGTTACTGCTGTAAGGGTTTCTATCTTGTCCTTGAGCTTCTGGTTCTCTTTCACAAGTTCGTAGAGTGTGAGAGTGTGAGGGAATACGAGTGTTTTCCCTTTATCATCTTTACAGAAATGTAAATTATCTGCAAATTCCTTTTCAATATTTCGTCGAATATGCTTCTTGGTGGATTCTTTGGTCATCGTGATCCCTGTGTTTGACATCACCTCAACGACGATTGCTGTGAGATCAATCATCTTTAATACACGAGGATTCGTGAATAAATCATCACGGATAAATGTGTCGAGCGATTCGTTCGCATGTCTTTCAGCTTCAGACACTTTTTGTATTTGCGGAATGTTGGATTTTACATTTTGAAAGAGTTTCAATTTACTTTATCTATTTCAAGTAGTGTATATAACATCATAGTAATGAAATATGCAGTGACATATGCATATTCTGCCATGTGGATTAAAATTTCTTAAATATTGAAAAACGACAGGAATTCAGCGTCGGTCATTTTGAATTTGGCTAATTCAACGCTTCAGCTACTCCGTTTTGCTTGCTATCATGCATTTCCACATCATAGAGGTCATAAGCTTTCCAATGATACCAAACACAACCGGGCACTAATTTGGGACCGACAAAGTGGTCGGCCTCATGGACTAGTTATTTCATATCTTCCTCGCGTCTGTTGGTCAGAGTCTTGTCTTTTCGTCCGTCGAAATAGAGTCCAGAGATCTTCGACTCTGCGGCTGCCATTCCCATGTTGCCGAGCAACCACATGAGAGAGGGTCCTATGTGTTGGCAAAGACAAGCTGGTAAACTATGCGAGGAATTTTCCATTGCTTGTAATAATTATAATATAATGGGCTCATCTGCCACATTATTTATATTAATTTCTGGTGTAATATTATGGTACATAATCAAAGTCATAATTAAATATTTCAACTGTTTAAAACAAACAGATTATAAATTATTATGCATACTGCATAGTTGTATAATATCATTAACACAGGCAATATAAATTGCAAAAGTAGTTTTGGAGTTATCCCCCTTGAAATATTTATTTTCACGAAAGTTATTAATATTTTGAGTGAGTTGGGCTACCTGAAGTCATTGTTTTAAATGATTATAATTTTGCATAATGAGTAATTAGTGGGTCCTACATCTTTTACAAACTATTCCAAAGGCATCCTGCATATTCTTATATTTCACTCCACCCTCGGAGACATACTGACACACACTGACATTTATTGTTAGAGATATATACACGCGTCCACAAATGGATACTTTGAGATCTGGGAGGGCTCCGTTCCATCTTCTAAAACCCGCATGTTGAGATAACAACCAATGAGACACACACACACACACACACACACACACACACACACACACACACACACACACACACACACACACACCAACATTACAAGAGTCTCGCAACCCCTTTGGGGCAAGACTAAAAACAGATAGATTGGTGAATGATGATAGCAAAATGGCAGATTTCATTCATTGTTATTTGCTTCAAGATTTACACAAGAACAATTAGGGGAACAACCAGTCGATCAGGTAATCTATCTGGTGTGAGTAAGGGCTTTTAGAAGAGTTCCAGGCAGTAGTAGAGGCAGTTAAGCAGCAGCTCGGAAAGCCAAGACAAGATGAAGCTCCAAGGCCAGATAATATCATTACTGATCTGGTCTAGGGGGTAAACGCAGGATATATGAGAATAGATAATTCTTAATAAGTGTTAGCACAAATGGGGTGTAGTCCCATTAAATTATAGAATGTGTCAAGCATCTGTTTGGAAAGATTGCCCCCCCCCATCCCAGTGTCTGTGTCTAGGCCACACCTTGCCCCTGTCCTACATTCATAAACCTTTGCTATCATACATCTGTTTTTGTGTGAAACTTTCCTTAGCTAACAGTCACAAACATTGAATGATGTAACCTATCCTAATACATACCAAAACATTTTACTTTTATCCCCCCTCTACTGTGATTCTAACAACCAATTTTGTCCGCTGCTCGGCATGCTGGTTCCCTTCCACGATCTGAGCATGCCTCCCAGGTTTTTAAACTACAGTGTATGCTTCAGCACAATTTACTGGCTGGGCAGTGTGACTCCAATGTGGCTTACCAGGCTACCCTTCCCCCCATGGCACCCAAGCCCTGGGGACCATCCTGAAGCATCATCCCATGTTCCAAACTATCATAGGGACATCACTGGCTACCATTGTGGGACTGGTGCTCCCAGGCTCACTGTGCGCTTCCTATCGCTCTTGACTCGGGTTCTCGCTGGGCAATCGGGCTCCCTAACTAAATCGCCCACCTGGTATTTCCCGGTAGCTTCCAGCCACCCAGGAGGCTGCAGGCCGGTGCTTATTCCTCTCCACTCTATTTTAACAATGGTGCCACACTCCCAGCCATTCACTACACATTTGCACTCCACCCATTAAATATCATCCATCCCAAATCCTGTGGCAACAAGAGAATGGAGGAGGGCAAGACATTCTAACCTACTTCTTCCAAATTATAACCATTTAATGTCATTTTAAAATTTCCCAGCTACACTGAACAAGAAAACATCTGAACTTTGTGTGGACAATGCATTTCAGAAATTTTGTTTCTTGAAATTGAAAGTAGAAGGAAAACATGAGGTGATTGTCAACTTTTGAGAAGCACACTGTGGGAAATACTACGAGGATAAAAAGTACAAAAAGAGAGCAGGTGATGAGTTTGACAAACCTCCTCTGATAGCATGTCTTTGCGTGGCTGGATATCTTGGTCCATTGACAATTCAGAAGCAGGCTCGACTAATGCGCTTGCAAGTTTTGTATCGGAGCTTGCCAAGGCTTTGTCGAATGTGGAAAGAACGTGCTTGTCGATGTCTGAACCATGAAGGAATCTTTCCACAGGAATCTTTGTGTTATTATCTCTGCTCTTTTGAGCTAAGTTGGTTCGATCTGGTCTCTGAACCAGCAGGTGAAGTTCACCTCGAGAACAACGTAGGGCTTCTATAACGTTGTTATGCAACATCCCTGCAACAGACCTTCCGTTCACCTTTGCAAGATAAACAAACAAAAAACAATTAATGAGACAAATAAACAAATGAGACTAAATAGGTTCCTTACTACTTTCCAAGAGTTACACATTTCTGGTGACAAGTGATGGTTGTTGAGAGTTGTTGCAAGGAGTGGTGTAAAGGTGATATCAGTGAATTTTAGGAAGAAAAATTATGACCAGTGTATTCGGGTACCAAAGATAGCGCCGTCTTATTAAATCGTTCGACTTGATCAGTTGAAGACATTGATTTGTTTTGTCAAAGTATTTCTACTGAGCTCACGGAACACTACTGCCAACGAACGGGATGTGACAAACTCTCCAAGACGGCGAACAATTTTCTATAAAAACAAAATTTAAGTCTTTCTCGCAAACATAATTTAAATAAAAAGGCTGCAGGATACACCATTATTATTATTATTATGAGTTTTTAAATAAAATGCATAAATCTTGAAGCAGAGCAATTTTTTTTTACAAAAACCTCTTATAAGAGTAGTCTGCAAAATTTCCACAAACTCTTCTTGTTAATAAAATAATTGTGTGGATTGCAAATCAAAATTGGTGAAAGTCCTTCTTCCATCATAACTTCTTCCTCAATGACAATACCTTCAAAAAACCCCCAAAGAATCAACTTCTGCTGCAAGCCATACAATTATTGATTCTTTACATGATGTGTGGAAATGTTTTACGTGTGTGTGTGTGTGTGTGTGTGTGTGTGTGTGTGTGTGTGTGTGTGTGTGTGTGTGTGTGTGTTCATTACAGAGCAACAGATAAAACATTTGCAGGAGGTAAGAAAATGCATATAACAGACTATCAAAAAAGAGCAATTATGGGTCGATAAAGGAAAAACAATATTCATGTCGTTTTTCAAAAAAGAAAGTTTTTTTTTATTGATGAATGAAGAAACCTTTTCAAATAACCTGATGTACTGAATCTTACTACTGTGACGGAGTCTATCAAGAATGTAAGAGTTTGGTAAAATATTACATTTAATCTGTTTATTTGTTTGTTTATTTGCTTTTATATTTTTTGTTCTCTGACCAGTTTCGCAGTGATGGATTTTGTGAATTCTTAATACTAGTGCATGCCCGTAGGTGCAAACAAAACAAAACAAAAAACTTTCAAACTGCATGCCAGAAACAACTACACAGGCCGTTCCTTCGCTCTCACGTGCCCGTACATGCGTGGCCGTACATGCAAAAAAATAACTTTCAAACTGCGTGCCAGAAACAACAACCACACAGGCCGTTCCTTCGCTCTCGTAAACGATGACTGGATGGGGCATTGTGTTTATCTATAAATGCGCATAAGAAATCGAGAAATTATTAGAATACAGTAAGTCATCATGATGCGGAAGTAGTGCGTGCCCATATGGAATGTTCACATGCAATCCACAAATTATTGCTTGCATTGATTTTGCCTTTTATCGCAAGGAAAAACACAAAGAGAAGAGGAAAGAGGAGAAAAAAAAAAACGTGAAAAAAATAATTTACTTCCTGCTTCAGAGCATACCAGCACTCTGATGTTACCCAAATTTATGCACCATCTAATATGAAAACGATCATAACTTGGAGCATTGTGTTTATCTATAAATCTTCTTCTTCTTTCGGCTGCTCCCGTTAGGGGTCGCCACAGCGGATCATCCGTATGATCCGCATAGTGATTTGGCACATGTTTTACGCCGGATGCCCTTCCTGACGCAACCCTGGTCGCCTCTTACGACACAGGGATATGGTACACCTATTTTAACCGGGGTATACACCGGCCCAGTACACTGGTACTCATTTCGCCGACCTCGGAAGGATGACGGGCTGAGTCAACCCCCTGGTGTATTAATTCAGTGGTCCAACGGGGCTTGAACTCAGGACCTTTTGGATCCCAAGCCGCTGCCCTAACCACTGCGCCAACACCAGGCTTAGTTTTATCTATAAATAAAGCTTAGTTGTTTATCTATAAATGTGCATAACTAATTGAGAAATTATTAGAATACACGGAAAAAAAAAAACGTGCAAAAAAATAATTTACTTCCTGCTTCAGAGCATACCAGCACTCTGATGTTACCCAAATTTATGCACCATCTAATATGAAAACGATCATAACTTGGGGCATTGTGTTTATCTATAAATGTGCATAAGAAATCGAGAAATTATGAGAATACACGAAAAAAAAAACATGCAAAAAAATAACTGACTTCCTGCTTCGGAGCATACCAGCACTCTGATGTTACCGAAATTCATGCACCATCTAATATGAAAACGATCATAACTTGGGGCATTGTGTTTATCTATAAATGCGCATAAATGGAGAAATTATTAGAATACACGAAGTCATCATTATCCGGAAGCCCGTACGTTGTAACCCGTAATGGGGAACGCAGCTGCCCATAAAAAAACAAACAAACAAAGAAAAAAATAAATAAATAAATATTCAAATCGCGAGCAACAAACAACAACCACACAGGCCGTTTCTTCGCTCTCGCATGCCCGTAGTGGGTGGCGCGGAAGTTCGCATGTCACAGTTACAATGACTCGCAATTTAGGTTTTAATGGCCAATTATTCAATTAGCGCCAACGTATTTTGCCTTTTCGCAATGTCATCGCAAGGAAAAACAAAAAGAGAAGAGAAGAGAGAAAAAAAATTACTTCCTGGTTCGGAGCACACCTGCACTCTGATGTTACCGAAATTTATGCACCGTCTCATATGAAAACGATCATAACTTGCGGCATTGTGTTTATCTATAAATGCGCATAAGAAATCGAGAAATTATGAGAATACACGAAGTCATCACTCTCCGGAAGTCCGTACGTTGTAACCCGTAATGGGGAACGCTGCTGAGGTTCCCTTCCCCATCGGCCACGCCCACGCAACAATGTGTATTGTCATTGGTTTGGTAAATAAATGGCCATAACTTGGGAAGCACTTGTCCGATTAATATCAAACCTTGAAAAGGCACATCCTCAGGTCCCCAGCAATATACCTGGCAAGTTTCAATTAGATCGGACCGCTGGTTGTCGAGAAACAGCGGTCACACACACACACACACACACACACACACACACACACACACACACACACACACACACACACAGATTGCTGGAATTATAGATAGATTGAATGTAGACCACAAAGTTTCTGACGCTTTCTGTCCCATTCTGTCACCTTTACCTTTAGCTGAAGACTGTTGTTTCGCTGAATATCTTCATTTGTCTGTGAACCTTGTCCTTCAATTCATTTCATTGCTTTTCATGTTACATGAGGCTAAACCCGGCTCTAGCAGGGAAAATGGCCGTAAAAATACCTGTTGTTTGTTGTGATGCTTTTCATGTCAAATAAATAATCTATTCCACTATCATCCTTTCTCCCTCCTACAATCCTCCGTTCCCTTCCTTTTTCCATTTTATTTTATCCCTTTTCCATTTTTCTTTTTGGACACAATGTCAAGGCTCATATAAGAGTGAACACACAACAAAGGGAGCAAGACACAAGAGGGGCAGGAGAAGGAAGCACAAAGCAGTGAAGAACAGAGACATGAGGAGATCTGTGAAAGGGAGAGGGTTGGGGAGGGGTACACAGGGAAAACAAGACGGACACTACAGGGACTTTCAGCTCCTTTCATGACAGGGACTGTCAGGAAGGAAGGCAGGGAAGTTGACGGAGGTGGGTTTAGGGTGGATTAATGGGGGTAGAAAAGATCGTGGTTTTGGATTGGGGAAGATAAGAGATGGTGGTGAACGGCTGTTTTGAAGACCTGGAGGGAAGAGTGGGATTGAAGAGAGTGAGGGATTTTGTTCTAGAGGTGGGAAAAAAAGAGGAAAGAAAGAATAAAGGTAAGCAGTGATTCTTGATTTTGGTAGTTTCACCAGAAGGAGGTTGCTGGTGGACCTTCAGCACCCTGCGGAAATATAGGGGGGACAGATCACAGAAAGAGTGGGGGGGGGCGAGGCCAGAGAGGATACAGTAAAAGACAAAGACCACAGACCTGTCTGCAGTGTGACAGTGAGAAACCTAAAGACTCCACCTCATCACGGGAGAGGCTAATGATCCTAAATGCTTTGGTTTCCACAGTGTGAAGCCGAGAAAGATGAGAGGCAGGAGCACCAGCCCAGAGGAGAGAGCAGTACTCCATCAGGCTGTGAACGAAAGCTTTATATCTGGTCAGGAGCTCAGGTGGGCCGAGGAAGGACTTTGCACGATGGAGGATTCCCAGTCAGCCACTGGCTTTGGAGGCCAGCTTGGAAATGTGGCTTTCCCAGGAAAGATGATGGGAGATAATGAGACCCAGAAGCTTGAATGAAAGGACTTCTTCAAGAGGATTGTTGAGAAAGTAGATGGCGGAGGCGGGGGGGGGGGGTTCCAGATGGTTCTTTTGGAGAGACAGAGTGAGAGTGTGAGATTGGTCAGGATTGAAAGACATGTTCCACGCAGGAACAGTTTGTGAATTTATCCAGATCTGCAGAGGGTGAAGAGGCTGCTGCTTGCTGATCTGAGGGATAACAGATGGTATGGCAGAGGGCGCAGTCATCAGCAAAAAGATATAGAGGATTTTCCAGAGAGTCGGAGAGATCATTGATGAAAACCAGAAAAAGAACAGGGCCCAGAACACTGCTTTGGGGAAGCAACCCCCCTCTGTTGCAGCTCCCACAATACAGACTCACTACTCACCAACACTAAATTCCCTTTTGGATCCATCTTGGCCACCCCATGCATCCTCCCTATACCAATTGTTTGTCTGTCTTAGATTTGGCTCTGCTGTTGGTGTCCCCCACCCCATCTCTCTGCTGTTCATTTGGTCCTGTTGAGTCTTGATCCATTCAGTGTACGAGTACTAGCTATTCCACGAGCCTCAACTATGTATACAAAAAAAAAAAAAAAAATAATGATCGCCTTTTTCAAACCTGAACCACCTTCAAAGGCATATTCAACCTCACTCTTCCCTCGAGGGCTCTAAGACATCTGTTAGCCACCGTCTCAGGTTATCCCTCCATCAAACAACCATGATCTTTTCTACCCTGATTAACCCTTACAAACCCCCCTCTGCCTGGGTTTCCAATTTTTTTTCTTCCACTTCTGTGATTGTGAGTATACATCTGTATTACTCTTGTTCATCTCATATCCTTCCCTTGCTCTCATTCTTCCCCTGGTTTCTCTGGGTCTCCCTCCTTTCTGCCCATCAATCTCACATTTCGTGTATTCCCCCACTCCCTCTTCATCTTGTGCTGCGTCTTGAACTTTTGTGTGTTCTTAATCCTCCACGAGCCTCACACACCATACAAAAAACCCTCAATTTCCTTCTCTGATGGTTCTCACAACTTCCAACAAATTTATCCTGAAGTGGACAATTACAATTGCTGTAATATTCTATTTTGTGTTACTCTGAATATTATTTTCTGCGGAATTAGGAAACATAGATGTCTCATAACGTTTATTTTGTGGCTTCAGATTCATTTTGTGGTGACAGGTCACATATGTTGCTGGCGTCACTGTATAAATGGTGGAAATAATCATCCATCAAACCAAGTTTATAGTATGTACCTCCAGTATGTGGTCGCCGACACAAAGCTTGCCTTCCATTTCTGCTACCCCTCCGGAGACGACGGTTTTTATTGACACGGGTTGCTCACGGTCGCCTCCAACCACTGAAAATCCCAGGGAGCCACCGTCAGGCTTGTCAAAGTGAACATGGAAGATGTCACTCTGCGATGGTGCAGAAACAAGTCACTTGGACAAAAACTCACCTCGATTAACGATTTATTTTGTAACATTTCATGTCCATGATCATTGCACTACAGACTGCATTTTTGTTGTGTAGATTACATCAACTTTTCCTACCGGTAATGACTCGGTATCAGACAGGGTACCCGGGCTTTCATTATCAAAGCTGACATTGGGAGTAGTGTCTGAAAATAAAAGGTTTAGCCATTAGAAGTTAGCCAACAATATAATGGTCAAGAACCAATGACAACTCACTGCTAACAAACATTTGGCCACCATTGGTCACATATACCAGTCAAAAGTTATTGATATTCCAGCAAAAAAAATAACACAAAGGAAAAACAATAGAAAAAAAAGAGAGATAAAACCATTGCGTTGGATGTCGTCCAACAGTCCAAGAGCTCGGTGATTGTTAATCAAGCTAGGTAACAAGGTTGCCCAACAAAAATGTAAAAACGTTTTTGATTCAGACGTTTCTCAAAAGTACCGCTCGCTACATGTACATGCTGTATGTGAAGTATTAAAATGAAGGTAATTATGTGGTGGACACAAATAACCCATGGGCTATACATCGAATTAGTTCCAAAAAGTACAACTTCGGGATACACTCATGTGTGGGTGATACAGTATTTTATCATACGGTATGTGACATGACCACAGGAGGCCAAGTAAAATGATCATGAAGAAACAAAATGAGGTCTTTTTATTTTCCTTTTCACGAGATTAATTGTAATAGCTTTAATTACAATTACTTCGCATATTTCACCAATATATATATATATATATATATATATATATATATATATATATATATATATATATATATATATATATATATATATATATATATATATATATCGAATTCCAAAACCATTCAAGGTGACGGTAAGTCGTCTTCCGTAAAGCCAACAAAGACCTCGTCTTCAGTGTCACTGTGAAACAGCTGAGGCAGCTT
>NC_140965.1:114928140-114985640 GCF_056783735.1 Eptatretus burgeri | reverse complement strand
ATACATATATATATATATATACATATATATATATACATACATATATATATATATATATATATATATATATATATATATATATATATATATATATATATATATATATATATATATATAGCGCCTCTCCCTTCCAGCAATCATATTGTCAGTTGGGAAACGAGTAAGTGGGTACCTGACTGAGTACTACAACGGTGTGGGAGCTGTGCCCTGGCAGAACAGGATGGTGGGATTACAGGAGAATGCTGACCAAGCCTGATTGTTCAAAGTGTTCGGTGACTTGTCAATGGTGCATCCACAAACATTGCGTGTGACCCAATTGTTCATCTGCCTTGATAGGGGCTTGTGGGTGTGACCATATTTTGTGTGTGACCTAATTTATGTAAAAATATGTGACCTAATTTATGTAAAAATATGTGTGACGTGATTTATGAATGATGGGAATGTGAAAGGAATGATGGGAAAGTGAAACGTTTGCATTGAAGGCCATTACTCAGAACAGGAGAGAAAGAGGACAGACAATGCTGGTTTTACAATATGGACTGAGTTTTTTTGTTTTGTTTTGTTTTTTTGTTTTTTTAGTCATATCTGGATTGAACTGTTGTGAATCTATCTACATTACATTGCATGTCACATTTGTCGCACCTTCTGACTCATGGAAACTAAATTGAGAAGGGTTTGAGACCGGTTCGAAACAACCGCGACGTCTCTGTGACTATTTTGAGATAAAATTTGTCGCACAAATTTTTTGAACATGTTCAAAATTCCAGTGACACCAGAGCGACGTCCTGCGACTCATGCGAGGAAATTGAGAACCACCGCGAATGTTTCCAGACATTTTGGAGAATCCCGTTCGCATTTTGTCGCGAGCTGTCGCAGCCCAGTGAGATACAGGCTTACGCAGCAACGTGTTCTTTCATTGGTTGGTAAATAAATGGCCATAACTTTGGAAGCACTTGTCCGATTAATATGAAACCTTGAAAAGGCACATCCACAGGGCCTCAGCAATATACCTGGCAAGTTTCAATTTGATCGGCCCAGTGGTTGTCGAGAAACAGCGGTCACAGACACACACACACACACACACACACACACACACACACACACACACACACACACACACACACACACACACACACAGACACAGACACAGACACAGACACAGACACAGACACAGACACACACATTGCTGGAATTATAGATGGATTAGTCCCTTGAATTTATAAAAAAAAAACAACAAAAAAAGTATTTACATTTGGACAAAGTAATCTCGACCAAACTCGGCCTAATGTTGAGAATGCATCGGTTTGCAATTAAAATCAAATAGAGATACAATGAAAGATACAACATATTGAACTTGGGCAAAAACACAGTTGTGAAAACATTTACCTTGTGGCTTTAATGCAGACCTGGGGACCAGAGTTTGAAATCATCATCTCACCCTCACGCCGTAACATTCCCATGGTGCTTTTGCCATCAATATAGTGGAGCCGATCTCCTGGGATGAGTGAGCCATCGAGAGCAGCAGGAGAGCCAGCAAGCACACCAGACAAATGTAACGCTTGCAAGGGTGTCCCCATACCGCCACAGAGCAATAGGCCTAAGGCACACAGGTGTAGGCAGTTCAAAAAAATAAAAAATAACACCGAATATCATGATAAATTTTTGGGTTCAACTAAATCAACAACATGTTCACTATTTTGCATTTTGTTAAAATTCACAGAGACGGGAAGTAGCTGGAAATTATTTGTCAAAAATTTAACTCCATACTTAAATGTATGAGCAAAATGCAAAATATTATGATGCTCATATCAGGTGTTTCTTTACATGATTGCGTCACCCGATGTGAGCAACTATAGTGCAACTAAGTTGAATAAAACTCTCAAAATAAATCAAAGCATCGACACTTTAACAACATTATTCCTTTCATACATCTGTAATGCTTCCAGTCAACAAATTACATGACTAAAATATCTTGTTTCAATTTCACAATTTTGACCATAAACCAATCAATGTAAAGCTGCTGCTTTTGAACATCCAAATATCTGAATCGATTTCAGTAATTCTGGCAAAATTCCCTGATAGTCACCTCAGCAAAAGTATTTTGTTTTTCTTATTGTGGGATTACAACAAAGTGGAATTGCATGACTGTGGGTGAAGGAATATCAGGATTATCATCAGAATGTAATCATAGGATATATAACGAGCAGGAAGTTCCAGGTAATGTAAAATGTGACTTCAAATCCTCAATGCCCACTCCTCCCAACCCAACCCCAAGTTCTCAACAACCCCTCCTACTCAACCCCAAGTCCTCAACCCCCACCCCAATGCCTCAACCCACTCCACTAACTCTCTGTCCCCTCTCTGCCCTCTCCCCACCCCAACTCTCTGTCCACCTCTCCCCATTTCTTTTTCAAGTCATCAGCACTCCTTCCTCCGTCCAAAACCAAAGTCCTCAAATCCCCCCTCCCAGCACCTCAAGCTCTCACTCCCAACTCTCATCCCCCAACGCTGTACTCCTCTCCCCCTTTCTTCCAGTTCCGAACAACAATCCTCTTCCCATTTCCCAAGAGCAATGTTAAAAGTAAATAACGACTCAATGTTTCATTCATAATCTCACGAGATCCCATCATCTCACGATTATTCAGTAAAAATAGTGGAGAAGTATGCTAAATGATTAAAAACTACAAGGGCACTCTTTGACGTCGTGAAGTCGCAAGTTATGCCCCCACCCACATTAAAATAAAAAATGGCTGCTGAACCACATGACCGATGACATCATGAATTTTTTGCCTCATACAATTTCATGTTCAATTTCAAGTTCAAGTTTATTTCCACAATCATCACTAAAATACAAAAATGAGTAATTAAGACAATATGAATATGAAGTGACATGGAGGAGTCTATGTTAAAAGCCAGGCTTGTATTACAGGAAATAGACCCCAATTTCATACATATAAGTGAAATACATACATGTATTACATACACCTGGACTTATTTGAACAACACAGATTTAGAGTGAAAGAAGAAGAAGAAATACAGGAAAGAGAAGAGGGAGAACGATAGGGAACGGGGAGTGGGAAGAGGGGGAAAAGAGAGAGAGGACTCCAGTAAATACAGTAAAAATTTCACCATTATCTTGAAATTATCCTACTTGGAATACTGGTGAACAGAATAAGATTATCTGTGTGTCAGCTCTATATTTATTCAAACGTACTAATTTCAATTTATGTTTTGAATAAAGGCTAGGAGTTGATTTCAGGATCAAGTTGAATGAATTCCAAAATTTGGGTCCCGCCAAAACTAATTGTTTCTTTGCAGAATTTGTTCAAACGTGTGGGAGATGGAGCATCCCATTTTGTCTTGTCATGTAACCATGGACTTGATCATTTTGGTAAACAATTGCACGAAGTTATTCGGTAATTCTTGTCTCTCTCGCTGGAACATAAGGGTTCCCAACTGGTAAAACGACAATTCATTTATCTTTAAAATTTTGTTTTCAAGAAATAAATCGTTTGTATGAGACCGAGAGCCTTTGTTGCAAGTAAGTCTTATAACTTTTTTTGAATCATTAAAATCTTATCTATCTGCAGCTTCAAATAATTTCCCCAAGCAGGTAAACAATAATTCAGTGTAGACAAGATCCGAGTAGCATACAATGAAAGAAGTATTTCTTTCGGGAATTTTTTTTCAACTTATTAATGATGTTAATCACTTCTAGAAATATTTTTGCCTAAGTTATTCAAATTCATTGTCCATGACATATTTTCATCAATTACAACACCAAAAAATGTGGTGGTCTCTACTTGCCATAAACATTTTTGATGAATAAGAATGGGGATTGTGCTACTAAAAACCATGTAGTTGGTTTTATTTAAGTTTAATGAGAGCTTATTAGCCATTATCCATTCAAAAACACCTTTTAGTTGAGTATTGACTTTCAACTAGATGGATCTGGGTGAGAGAAAAAAGATTTGAGTCATCAGCAAACAATATGAATGACAATATATTGGAGGATTGATAGAAATCATTAATATAAATTATGAACAACAGAGGCCTGAATATAGAGCCCTGTGGGACACCACATGTGACCAGTTTATGGCTTGATTCACAGTTATTCAACACAACGAACTGTTTTCTCGTTGTAAGGTAGTTCTCAAACTTCACCAAGGCATTGCCTCCAATTCCGTAGTACGATAATTTATGCAGAAGAATGATTTGATCGATGGTATCAAAAGCCTTAGAGAAGTCAAGGAAAATACTGATGGTATGAGAATGACGATCAATGGCATTTACAGTGTTATCAATGAATGCTCGTAAAGCACGTTTAGTATTGTGTTTCTAACAGAAACTAAATTGTGAATTACGCAGATCATTAAATACATTGGGAAAGTTAATCACTCAAATATACATAATTTTTTCAAAAATTTTAGAGAAAATTATTACAAATGAAATTGGGCGGTAATTTCAAACCTCTTGAGAGTCACCCTATTTATTAATAGGAACAATTTTGGTGATTTTCATTTTGTCAGGTACAACTCCAGAGGTGAGAGACAAATTAAATATATGTGTTAATGGAATGATAATTTCAGGAAGTACATGTTTAACCAGGACATTATTCATTCCATCATGACCTGCTCTCTGCTTTTGAAATGACTTAGAATATCCTTAATTCCATCGGCATGAGTTGGAAAAAGAAATAATGGATTTATGTTCGGATGTTTATCCAAAAAAATTAAAATAATCAGTAACAATTCTGTTTGGAACAGTACTCTTGGCTAAATTTTGTCCAATATAAATAAAATAATCATTAAAATGTTAGACAATAGCACTTTTATCCTCAACTTGAACATTATTTAACTTAAGTTGCTTAACTGAAGTATCTTTCTTACTCTTATTCATAACTCCATTTATGATTTTCCAAGTGCCCTTCATATCACTTATTTTCATGTATCTGTTTCGACAAATAATCTCTTTTTACATTTCTGAAAAGTTTTGTAAGTACATTTTTATCATTGGTGCATTTAAGTCGCATTTGTTCAATGGGGTTTAATTTATACTTGTAATACAACTTTTTTTTCTCTTTATTGATCTCAATAAGGATATAGTGATCCATGGAGATGTTGGAACTTTCCTATAATCTGAGAATTTCAATATCTCTAAAGGGATTGTTTTCATCATAAATATGAGTTAAGATTTCCATAAACTTATCAAAGATTTATTACTATCTTGCAGGACTAAGACCTCAAACCAATCAATTATGCTTAGATTTTTTTTTAAATTTATGAACATTTTCAGAAGTCAACTTGCAAGTTAGTTTACCAATAGTAGATTTAAGGCACGAAATTAAATCAGGTATTTGGGCAAAGACTGGGAAATGGTCTGTAATGTCTGAGAAGACAAATCCTGCTTCAGAAAGTGGATAAACATTAGTGAAAATATTATCAATCAATGTAGCTGATTGTTCAGTTATTCTTGTTGGTATGGCTAGAATTGGAATTAATGAAGTTGCCAATATTATGTCCAAAAACTCTTGTGAAAAAGAGTTTTGGCCACAACAAAGAAAGTCAACATTAAAATCCATCCATCCATCCATCCATTGAAGCCATACTCTGCAGAGAGAGTTGGTGCTGCCGAAGCAGTCTCCTTGGATATTGGCTACAATCCAGCACAGGTCACCACTCCAACACAGGATACCAGCAAGCAGGCACTCATTTTGCTGACCTCAGAATTATGACAGGCAGTGTCAACTCCATCCATCCATCCATTGGGACCATACTCTGTGCAGAGCGTAGGTGCTGCCAAAGCAGTCTCCTTGGCTATTGGGCACAATCTTGGACGGGTCGCCACTCCGACACAGTATACCAGCAAGCCGACACTCATTTTGCTGAGCTCGAAAGGATGACAGGTCGAGTTAACCCCACCTGGTATTAATTCAACAGCCGAGTGGGATTTGAACTCAGGATCCTGGGATCCCAATCCCACCACCCTAACAATTAAGCCAACACCAGGTATACATTAAAATCACCCATCAAAAAGCAGTGTTTATCTGTAAATATAGCATTTGATAAAGAACTTGAAATTCTTTGAAAAATTAGTTTTGATATGAGCTTGATGGTCTGTCGATAACACCGATCAATATTCCTTTTTTTTTCTTTTCTTTCTTTTTACCAGGATTAAGGATTTCTAGAAAAATCGTTTCTAGTACAGGAATCATGAAATTTAACTCAGAAAGTATGTTAAAATCATAATTTAAGGGAATGAACAATGCAACTCCACCTCCTCTAGTTAGCCTATTATTTGTTATTCATTCAAAACCTGACAATGAAAAAAGAGAACATGGATTATGTCAGAGCCATGTTTCCGAAAGACCAGTCACAGAAGTTTTTTGGTTTATTTTTTCTCAAAGCAGGTTCAAATTTCCAAAATGTTTACTCCTACTTCTGTTTACATGTGATAAAGAAAAATATTTTGTTCATGGGATATAAATTTTTTGAGAACTGATTCTCTGTATGACATTGGATGGATGTATTTGATACTGTATCATTTAGATCAATACTGAATCAAATTCAGCCTGATTATTATTATTAAAAGATACAGTGATCTCATCATCAAATTTATAATTTTTAATTGACATTAATTTTATCCAAGGTGGCATTTTGCATCACACATTTGAAGCTCATCAGATTCCAAGGAACTGAAAGAGAAGATATCAAAAATTGACTTAATCATTTAAATATGAAATACATTTAAATTGTGATGAAGATTGTCAGTATTTAGAACCCCCGAAGATAAGGTAAGAAGGGAAGAAAAAAAAGATGAAAGAAGAAGAGAAGAGAAGAGATATCACAGAGTAAGGGGAAAAATTATGGAACAATACAAAATAGAGAGAAACATGATCACACAGAAAAGCGTGTGGATTTGGCAAGAAAAAAATTTAAAAATAAAAGTCATAGCTTGTCGTTGCTCTTAAAATAAATTTGCACTCAAAATCATTGTATTCTGAAGTAAGAAAGAAAAAATAGAACCTAAATATACATCTTGTCCAAGTATTTGTTCTGAAATATTTGCAAGCATCTGTTTGATATTATTGATTTAACACTAATCAAGAAAACTAAATTTTATGAACACTCAAAACTAGTGGAATAAAGATACAATTGGTAGAACAATATAGTGAAAAAGTATCACATTTGATGATCTGCTTAAGGTGTGTATGTGGGTGTGTGGTACAAGGAGCACTCCGAGCATTTTAAACTGATGAACAATTTCGTTACACTTTGATTGTCAGACATTCAATAAGTCATTCCAGATTGACCTGTTCGCTGGAGACATACACAGTTTTGTGGGATGTATCACCAGTGTAACACATCATTCCACGTGACACCATCCCCCATGAGTTACTTACAGAATTAAAACACTAACAGCATCTATTGATGTGTCCAGTAATTACCAGGTCGCCATGTATGGACATTTCACAATGGAAACATTCAGCGCATCTTAGTGTAAATCACCATCTTTCAACAAAGAGCACCATCTGAGCCGTTACATTTTAAGAACACTCAACATAATCTGCTTGTAGATAGGAAAGACGTCATGCCCTGTGAGTTAAAGAATGGAAACGTTCAGCATATCTATTAGTGTAATTAGCAGTGAGCTAAATACGGACTAATTACACAATGACATCGCTCACCACATCTATTATCAGCTGCCGAATACAGCATCACCATAGAAATCCCCCACAAACCATGCGCAGACTACTCACCCTCCCACAGTTACCCACAATGCATGCATCAAGCTCATAGGAGAGCGTGCCTCCGCAGACCATAATGCAGCCAAGGCATTTCCTGCAAAACTCACGAGCCTCATTGATGAGAAGGGGTACCTGCTGGAGCAGGTCTTTAACACTGATGAGACTGGCTTGTTTTGAAAAAAATGTGCCGACCAGAACGTTCATCTCACAGTGCGAGAGCAAAGCAGCTGGT
Source organism: Eptatretus burgeri (assembly GCF_056783735.1). Lineage (NCBI taxonomy): Eukaryota > Metazoa > Chordata > Myxini > Myxiniformes > Myxinidae > Eptatretus > Eptatretus burgeri. The sequence continues at coordinate 114,977,661 of NC_140965.1, read as the reverse complement.
TTCAAGGCCGCAAAGGATTGGGTATCCCTTCACTACGCAAACGCCGAAGGAGACTTTATAGTAAAGCCCATTATGCTCTACCGTTCCCGAAACCCGCATGCACTGAAGAACAAAAACAAGCAGGCACTGCCTGTGTACTGGAGGACATTTATCGACTTTTATGTACTTTTATCGACAGGATCCATACCCGTTTCGTTCCTCAAGTCAAGAGGTACCTGGCAGGAAAGAACCTTTTGTTCAAGGTACTCCTGCTGCTTGGCAATGCTCCTGGCCACCCCACAGACCTGAACGGCGCTCACCTGAAAGTTGAGGTCATGTTCCTGCCGCTGAACACCGCCTCTGTCATCCAGCTGCTCAACCACGGGGTTATATCAACTTTCAAGACTTATTACTCCCGGGGCACCTCATCTTCATTGTCATCATCATCATCATCTTCATCATTTTGAAAAGTTATGTGTGCTGTATTTGTTTAATAAAAAATTGAAACGGTACATGTTGTTGTTGTATTTTTTGTTTCGCTGTATGGTACGGTATGGTTAAGAGACTTTAAAATGCATTCTTAAATAAATTGGAAACGGTACCTAGTGTTGTCGTTTTCTTTATTTGTAAGTATCTTTAATGAAACTGTAATCATGCATTTGTGGTTGAAAACATTTTAAACTTTAAAAACTTTCTCCTTTGAACCAGGAACTGCCACAAACTTAATGTTATCCCCCTTGTCCCCATTGTACCAATTCCCCGACTTTGGTGGTGTCACCATTTGCGGCCTTTTTCGTGAACAAGGAAGCCCTGCGAACCAATAACATTATCCCCATTGTCTGCATTGTAACAATGACAAAACACTCCGATTACTCCGATTATAACAATTATTCCGACATTCTTCGATTTTTGGGGGGGTTGGGAAAACCCTGGAACTCCCCCCCCCCTCCCCTTTTCCCACTGAAACAATACCCTCACGTTTTCAACATTTTCAGGCTTTTCCCGGACCGTATCCCCCGTGAATGTCGGGGTCCTGGTGTATTTCAATTTTGGTGTCATTTAATACTAAAGTGAAGCATTCTGAAAACTGGAGAGTTGTATTTTGATTCAGGAAATGGCACAATTCTATCGAGAGTGTAGAGGAGAGCAGGCATGCCAATTATTGAAATGGTTGACATTCTGACTGACCACACAAAGCAACACTGTACCGGTCTCTCCGCTTTGACATCGGTGCAGCACAATATTTGGGAGGTCCTCAGGAGGCAGAGGAGCACCGAGGTTCTTCAGTGCACGTCCCACCACCAATCTAACTTGTTGCCCCGTGGCACGCAAAGTTTCCACCACCTGCTGATAGGCCATAGCTGAAACATCCTGTGTGTCCACCTGTATAGATGCAAATTCATAAACAACAAACTTTAAACACATTAAATATTTTAAGCTGTAATCAACTTCCAAGCTGGTATTTCTCATTTGTGTGGATAAAGGCTGACGTCTTACCACTAAGAGGCGATCCCCTGAACGGATTTGGCCATTACGTAAGGCAGAACCTTCCACAACTGCCTGCACATAGCAGCCTCCATCTTCTTGGCCACGGGCTACCGTGAACCCAAGGCCTTCTCCTGGTTGCTTTTCCAGGTTCAGCTCGATCTCTACCTCCTGGTTGGGAATAAAACCAACAAACCCAATGTTTTCTTCTGGGCAGGTGGAATTTTGTGTGAAGCTGCCATATTTAACTATTAACCTTGTGAAACAAAGATATCAACAATCCGGAAGAAAAGAAAATGACACAAGTTTAAAGATGATTGATTGTAAATGAGTAATTTCTGGGGTGAGAAAACTCAAGAAAATAACAAATCCAATGAGATAAAAAGAAAAGCTCACGGGGGCATAGTCATCAAATTCCTCCTCATTCGTTTCATCTTCCATTTCGTCAACCACACCTTCCCAAGCCTCATCTTCCTCTTCATTGTCCAGCTCCTCCGTGTCCTCTATGCTATCAGAACAACTTGACTGCTTATCATGATCAATGGAGTCAACAGAACGATGGAGCAACGGTGGAGATGAGCTGCTCTGTGCATCCAGTTCTTCAAAGCTACCAGGAAATGGCATCTCTGAGGCATCATTATCTGAGATGTTCAAAGAGCTAGGATCCACTGGGTTTGCAAATGTCACATCTGAAAGTCCATGTGGAGAGGACCTGAATGGGACAAATGGTCAATATTAACGTCATTGCATTTACTGCATGAAGATTGCTCAAGGATGTGCAAATACATCGATCGACATTAACTTACATCAAGTGAACAATCTCAGGAGGCGTTTGCACTTACCTGTGACTCTCGAGAGCTTGGTTCGATTCCAAATCTGGCATAACCTCTCTCGTAGGCTCCGATTTAAGGCCATTCGTTTTACCACCTTCGTGCTGTTCCTGAGTGGGTTGCTGCACAGCAAGTGCTTGAATGTGATTTGAATGAATTCCATAAGGATGCAGAGAGCCAAGAGGATTCTGCATCGACAACAGACCCAACTAAAATAAAAAACACAAAACTGGCACTTCTTCATACGCACACTCAACCACTCAACCAACACCAAACACTAATACAAAATCATAAACAGCATCACTAACTCAAACAGCACCATGACACCCTCACGTGCAGCCAGAACTACCACAGACAACATAACATCAGAGAAACAACAAGTTAACATCCTCAAATGAAAGTATTCCCAGACTGCTGGCAGTGCCCCTTGTCAATGAAGTTACATTAAATTTCATCCTGCTGGAAATCTGCTGCTGCTGTTCGAGTACCGAAGCAAGCACGACCGTCTGAATTGAATGACTACCAGCCAATGGCATTCACCTCATTGACAACGAAGTGTTTCGAAAGAATTGTGATGAGATTTCTTATGTAGTCATTAGTGAATTGCATCAACAAATTTCAATTTGCTTACGAACCAGGCAAATCTGTTAACAGTCCTTTGCCTGATGAGGGCCGTCCTACAACAAAATCATACAATTGGGTTTTATGTGAGGACTACCTTCATGGATTTCTCATCCGCACTGAACAAAATTCAACCACAACGATTAATTATTGGAGAATCTGAAAAACCTGAATATAAACCCATCTCTTAGGCCCTTTAAGACCCTTAAGACCCTTTAATACCACTAAGACCCTTTAAGACACCTATGACCCTTTAGACCCCCCAAGACCATAAAGTACCTAAGACCCTTTAAGAACCCTAAGCCCATGTAAGACCCCTAAAACCCTTTAAGACTCGTAAGACCCTTTATAAACATAACACTTTTAAGACCCCAAAGAAACTTCTGACCCCAAATACATTCTAGATGCCCTGCCCCCCGCAAGACCTTTTAAGAACCATAACATCCTTTAGACCCTCAAGATCCCTAAATCTCCAAAGACCATTAAGACCCCCACAACCTTAAAGACCATTAAAACCCTTAAGACCCCAAATGTTTTTGACCCCTAAGAACCTTTAAGACCTTTTAGACCCAAAAGACCATTAACACCCTCAAGACCCCTGGACGGGAGGGAGTTTGTCTCTGGACGTGTCTGGGTGGTGTTTGTCTCTGAGCAGTGTTCGTTTCCAGATTGCGTTAAATATCTCCGGACATGTACAGAGACATGACAGAAGTAAATAGACACCATGATTTTTAAAGAATTTATTTATTTAACATTTGAAGTAAATTTGATCCATTTTAATACTTACACTCGTATTTGGTTGACTTGCCATTTGCAGGTTTCAACACTTTTACTCTTTCAAGCATAGAACTAACGAGTTCCGAAATTTTCTCTTGTGGGATTTCTGCCCAGGCTTCATGGAAAAGGTTGAACAATTCTGTCCGTGATGTTGCTTTCCTGGACTTTTTCCACACAGCTCAATCCAATATGGCCTTGAGGTGTTCAATGGGATTCATGTCAAGAGACTGACTTGGCCATGGAAGTCGCTTGATCCCATTTCTGTCCTGCCATTCTTTGGTCTTTTTCACAGTGTGGCATGGAGCTCCATCTTCCATGAACAGAGTGTTGTTTTTGACCATCTGACCAGTGGAGAAGATATGGAGACGTCCATCCTCAAGGACAGAAATGTATATCATGGAGTTGATGTCGCCAACACACTCCACAAGCTCTGACTGACCAGCGCTTCAGATTTCTCCCCACACCATCACTCATAAAACACTGTGTTTGACAGTTGGCTGCAATCAGTTCAAAGAGAACTCTTGACTGGGAAGTCTCCAGACCCATATGCATCAACTGTCAGAGAATTGAGCAAAATGGGACTCATCCTCACTTCCCCCACCTCTCCTGACTCTCCCTCCCTTCCCCCAACCCTCCTCACTCTCGCTTCCTTCCTCCAACCCTCCTCACTCTCCCTCCTTTCCCCAACCCCTCCTCACTCTCCCTCTCTCATTCTCTCCCCTCCCCCTCTTTTTCTCCTCCCCCCCTTTAGTATACCAGTCAGTGAAGCGACAGGTGGTATTCGCCAGTAATAAATAATTTTCAATTTCAATAGACCAATATGCAAACACAAATCACACAGAACCCAGAAAGGAGGAAAGAAGTATTACAAGACGTAAACTCAGCCAGAAACTCAACAACACCGTCACACCATTCACTCCTGCACAAACAAGAAAAAAAATCATCAAAAACATCAAAAATTCACATTCTACTGGCCCTGATGACATCTCATATTTACATTTAAAATGCCTTGGACCACACGGCATATCAGCCCTTTCAAATATAAGCAACTTCTTCGACCAACACTCAAGATTTCCCCAAATTTACAAACTAGGCAAAATCGTTACCCTCCTTAAACCAAAAAAAAAGAGAACCCACCAAATACTCCAACAAATCTATCACATTACTTTGCACAACCTCCAAAGTTACAGAACCCCTAATACTTACAGACACAAACCACACAAACATCAAACAAAACACCATGGATGGTTTCAATTGGATAAAACTGTCAAAGAAAAGGTGATTGACGCCATCCACGAACTCTTACTAGCAAAACTAAATACTCAAGATAAACATACTAAATACTGGCTGGCCAACTCCAACTAAATAATTGCCGAGGCTGGCCAACAACACCAAATACTGGCTGGCCAACTTACCTATCATGCAGACATTCACATGTAATTTTTAATGGCAAGTCATCACACACATGATACTTTCCGATCGGTCCCTCAAGGCTCAGTCATCTCCCCCACACGAAAATTTTTTCATGCACGACATTCCAGAATCACTTGAGAACATACAAATAGCCTAATATGTGGATGCCATCACCATTAGCTCTCCTCTACCCATAGCAACATCAACACAACCTTCCTCAGCACCCTGCAAACCTGGCTCACCGTCAACAGACGAAAGGAATCCCCTCAAAATCAACACTCACTCTTTTAACAAACTACACCAAGGAACATAGTGCTGTACCACACATCACACTGAACAACATCCCTAATGCAAACACACACACACACACACACACACACACACACCTAAAATACTAGGAGTCACTTTTAACACATCCACATCATCCTCAGATCGCATAATAAACATTAAAAATCAGGGCAATGCACCTGTGGTCACCTGGTAGAACCAAGGAACCACTGGTAAGCGTGGATGATCCACAAAATGTGTAAATCCGCCGATGGTTTGAGCAAACCTGTGATAGCACCATGCAGAGATGATTCCTCCCAAGTTACATCGAAATCAGGTGAATATTTTTTTGAGAAGTTAAAAAGTCGCGATCCTGGCATCGTAATGACCTTCGACCTTTAAATTGACTTACTTGATATGCAGTTGTTTGGTGGGATTTGCGAGGCATCAAGAGGCCTTTGTCATATTTTCACCAAACTTTGAAGAACTTCTGAGGACCATCATGGATGATGAAGGTTGTGTTTCAGAGAAAAAAGCAAACACCTATTTTACAGGGTCAAACCTGGACCCACTTTACCCCTCGTAGACCCCATCAGACCCTGATTTTTAATGCTGTGAACACACCCAGTAAATCACGGGCGATGGAGGTTGTGGTCAAGTTTCATCAAAATCGTGTGTGCAGTTTCGCAAAAGAAAGCAAATACCTATTTTTGGAGGTTAAACCCAGATCATCAGTTGGGCACTGTTTTTCATCGAGGTTTCGATCCTTTCAGCCCAGAACCTCTCCAAATGGCGGATCCACAACCCCGGTTGCTGGTCCACATCAATAGATTACTCAACATCAATGCAAAAACAGCACACCCAGGCTGAAGATACTTAGGGCACTCACAAACACCGACTTCAGACACCACAAAGAAACATCACTAACATACAAGCAGTATATTATAACAGTCATTGACTACACCAGGTCATCCTGGGCTTCCAGCCGAGCTAACACACATCTCAAAACCCGACAGACCAGCCGAAACAAAGCCCTTCGCATCATCACAAGTTGCAACTTGACAACAGCCATCGAGCATCGACACACAGAGGCAACAATGTTAAAAATCAAAGACCACTCGAACATAAGTGGTGCACAGTTCCTTGTCTCTGCACGTGCCAACACTGATCACCCATGCCACTACATGTCCAACCACCCACAGACCCCGAGACACATTAAGACTACACTACAAAGACACTACAACAACATCCTCCAAAGCATTCCTCCACCGATCAATGATGACGAGAAAAAAACACATTCATACCCACATCATCAAAAACAATAAGCAGACAGACAAGGTGAACCAATTGCCTTGTCCAAACAATATCCTGGGCATGAACTCCCCCCCCCATCGATGACACAGAGAAATTACTCCACAGGTCTGATCATGTTCGCCTTTCACATCTCCACTGTGAACACCAGCCACAGTTTTTCAGAACAAATATCGACTCGACAACATCACCGACGACACCTGCAACCTCTGCCAGGCCGCCGCACGCACGATAAAACACATTATGGAAGACTTTGCGGCCCTGGCTTCACAAAGACAAGAGCACAACTTCTTGGATGCGACGGATCTCTGGATTGTCCCGGGAGATCGATCGGCTACCTCTGTGTCGCAGGCCTGTTCACGCAGAACTGACTGGGGATAATCAACACCAACAACACTCAACTTCAACTCCCACATTCTTATTTTGCATCACTATTCCATTTTAGTTCCTTTCCCTTTTACAATAAAATAATTCTAACCAGAGATATGTTGTCCATTATTCCTCATAAACTTTAAATCTAAAACAATCTGATGCATTGTAGAAGGAGAAGTACACACTGTGAGGTCAGGATTTATGGAAGGAAGGATGCCGGGATCTGGGCGACACAGTTTCAGGGTCACAATCGGGCCCGTGCCTCGAAGCACCGACAGCACAGCCTGCAAAACAAGCATTCACCGACATTGTTTTACAAGATAGAAATCACATGATGGAAGTATGCTTTCCCTGCACATCCCAGCAAGTATAACAGATACAGATGGAAGAGTGTCAACGAAATGAAAGAGGAAGAGGAAGAGGATTAAAAAAAACAGAGAAAGGGAAAAGCATAATAAAGGAGAAGAGGAAACAAAAAAAGAAAAGAAGAACCTTGAACATTGCATGAGGGGAGTTGAGAGGAAAAGAAAGGGGTCCTAAGCCCATCCCCCACCTCAACAAAATGTTAAAAATAAGGATACTCTCAGAAGCATTTCAGCAAGATGATTTTTAGCCTGAAGCACAACTTAAATAATTATTGGCTATAATTCAAGCAAAAGGCAGGACTGTTCAATAAAAATATGAAGGGGTGTGGGGGATTTAAAAGTTCTCAACCAAACAAAACATGTATAATAGGTAGATGACCTTTTGAACTCCCCTTGAGTATGGAACCATAACAGTGACAACTATATATATATATATATATATATATATATATATATATATATATATATATATATATATATATATATATATATATATATATATATATATATATATATGTGTCAGTCAAAAAGGTTAAACTCTAATAACTAGATGATTGTAAAATTTTCTGAACCAGTCCGATTAAAATTCGTTTTTTGCACATCATCTTTTTGATTTGATATCTTTATATCAAGAATGGAGTTTATCTTTATCGCTCTATAAGTAATAACATTCACTCAGGAGCATCGAGAGGGGAGTTCAGGGTGGTGTCACTGCCTCGGGGCTCGCGGTCCATTGAGGGGCTCGAGCTTCTCCTGTAAGTGCAATTTTTAATACAAATGTATGGGAGAGAGCGTGGGGATGGGGGCCCCAAGGTTGTTTGCCTCAGGGCCCGTGCTGGCTTTCGATGCCGCTGCATGTACTCAACAATGACATTTTGATAGTGAAGGAGCGTCGAGGTGTTCACATCAAATTGTGAAGCTTTCAGTCCTTATGAACCAATCCTGGACTGCACGACCCGAGTGTAATAAATGTATTTAATTAAAGTGTGATTTGAATGAATTCCATGAGGAAGCATGAATTCCATATACACTGGACTCAATTTGAGGGTATCAAAGGACATTTACTGTGACATATAATGTTATTGCCTCCACCACTGAAGGTGGGAGGAGATGATGTTTTCACCCCTGTTTGTTTTGATTTCGTAAGTATATTGATGACTTCCGTCATCTGTTTGTGTGTTTGTTTGTGTGTGTGTGTTTGTTTGTTTGTAGGCACGATAACTCGAGAACGGAAGAAGCTACCAATGTCAAATTACACCACGTGATTCAGGAGGGTGATGGCTAGTGCTGATTAGATTTTGGTCAAAATTGGTCAAAGGTCAAGGTCACAGTGAGGTCAAACATTCGATTTTTGATGGTTTGGTACAGAATCATCATAGAAACTTGTGGTTTGCATCGCTACCTTCTCGAGAGACAGCTTTTATTAGACAAGGTCAGAGGTTAAATTGACGATTTCGTAAGTACCAGTCTATGACTGCTTGTTTGTCTGTTTCTCTGTCTGTCTGTCTGTCTGTCTGTCTGTCTCTGTGAGCATAATATCTGGAAAAGTCATGGACGGATTAGAACAAAAAAAACTTGGTGGAAAGGTTGGGTGTGTGAAAAGCATGAATTCATTTGATTTTGGTGAAGATCCAGATCGAGAAACGCTGATTTTTTTCAAAATTACATCGAAATTGTTGTTTTCACCTCTGTCTGTGTGTCTGTATGCTACTTTCAAAGAAGATTCACAAGTACATTGGATGGTCGAGTCTAGTATTTTGTTTGTATGTCAATCACCTGCAGGTCACAATTTTACTCTGATATTCACAAAACTTAACCACCTGGTAAAGGTGGTCACACCAAGAATTCCATTGTTTTTGAGGTCAATAGGTCAAAAAGTCAAGATCACATAAATAATCAATTTTCATCCGATTAACTATGTATATATATATATATACACACTACTACTCAGCGGACACATCCGAGATAGAGTTCACAATGCCGTGCCATGAGTCTTTGTTAATAAAAGATAAAATACTACACCCATCATGGAATGCCTCTTGATATGAAATCTCCAATATAAATAAGGGTAACAAAATAAGACAAGTCTATGCAGGTTGTGATCGACTCACAAAATGCAAATTATCAGTCAGAGGGTGAAGGAAATAACGTGACTATAGAAAGGCAAAGTGACTATAGACAGAACTATAGACAGGTAAATTTAATGCAATGGAATAATGGACTGCACTGTGATAAGCAGAACCTGGTGGGACAGGCCCCGCAGTGGGATGCCGTTAACACGGAGGATGACATCGCCAGGCTGAATTTTGTGGCAGCTTTCAGCCGGATACCCCGTAAAGAGCCGCTTGATGCGTACGACATCACATGACTCGGAATTCGTCCAGGGTTCTTTGTCGCCCATGAAGCTGAAACCCAGTCCATTGACGCTCTTTTCCAGGGTCACCTCAAAAACGTTTTCTGCAATGTTGGCTAGGAGTTAGAAATCTGATTCTTTGTAATAAATTAGTGCTGAAAAACTGGACAATTGACAATGATGTGTCAAAGCAACAGAAAGATGACCCTTAATTTCTTACCATCCGTCACAAATGTGTAATCCTTATGATCATCGGTCTCACTATGAGTAGCTCCAGTGGCTGGGGAGAAAACTTTTGACAAGGATGGAGAGTGAAGCTTCGCAGTGGCTGCACCAGATGAATTGAGAGCGCGATTTTCAAGAACCAAATGCACAATCTGAAATCGTCATGGAGTGCAGAAACATTAATCCGAGTTAGGCTCGAGGCCAATATCATTTGTCCTAAGTAAAAAAAAACACTACTTGAAAAATCCATGTGATGAAAAAAAACACTGAAAACCTATTTGACTCAATTATGCAGGTCTTCACGAAACAGAATTTGAATTTGGAAATTACACCCCATAACTTACTTTACCGAGCATGCAACAGGAAAAATACGTATACAAGAAGAAAAGGTTTACCTAACTCACATGAAAGCACATATCCTTACTAATGCTACTTGAACAAAGAGCTGATACCGTAGATCCCCACCTTTTGGGTGGTAGGAGGGAGGAATAGATCTGTGTAATATGAAAGCTAAATCTTGAATGGTTTCTGAAATATCACGTACACAAGCCAAGTTACTGAGATGGTTGCCATGGCAACATCATTCAGCCAATTACATCCATGATCTAATCAGGTTGAGATGACATCATGATGAATAGAAATCTGCACGATGGAAGCTAAATGTTCAACGCCTTTTTTTGAAATATCACGAACGCAAGCCAAGTTACTGAAGTGGTTGACATGGCAACATAATTCAGACAATTACATCCATGATCTAATCAGGTTGAGATGACATCATGACGAATAGAAATCTGCACTATGGAAGCTAAATGTTTAACTTTTTTTTTTGAAATATCACGAACACAAGCCAAGTTACTGAAGTGGTTGCCCTGGCAACATAAGTCAGACAATTACATCCATTATCTAATCAGATTGAGATTATGTCACGAGGAATATAAATCTGTAATATGAAAGCTAAATGTTCAATGGATTTTGAAATATTGTGAACACAAAAGTACATGGACGGATGATCGGTCAATTGGTCGGTCAGACGGTCGGACGGAGTTCATTTTAATGTTCTCGGTCTTTGAGCTTGTCGGAGGGCGGGGGGACAAAAAGTGTTGGAGATAGAAAAATAACATTTCAATTCACTTTTATTCTTGCAATTATTAAAATGGCAATCAACAATCATTTTGCATATGATAATCCAGGTTCATCCAAGTGCCCTAAGGAACGTTGCAGCCAGCAACCAATTTTTAGTGGGTGCAGGCAATAACAACTGTCTTCATACACAGCAGCCTGAGTTGCCTTTGATTCATAGTAGTTATATTTGACTAGTCTGGCATCCAAAGCTTCTTAATATGTTGTTGTTGGGAGAGCAGTTTATTAATGAGATAAGATGCAGTTTTATGTCTGCAACTGTTGTTGACAATCCAAGGCTGGAGAAACATGAGTAGATGATAAATGGGGTTTCTGGGACTCCCATTAAAATGAATGGGGAAAAGGGAAAACTTTCTGACCCAAGCTCGAAAAGCTCAAAATAGGAGACTCATTTTCTCCCCACCTATCCCCTTCCCACCCATACAAGCAAAGGAAAAATTGAGACGATGAAAGATTGAGACTTACTGATTAAAGCACTTCTTCCCTTTCATATTTTCATTCCACTCAAAGAGCGAACCAACGAATATTTGTCCATGTTCTACTTTAAGGGAATAACTTAATTTTCGTATAACATTTATTTCCATCGAGTATATTCACAAAGAATAACTTGGAACTTGGTTCTTGGTTTAAGTGTCTTTGTTGAGCAGAAATGAAATTATAAACTTCTCTTAATGCTCTTATTTGGCCACCTCCTGAGCCACATATCATTTTGAGATTGTCGTAAATTGTTTTTCCATTGTTCAATTGATAACCATCAAAGTTTTCAGTCCCTTCAAGGATATTTTTTTTTCTTTACATTCTCCAACTTATTTGTGATTAAATTTATCTGCTTATTTGTTTTCACTACTTTTACTCCGGTTATTTCTTCAATAAAACTTATTTGATATTTCTCACATTCTTTGTTTCCCATTTAAATACCAAGGCTGATTACATCTCCACTCTTTGGTTTGGTTATTGCTTGGTTCTATCATTTATAAATCAGCAAAAAGACAGCGGTAGCCTGTGAAAATTCCCAGCCCAATATCTTAACACTTATACTTATAACCATAAGGAAGACAATTGATGCCATTCTCTAAAATATATATTCTATCATCAAAAGCTCCTCATGCTTTTTATTTATCTCTTCTGTACATAATTGATGTTTATAACTTATTATTGTATTCATTTTGCTGTACTCTTCCTTCTTTAAGGTTAAACAGTTGTAATAATGTTTAAAGTTTATTGTTTCCTTGATTATATTTTTCTTTATTCCCTTAAGCTTCTTATCACACCTTTCAATGTTATTATTATCAATATATGTGAAAGCATAAGAGTTTGATTTCAATCCTATAAATTCACTCATGACCTTCCCACCCAATTCATCTTTAAACTTACCAATAATCTTTTTATTCTTTGATAGAAACAACACATCACCTGACTTATAATTACTTGTCATATATATATATATATATATATATATATATATATATATATATATATATATATATAAATATATATATTATAAGTATTATCTCTTTTGGTAAATCAATATAAGAAGAAGCTTGAAGAGGATCTGATTTTAAGATGTGTATATCTAAAAAGATTATTTTTGTACTCGCAAATCCACCACACACGACAGTGTTATAAAAAGTCTTGTTCTTGTCTCTGGAGTTCATCGAAAACATCACATCTTACAAAATCTTGAAATGATGAGATAAAGTGAGGGTTTGTCTTCATATAGGGAGTAGTTTCATCACCTTCTCATACCATATTCAATTTTACTCCCATATAAACTTAAAAGTTTTCATTTCACTTCATGTGTTTTTAATTATAGTTTCAATACTTTGTTTAACCATATCAACACTTCAATGATGGAAGATGGTACAGGGTCTTGAAAGTGAAACAATCTTATTTTTATCTGTCCTTTAAATGCCCCATAAGTGTTTTCAATGGAGAATTTAGTGGCACCTTCCCTTTCTTCATTGTTCTTGTGTTTGTTTGATTGAAGGTGTTTACTATTTAAAAAACAAACAAGCTCGAATGAGCTAAGATCCTCATCCTCTTAATGATGACGTCATAAAAACAAACATGATGTCATTGTGATGTATCAGGTTTGCGATAAATTATCTGTGCTAATGCCCGGCTTGATTCCTGCAAACAAAATTGAAACAGCTTGCCTAATTTCGGAGATAATGGTATGGCGATTTCAAGTAGCAGCAATATTCTGATGTCAAGCTTTTTTTCTCGGCAGAATTTTCAAAATCGGAGATGGTTACTGCCTGCACGTGAGCTTTCTGCATATACATGGCAAGTTTCACGAAGATCTGATGAAAACTCTGGGTTGTGAAACAAAAAATGTCAAAAAATAGGAATGATGTCATAAAAATTGATATGATGTCATGCTGATGCATCATATGTGTGGTAATTCATCTCTGCTAATGCCCTGTTCGATTCTTGCAAACATAATTCAAAAAGCTTGCATAATTTCGGAGATAATTTTTCCGGCGATTTCCATTAGGTCTTAGTTATTTTATAACTTGGTTTACGCAGTTCTTCAGCTAAAACGTAGGGTTGGTAGGTCAAAATATAAATATAAATATAATTTCAATTTTTAGAAATTCCATATTTTTATGATTTTTTTGGATGTTCCATGGAAAAGACAAGGGTAGGTGTCGGGGGGGGGGGTGATATAAATCCTGGACCAGGATGATGTAAGAAAACATTGAAGATGGAAAACCATTCGAATGCAGGATGCCATTGTTCACCATGTCATCTGATGTCAAATACAATAAAGAAGGATTAAAACTTGTTTTTACAATATAGTCTGGCATGTTTTTCTTATAGAAACCTGTTGGATCATCAAACAAATGGAAACAATGCTGAGAAAATTACTGTCCAAGTCGTAGATGTGTGCGTGCACACCAGTGCATAGTGCTGGATATGATTTTAAAAAGGTGTCTACTCGGAGTCAACATGCTCAAAACAGTCAATCAGAGCCATAACCAGCTTAGTTTTCAGTGGGCATCTGATCGTACCGTCTCTCCATCCCCATGAGCACATCAAAGGCTGATTTCTGGTCCGTTGAAGGCTGAATATCAGCATCTCGCAGGGAAACTTTGACGTACTTGGCACCGAAATCTTTCAATATGAACAGCGGTGTACAACTTTCGATGGAAACAAAATTGGCACGATCAAGAGTAGCATGCGAATCATCCCTGCTGCTGCACTGAATTGATGCAATAGTTTGGCCAGAATATTCGTCGTCAAGATGTTGCGTGATTAAATCACCAATACAATCACTCAAATTTATACCGCTGACATACTTCTTAACAACTAATGGCTCACAGACTTCCTCTCCTGTCGCAGTCACCGTGTGGCCCTAAATTGAGTTCTTTCATCCCGTCTTCTCGTCCAGGCTGGAGTTCCTCCAGGTAGCATCCTGGGCCCTGTTCTTTTTCTGGTTTTCATCAATGATTTCTCCGACTCTCTGGAAAATTCTCTATATCTGTTTGCTGATGACTCCACCCTCTGCCATACCATCGGTGATCCCTCAGACCGGCAAGCAGCAGCTTCTTCGCTTACTGCAGATCTGGATAAAATCACGAACTAGTCCAACACGTGGAACATGTCTTTCAATCCGGACAAATCTCACACTGTCACTAGGTCTCTTTGAAAGGACCGTTTAGAAAATCCCCCCATCCACTTTCTCAACAATCCGCTGGAAGACGTCCTTTATTTCAAGCTTCTGGGTCTCACTATCTGCCAGGACCTTTCCTGGGAAAGCCACATTTCAAACCTCGCCTCCAAAGCCAGTCGCCGACTGGGAATCCTCCATCATGCAAAGTCCTTCCTCGGCCCACCTGAGCTCCTGACCACTTACAAAGCTTTTGTCCGCAGCCTGATGGAGTACTGCTCTCCACTCTGGGCTGGTGCTCCTGCCTCCCATCTTTCTCGGCTCCACGCTGTAGAAACCAAGGCATTTCGGATCATTGGCATCTCCCGCAATGAGGCTGAGTCTTTGGGCCTCTCACTCATTCACGGCAGCTTGGTCGGTGGTCTTTCTGTCTTCTACAGTCTCCTCTCCAGCCTCCCCCCCCCCACAGCTCTCTCTGCGATTTGTCCCCACCACATTTCCGCAGGGCACTCAAGGTCGGCCAACAACCCCCTTCTGATAAAACTACCAAAATCACGAATCACTGCTCACCTTCACTCTTTCATTCCTCTTTTTTCCTGCCTTTGGAATAAACTCCCTCACTTTATTCATTCCCATTCTTCCCTCCAGGTCTTCAAAACAGCTGTTCACCACCACCTCTTATCATCCCCCATCCAAATCCTCGATCTTTTCTACCCCCGATATTCCACCCAAGCCCACCTCCTTCAAATTCCCTGCTTTCCTTTCTGAAAGTCCCTGTAATGTCCATCTTCTATTCCCCATGTTCCCCATCCCATACCTCTCCCTTCCACTGATCTCCAAATGTCTCTGTTCCCCACTGTTTTGTCCTTCCCACTCCCTCCTCTCTTGTCTCATGTCCCCCATGATGTGTGTTGTGTGTTAGCTCTCACACGAGCCTCGACAAGGTATAGAAAAAAAAACAAACAAAAAAAAACAATCACTTTCGCCCCAGAAATAACAGTCAATCTAAACCACGCAGGCCACTGCTCAGACGCCATGACCGAAGACGACTGCGCAGTTCTACTGCTCAGCTCGGTTAAAGGTGACTCGGCATTTTGGTGCGCGCACGGAATTATATTTTGAAAATAAATGCCGACGTTTACATTTCGGGTTGAGAAACTTTTGCACCTTCGGCAGAAAATGCTTAAATATAAAAGGCTAAAATTGTGTTTTATATTTATATTTCATTTCGGCAAATATACCGTCGGCAGATCCGTAAACCAAGTTATAAAATAACTAAGGCCTTAGCGGAGATATTTTGACGTCATAACTTTTTTCCTCGGAGGAATTTTCAAAATCGGAGATGGTTATTGTCTGTGCAGGGTATTTTTACATATATATGCCATGTTTCAGGAAGTTTCGATGAAAACTGTAGGCTGTGAAACAAAAAAGGTCCACAAGAAGAAGATGAAGAACAACGTGAGTAAGACTTAGAGATCCTACACGAGGATCTAAAAAGTATATAGATTTAGATGGTAATGTTTTTTCTACGAATTAAATATGAATCGTTATTCAACTGAAGATTATTAGAGTGATGATGATATCTCTGTTTGAACAGAAGACAGTTATGATACCGAGAGTTTGTGTTCAAACGATAGTTATGAAAGTACTTTTATAGATGATTGTGAAAGTACCAATGAAGTACGGAAGATGATACCGAAGATGATACCGAAGATGATACCGAAGATGAATTTTATTTTAAGTAAAGTTTTACTTTGTAAATATGGATAGTTTACTAGATTTTGAGCCTCTTGAATTTCCTGATTCTCTTCATGACAAATTTGAGAATTGTCCTGCGTGTGAAAGATGGGGATTAAACACAGAGTCAAAAGCCTATATACAATGTATATTCTGTGATTATCTTCTAATTAATGATACTAAAAAAATATGAAAAGGAATATAATTCTTTGAGATTTACACCAAAAATGAATTACTTTACAAGATTGATTCGAGAAATGAATGTAAAGTATGAGGGTGATAACACACCTTTCCTTACAAGGGAAGAAACTGAATAAATGACGACCATGTTTCGTAGATTGATGATTTATATTATTCACGATTGTCGTTTTCATGGAAATATCAACACAAGATATTGCAGAAATAAAATAATGGATTATCTTGAAATTAAACCTGAACTGAGGATAAAATATAGAGTTTCTAAAAAAGCCAATAATAAATTAAATAACCTGTTTTCCAAATATATAAATGAATGATTTTTTACCAATTTGGGAAAAATAAGATAAAATTTAACAAACATAAAAAATCTCCCAAATTCATTAAGATGCCTCATAGTTGGTTCAAGTGGATGTGGAAAAACCTGCTTACTTTTGAAGATGCTCCTTACTCCCAACTTTTTAGATTATGATAATTTAATAATTTTCTCAAAGTTGAGTTTTCAACCAGAGTATCAACTACTCTCAGAAGGTTTTAATGCTGGTCTTCAAAAAGAAGATATCATCGGTTTATTTAAACTTCAAAACAAACTAAATGATTACAACATTGAAGATATAATACAACTATTTTGTTATACACAGGGATATAAAAAGAAATCAAAGCCGATAACTTGTATTCTTAGTGATAATACGGATGATATACCTTCTCCCCAAGATTTAGATAAATCAAAAAAGAACCTCGTTATATTTGATGATTGTGTTAATCAGAGAAACCAAACGTTAATGGACAGCTACTACACAAGAGGGAGACATTCTTCTTATAATTGTATTTATCTTAGTCAATCATACTTTCACCTCCCTCGTCGCTCAATAACAAACAATGCTAATACTTTTATTTTATAAAATTAAATTCAATAGATATAAACAATTTTTGGAGAGACAATTGTTCTACATTATGTAGTAAAAAGGAATTTGGGGATTATATGAAGCAGCAGACTGAAAAATATAAATATATTGTTGTGAAACAAGATGAGATATTAAAAGATATATTTTTTATTTATAAACAATTACATATATAAATGACAACTATTATTATAAATCTGCTTCTGGAAAAAAACTTTCATAAACCAAGGTTCTTGAATAGTACAAATGAAAATATTGCAAATTTTTGAAAAAAAACACCATGTGATTCGTATTGTATCTACAACAACCAGAGAAATGCGACCAGTAGAAGTAGAAGGTGAAGATTATTACTATATTTCAGTCGAGGAACATATGCGATTGAGGAATGAAGGTCAAATATTTGAGGAGGTTTCTCTTGGAACAACAAAATATTCAGATTGTAAGAGTGAGTTAAAGAAACTAAAATCTGGTGGTCTTGGGATATTAGAAAATAATCCAGAAGGAATGAGAGAAATTATTAAACATCTGAGTGATAATGGGTTAAGATTTTATCATTCGGTTTTGATGTTGATGAAGAAACTCAACACAAACATATGAAAAGCAGAGATACAAGTATTAGTGAAGAAGAAATTACAACTCGTATTAATGTTAATAAACAATTTGATGAAATATTTCAAGAAAAGGATTGATTTGAACACATCAACTTTAATGATGAAGAAAAGGAAAATTTCCTTGTTGACTTTCATAATTCAGTGAATGATAATTTCCAATCAATAAATGGATGCGAAAGAAAGAGCAAGAAGATTTAAGGAGCATCAAGAGTTTGTTTCAAAAGTTGTAAAACAATAGGAAGACATAAAGAAGAAACGCAGACAAAAACTAACGGGTGAAGAAGCATTTGAAAGTAAACAAGATAAATTTCTTAAACCACTTTTACAAACTTCCCAATAAAAAAATATAGATGCTTCCACAGTTCCCAGAATAGAATATACTCCAAAAAAAACTTAAATGATAAAAGATTTCAGTCAAATGAGGGAGGAAGAATTAAAGCATATCAGAGAATTAGAATATGATAATGAAGGATTATTTCAACAACTGGAAGAGATGAATCGACCCCCTTATTATATTGTGAATGCTCTTCAAAACAATGAATATTCAGCGGATTTAAAAATCAAAGCAGGACTCATTCCAACAGAACAGCCAGCAATATTTCATCTTGTTCAAGAAAAGGTATTGATATTTAATGATGAATTAAGCTTCTTGAGTTCTGCTCAACCTCCTGTTAAACTAACTCCGAGATTAATGTTTCTTCTCACAAAAGATGGAAAACAAGGTTCAACTGTGAGGGATGAATCAAAGTATTTTGATAAACCATTGGATATGAAAAATATGGATGATAGAGTATATATTTATCTGCTGGACACTCTTAATTATAGGGTTAGTCTATCTGGTAAAAGTAGGAAGAATGAGGAGAAACACATTATTCAGGCTTTAAGTAGCCTTGGTTCAGTTGTTAGTTTTCTTCCAAATGACCCATCGCAATTGGTTAATAGACTGTTATTGCTGTTCGGTAGTAAGAAGGCTGGAAATAATTGTTTTCATGAAGCATCAGCCATCTTAGACCTTTTGATGAATGTGAAAATAATTAATAAATGTCAATACAAAGACATTTTATCCCATATTAAATAAGATGAGAAGCACAATCCTTAGTTTTAATTTCACAACAAGTGACCACACATCTTCATTCCCATACCCACTCCAACTTGATGCAGCAAAAGAATATGAGGAGTCTTTATTGTCCATTGAAACTTATAATACCTTGTTTAATATCACTGAGAAAAATGACAAGTTAAGTTATAATCAGGAAAGTGGATAGAAAATGATAACAGTTTCACCAGGAGCATATGAGATTTCTCAAATATCTTCCAAAATTGCTCGCCTTATGAAAGAACAGGGTGATGAACCAAAATATATTGTTATAGATATTCAAAAACATACTTCAAAATCAATGATTAAATTTAAAAATAACGACAAGGTTGATTTCACAATTGATAATTAATTCATTTAGAGAGTTATTGGGTTTCTCCTCAAAAAAGATTGAAACTAATGGGACGTTTTACAGTGATAATGTTATTCAAATATCCTCAGGAATAAATTCGGTATTAATTCACTGTGATTTGATTGATGGTGCTTATAATGATGGAAGAAGAAGAAATACAATATTTTCATTCAGCGCATACTTAACCCCAATTGGTTATAAATTCAATATGGAACCCAAAAATCTGGTTTACCCACCTGTGTCAGGAAAAACCATATACAGAGTAAATTTTAGGATAACCACCAAAGATTATCACATGATTTATTTTAATGGAGAAATTATATCCATCAGAATTCACCTCCGTGAAGTTTTCCAACAAATAAATATGATGGTTATTGTGAGGAAACACGAATTGGGAAAATATAAAATAATTACAGGGGATGGGATGTTCCTTTCCCCATACTACAAGGGTGAAGGTATGTACCTTGGTCGAGGATACTATAAAACTTAGAGACAAAGGGGTATCGGACATCAATTTAGAGGAGATGGGATAATTGATACTCCAATGGGTATTGGTTCAACTATTCTTCAACATAAAGACCTAATTGGTTCAACTGCTTCTGCTGTGGGAAAAGTATCGGGTGCTATAAAGAGTATAAAAGATGCCCAAAAGGAATCTCATAAATTACAAGCAATAAAATAAATTAAGAAAGGCAAAACTCCGTTGTCTCCCCAAGAACGACAGAAAATAATTCAAACGCTTGAGTCAGGGTTTCAAAAGTTTTAACATCTTTTTTTCCGACATAAATACAAGTATGGAAGCAATTGATCGTATCTATGATTTGGATTATTCCATTTTCATCTCAAACTCTACTAAAAAAGATTACTTCAAGGCAAATGCCATAACTGGAACAGACCGGAATACAAATGGAACAAAAAGTTTTGAAATAAATAATCAACAAACTTATTTGAATCTCGCCGAAAGTTTCTTGTTGTGTAAATTTACATTCACTAAGGCTGCGAATACCACAGATACTACACTCATGAATGATTTCTTCTGGAAAATGTTTGATAGTGTTCGTTTGTATATTGGAACACAAGAAGTTGAAGCAGTTGATTATGTCTCTGCTACATCTGAAATGATGAAATTTACACCATATTCCTTTTGTGATAGAATGGGAAAGGGAAGTGTCGAAGGTTTAATTCCTGATATGGCAACAGGAACAAACACAGACTCTGGATATAGTCAAAGAAAAGGAATGTATAATGATGATACAAAAGCAGGTAATAGTTTCACTGTGGTACATTTTGTAATCCTCTTAAAGGTATATTTGGATTTTGTGATCATGATAAAGTTCTGTATGGTCTTAAAATAAAATTTCAACTACAAAGGAATGATAATGAAAATAGATTGCTTTTTGGTGTTGGTAGTGCTTTTGCTGCTCAGACTAAATTTCTAATCGATGAAATTAGTTGGTATATTAGTGAATATACTCCTCATCTTAAAACCAGAGATGTTGACTAGAAGACTTAACTCAAAGAAGCCACTCAATGTATCATAGCTTAAAAGAAGATGCCAACACGTTAAACTGAACCAAACCACTTACACGTGGAATGTGGGTGTTCTGGAAGGAAAGCCACAATATATGTGGCTCATTTTATAAAAACCAGATGGTGATACTGCTACTTATAAGAATAATGCATTGAGTGATAATGCTCAGGTAAAACAACTTCGCATTTCTCCAAATGGAATATTTTATCCACGAGATATATTGGAAATTAATTGGGAAAAAAATGATTTTGCTGAAGCATACAAGTCTTACCAAAAGGTGGGTGAAAGCAATGGAGATAAAGAACCCATTTTGGATATGACAGTATTTAAAAGTCTGTATAAAATCTATGCGATTGACCTGAGCGCTCAAAAGGAAACTATAAAGTCTAATCAAGTGGATACTTGCCTATACATTGAAAGAGGAGAGTGTGAAGAAGTTGATACATATTGTTTGCTTTTGGAAGAAACAGAACTAGAGATTAATACACATAATGGTGAATTGATGAGTCTCACATAATTGTTTTGATAAATAAATTAGTCGTGCCAACTGGGGTACATGTTAATCCAATCAATCTTCATAAACTATCATCTTGTATTCAAAATCAAAAGCCTTGTACGAATAACGTTAATACAATTCAGAGAAAAGGAGCAGTAAGAATTGATGTTTTGCTCACAAGAGAACAGGTGAAAATCTTGAACGATACTGGCTCACTTAAAATTAAAATGTCAAAACCAATGTTGAAAAAATATTCAATCAGAGAGACGAGTGGAGGATTTCTTCCATTTCTAATTCCATTATTTGCTGGTTTAAGTGTGGCTGGAGCATTGACGGGTGGTATTTCAGCAGTGGTGAAAACTGCCAACAAAAGGAAGGGTCAACTCCAGGCTCAAAAAGAGTTGGAAAGACATAACAAAGAGTTGGAGAAACAAATTAGTGGAAGTGGTGCAATTGTAGATTTTGCTGAAAAACTTGAAGGTCTGCCTGATAAAGCGAGATTGTTCGTTGGAGATGTGCTTTCTTCTATCGCACAAGCAGGTGTAAAATTAACTAAAAGGGGTAATGGATTATATCTTTCTAACAAATAAATGAGCATCGATGAGTGGTTTAAAGAATTTGAAAAGAATAGAACATCAAATTTAGAACTTTTCAAATATTGTAAGAAATTAAATATTCATAATGTGGTTATTTGTACGAGAGTTGAATTAACAAACGTGTCTGAACATACAAAGAATATTATTATGAACTTAGAAGATAATAATGGGAACGGTTTTTATTGGGTTTTTATTTTTAAGTCAAGAAAAATATTATTTTGATAGTTTATGGTCTTCCACCACCTGTTGAAGTAATAAAATTCTTTCAGAATGGTGTTTATCAAACATTTCAAGTCCAAGAATTAAATTCCATGTGTTGTGGTCAATTATGTCTATATCTGTTATTTCAACTCAACAAAAATAAATTTTTTAATGACATTATTTTTAATCTAATATAAATGACATGTTGAAAAAGATGGTTCTGTCTTTGGTGTATCCCAAGAACTGAATATTAATTTATCAAATTATTACACAAAGGCGCAGGCTGAATGACAGAAATATAGCACAGCAAAAAATATTAAAATGAAAAATGTTTATAAATTAATAACTTATCCAAGCCCAATTGATGCTAATGACGGTGAGATTAAGTGATTTATCACAATATATATCCTTAAATAAAACGGCACGTTTTGTTAAATGAGTAGAATTTACAACCACAACACCTGGTTAAACAAACCATACACCTTTTCTTATTAAATTCAATTATCCGCTTGGTATTGAATTTTATAAAGAAGGAAGTATAGTTAATATGAGAATAGAGAAATGGAGGTAAAATATGTGTGATTGAGGATATAATTGGTCTTTTTCATTCAACCTAGAAGACCTTCACGATTTTTTATCAGTCTCGTAAAGAAGAATATTATCATCTTGGTAAGAATCAGGAGATATGTGGAAGCCCAATGAGCAAACAACAAATACACAATTTCGGGAATAGGAAATTATATGATGGTGAAGCAATAGTTTATATGATAAAGAAGGAAGGAAATTGGATAATTAAAAGTCGAGGAATACAAACTGATTTAACAACAGGAAGATGGGGTGGTATTACGTGTCATCATATTAATCTGTCATATATTTCTGATACATAAATGACAACAAGAAGGCTTCAAGAAAATTATAATTTTTGCATTCAAGGATACCTTCAACAAAAGGGTGTTAGATTTTACATTCCTTATGAATTGGAACATAGATACGGCCATTTTTCAATGAAGAACTGGCCTTAAACTGAGATTAAAAACCCACAAATAGAGATTTGATTTAATATGAAATAAAAATGAACTTCGAAAGGTGATGAAATATAAAACTCTTTTAGAAATCATCAACAAATCTTATTGGTTTCCTATTATGAGAGAAATAATTGTGGATTCAAGAGTATCGCAGAATCAAGATGAATATATGCATGATATTCTATGGGGTGAAAGTGGTTCAAGGATAATACGGGATGAGGAAGGTGTTGAAGAAACTGAGAAAAGAGAGGAGGAGAGGGAGAAGAGAGAGAAGGAGGAGAGGGAGAAGAGAGAGAAGGAGGAGAGGGAGAAGAGAGAGAAGAGAGAGAATAAATAAATATAAAAATATGGAAACCAGTGAGAATATAAAAAGATCAAAGATATTACAGAAAATAAATCAATTTCAACGCACCGAGGAGGAAAACAAAGAATTGGCAAGTGTATGAAGAATATATGTGTCGACTATTAACATTGATTTCAGGGAGAAGATGTAAACGAGAAAGTGGAGATAAAGAAGAGAAAGAAGAAAAATATATTATTGATGATGTTGGTGTAATTGACTTTGATTAAAGTTTTAGATTTTTTTTTTCTTAAATAAATAGAGGAGAGAGTAAAGACATTTCTCAGGATTCTTTATGTTTTAAAAATTAAGATTCAAATGTGCTTGTTGGAAACTAAAAAGGTTTTCACACTCTGTCGGAATTTTTCACATAAATAAATGAGTTATTGTCTCAAATGTAAAAAGAAAACTGAGAGTAAAAATATCTCGTATGTTAAAAGTGAAAATAATAGGGTTATACAAAAAGGTACATGTTCGGTGTGTGGCTCAAAAAAGAGTGAATTCATCACCAAACACAAACGAGGGGGAGATATACAAAAGTTTCTATCAGGAAGTAAAGTTACAACTGGAATACCAGGGGAATTACATCTACCAGGGTATTCTTCCTGTGGTCCAGGAACAAACTTGAGTAAAAGATTAGATGAGGCAGATAATCCTAAACTGTGGAGCAAACCTATCAATGGGGTTGATGAAGTGTGCATGAAGCATGATATTTGTTACTGGAATAACACGACGTTGGAAGAAAAACATGAAGCCGATAGAGAAATGTTGTTTAATTTGTCTCTGATATAAAATCCAACCTTGAGAGAAAAAGTTGAATGGTTCATCGTGAAGAAGATGATCAGTGCCAAATTGAAACTTGGGCTTGGAAATTCAAAAAACTTATAGGTTCTAATGATGTCATTAAGATTGAAGAGCAATTACCTGATGAATTACATAAACCAATAATCACAAAGTTTCATAGAAGGAAGGTTTATTCCAAGGAAGTTGATTATATCTGGTCCGCTGATTTAATTGAACTCAATTATGATAAGGGGTACAAGTATGCTTTAACCGTTATTAATTTGAGGAGTAGATATGAATGGGTTGTTCCTTTGAAAAACAAAATAGGTAATACTCTTATGTTAGCTTTCCAACAGATATTCAATAAAAGCAAGAGAAAACCTAAAATATTGTGGACTGATGAGGGTACAGGGTTCTACAACAAAACATTTATGAATTTTCTTTGAAATAACATTACATGATACAGTACTTTCGATGAAAGAAAAGCGGTTGTTATTGAGTGTTTTAATTGCACTTTAAAAGAGAGACTATATAAAAACTGCACTCAACTCGGTTCTCAACAATGGTTATCTTAAATTCAGGACATTGCAGAAAAGTACAATGATACGATTGATACCTCAAAGAAAATTAAACCATCAGATACATTTACAAAATTAGAATATGAAAAAAGAGATTAAGGTCAGAAAGCCTAAGTTCAAAGTTGGTGATATAGTGAGAATATGCAGGTGGAAATCTCATTTTCAAAAAGGTTATACCAAGCGATGGACAAATGAACTTTTTTAAATTGTTGATGTCATCGGTACAGTTCCTTGGACTTACAAATTATGTGATTTAAAGGGGGAAGAGATTTACGTTCATTTTATTCACAGGAATTACAAAAGACAAAAACAAATTGAAAAAAAACCCTTGGACTTACAATTTATGTGATTTAAAGGGGGAAGAGATTTTAGGTTCATTTTATTCACAGGAATTACAAAAGACAAAGATAAATTGAATTTTTTTTGACTCCACCCCTTTTTAACTCCACCCCTTTTTGACTCCACCCACACAAGCCCCAGCCATCCACACAAGCCCCACCCACAAAAGCAACATCCACACAAGCCCCAACAACACAAGCTACACCCATGCAAACACCATCCACATAAGCCACATCCACATCCATCATATCCACATAATTAGTGACGAGTTAATTAGTTCCCCGCACACAACATGTTAATTTAATTAAAAAAAAATTGCTCCACCCACACAAACCACATCCACACAAGCCCCATACACACAACCTCCACCCACACAAGCTCCACCCATGCAGACCCCACCCACAAAAGCCACATCCACACAAGCCCCACCCACACAATCCCCACCCACGCAAACCCCACTCACACAAACCCTACCCACAAAAGCCACATCCACACAAGCCCCACCCACATAAGCCACATCCACGCAAACCCCACCCATGCAAACCCCACTCACAAAAGCCACATCCACATCCATCATAGCCACATAATTAGTGATTTGTTTATTAGTTCCCCACACACAACATGTTTATTTAATTTAAAAAAGTTGCTCCACCCACACAAGCCACATCCACACAGGCCTCACCCACACAAGCTCCACCCACTCACACAAGCCCCCCCCCACACACACACACACATACACACACACACACACAAGCCCCACCCACACAAGCCCCACCCACACAAGCCCCACCCACACAAGCTACACACCCCTGTTCACCCCCACCTTTGACCCCCCACCCCCCACCCTTCCCCACACACACACACAAGGAGGGGAGGGAGAGGGATGAGGTGGGTGGTGGGTCGTTGGGGAGCGAACCT
This sequence comes from Eptatretus burgeri, assembly GCF_056783735.1. Taxonomy (NCBI): domain Eukaryota; kingdom Metazoa; phylum Chordata; class Myxini; order Myxiniformes; family Myxinidae; genus Eptatretus; species Eptatretus burgeri. Next base: position 114,951,210 of record NC_140965.1, on the reverse strand, counting down.
TCACCCCCCAACCCTAACCCTCCCCAACCCCCCCCCCTTTACATAACCTTTATTCTTTTTTTGTACTTCAAAATCAGATAATTATATGGAAAGTATATATAATAAAATAAAACAAGATTACAAACATTGAACAAAATCTTCTTTCGCAGCAGTCTGATGGTTTGGGATTTTGAAACTCGGTCAACATATTCTGTTCAAAACAAAGAGGGAAGAACAATTAGGGAATATAAAGATGATTATATCATGATATTAATAAAATAATAAATATAACATTTACCTCCAGAAGATTGAGTGTCGTGTCAGATTCCTCCAGAAGATTAAGTTGTGTGTTTGGTTCATCCAGACAGGTGTTTAAACTGAAAAATAAAAAATAATAATAATAATGAGTCAACACTCAAGAGAGATATAGACAGAGACATAGAGACAGAGACATAGAGACAGAGACATAGAGACAGTGGGAGAGAGAGAGAGAGACATAGAGAGACAAAGACAGAGAAAGAGAGACACACACACACATACATATACACATATACACATATACACACACATGCACACGCAAATACACACACACAAACACACACACGCACACACGCATATACATGCACACACATATATACACAAACACACACACGCACACACGCATATACATGCGCACACATATATACACACACACACGCGCACACACACACACACACACACACACACACACACACACACACACACACGTGCGCGCACACACACACACACACACACACACACACACACACACACCTACAAACACACACACACAAACACAAACACACACACACACACATGCACACGCAAATACACACACACACACACACAAACACACACATGCACACGCAAATACACACACACATGCACACACGCATATACATGCACACACACACACACACACACACACACACACACACACAAACACAAACACACACACAAACACACACACAAACACACACACAAACACACACACACAAACACACACATGCACACACAAATACACACACACAAACACACACACAAGCACACACACGCATATACATGCACACACATATACACACACACACACACACACACACAAACACCTACAAACACACAGAGAGAGACAGAGGGATAATTTCTCACCTTTGACTCGACTCATTCAAGATCAGAGGACGTGAGAGAATTTCTTTCCAGCCAACAAAAATATCATTCAATTCTCTTCTGAACGATTGAATGTCTTTAAGGAAGTCATTCATTTTTTGCCATTCCTTGTGGAATTAAAACGACTCATGTTCCAAATCAGTTATCAACGATGTTCGTATTGGGGACAACCTGTTAGAAAAAGACACAATAATTATTGGTTGTATAGTGATTTAATTCTGTTTCAAACAACAAATAATGAAAATATAAAATTCAAGATAAAACAAGGATCTCACCTTTCATCTTGTGAAAACGATTGATTTGCAAGGTTGTCGTAATAATCTGAATGCTCCATATTCGAAATAAAACATACTCAGCACACAAGTTGGTATGAAATAGGCAACTTGATGATGTCAATGAAATGTGAAAACAATGGGTTTTTCAGGGTGTGTCTCACATAGGAAATGGGTCGCATTTTTGCTTCGGGCGAGGCAGTTTAACCGACTCCAGACTGACTCATTTTAAGCGAAAATAAAACAGCTTGCTTCAAATGATATTGAACATCTTTGCTCAATAAAGATACTTAAACCAAGAACCAAGTTCCAAGTTATTCTTTGTGAATACACTCGATGGAAATGAATGTTAGAATAAAATTAAGTTATTCCCTAAAGTAGAGCATGGACAAATATTCGTTGGTTCACTCTTTGAGTGGAATGAAAATATGAAAGGGAAGAAGCGCTATAATCAGTAAGTCTCAATCTTTTATAGTCTCAATTTTACATTTGCTTGTGTGGGAGGGAAGGGGATAGGTGGGGAGAAAATGAGTCTCCTATTTTGAGATTTTAGGTCTTGGGTCAGAAAGTTTTCCCCTTTCCCCCCATTCATTTGAATGGACGTCACAGAAACCCCATTTATCATCTACTAACATGAGACACTAACACAATGCATGGGACGCATGGATAGATGGATGGATGCTGGGAGAGATTTTTTATTACAGAAATCTCGTTCATAGATGACAGATGGTAACGGGAATAGCGATGGCGTCGAAGGGGAACAATGGATGAACAATGAACAGGACATCGATGGATGCATGCTAACTGCCGTGGGAAGCAAGGAGAAGTTGACGTTTCAGACCTTTCCAGTGTTGGCCAGAATCTCCACAGCCTGTTTGTGTGTTACTCCATTCAAACTGCAACCGTCAACCTCCATAAGCCGATCACCTGAGCTCACGAACAAGGGAAAAAACAGGTATGACATCATGACCACCTCAGATGCTGCAGAATAACATCCTTTTGGAGGATTTTGTTGCTCGTTCAATAGAATTTTCATTACTCGTACATCTCATTCAAAATTCTTATTCCTTGTTATAGCAAATACAAGCCGCCGCTTCGCTGATGGGAATAGTTTAGGGAGAGGGAGAGAAAGAGGGAGAGAGAAGGGAGGGGAGGGATAAAGGAGGGAGAGAGGAGGATGGGGATTGGAGGGGGGTACTCGGGATGGGAAAGGGGTTTTCTGGACATGTGTTTGATAGGGGGACTTGAGGAAAGCTGGGAGGGGGGGGATGAGACAGCACCAGAAGAGGGGAAAAAAGGCAGAATGAGGTGAGGGATAATGGAGGGAGAGAGGAGGATGGGGATTGGAGGGGGGTAATATAGATGGGAAAAGGGGTATTCTGGGCATGCGTTTGAAAGGGGGACTTGAGGGAGAGCCGGGGGGGATGAGACAGCATCAGAGGAGGGGGAAAAGGCAGAGTGAGGGGAGGGGAGGGGATGGCAGCATAAGGGGAGGGGAAGAAGGCAGTGTGAGGGGAGGGAAGGGGATTGCAGTGTGAGGGGAGGGGATGGCAGTGTGAGGGGAGGGGATGGCAGTGTGAGGGGAGGGGATGGCAGTGTGAGGGGAGGGAGGGGATGGCAGTGTGAGGGGAGGGAGGGGATGGCAGTGTGAGGGAAGGGGAGGAGATGGCAGTGTGAGGGAAGGGGAGGAGATGGCAGTGTGAGGTGAGGGGAGGGGAAGGGATGGCAGTGTGAGGGGAGAGGAGGGGAGGGATGGCAGTGTGTGGGCAGGGGAGGGGATGGCAGTGTGAGGGGAGGGGAAGAAGGTAGTGTGAGGGGAGGAGGGGAAGAAAGTAGTGTGAGGGGAGGGGAAGAAGGTAGTGTGAGGGGAGGGAGGGATGGCAGTGTGAGGGGAGGGGAAGAAGGTAGTGTGAGGGGAGGGGTGGCAGTGTGAGGGGAGGGGAAGAAGGTAGTGTGAGGAGAGGGGAGGGGAAGAAAGTAGTGTGAGGGGAGGGGAGGAGATGGCAGTGTGAGGGGAGGGGAAGGGATGGCAGTGTGAGGGGAGGGGAGGGAAGGGATGGCAGTGTGAGGGGAGGAGAAGAAGGCAGCATGAGGGGAGGGGGTGGCAGTGTGAGGGGAGGGGAAGAAGGCAGCATGAGGGGAGGGGGTGACAGTGTGAGGGGAGGGGAAGAAGGCAGCATGAGGGGAGGGGATGGCAGTGTGAGGGGAGGGGAAGAAGGCAGCATGAGGGGAGGGGTGACAGTGTGAGGGGAGGGGAAGAAGGCAGCATGAGGGGAGGGGATGGCAGTGTGAGGGGAGGGGAAGAAGGCAGCATGAGGGGAGGGGATGGCAGTGTGAGGGGAGGGGAAGAAGGCAGCATGAGGGGAGGGGATGGCAGACACAGACTTATTAGTTGAGACAAGAGCATCTCCACAGTAATGTAAAAGTTGGAAAACAACCTTTGTTCAAAATATTTAAAACAATATGTGTAAAGTACCAGGATGTTTAACTGTCGGATAAAACTAAGAGCTGACATTTTTTTGTAAACAAAGCTAAATCACAAATAACAAAATTAAAAGTTTGAAAACATTGGAAGCAAATCAGTGAGGCCAACCTGTTTGCATTTTTCCATTTTTTGCTGCAGCTCCATCAGGAATTATGGTTTTGATATAGATCCCTCCATGTTTCACAGTCGTGTTAATTCCACCCTGGAGTAAAGCATGATAATTAACATCCTGCACATGTATCTCATGCATCATGTGACACACAGAATCCATAAAGTTACATCCCATTCATGGTACAAGGTAACGTGCCACCCCAAACATGACACCACATTACTCCATAAAATAATTGCCTAATGTGTCACATGTGGTCATACTGGTTCAGCCCCATGATGGAATAGCCCCTTGACATCTCATCACCCAAGCAAAGTGTTGTGCGAAACATATTTATGGCAGCCTTTTACTATTCACAATGACGTACAAAACCTCATGATACTCAAACGAGAAGAGAGTTTTATCCATGAAGGAACTTACCGTAACTGTGAAACCGACACTTTCCTCTTCTTTTGTCAGCTCCAGTATGTACAGATCGACACTTCCAGTCTTGTCCTGTTGAGGACACACAGAAAAATGTCCACCAACATCTTTCACCTTTTGCAGGTCAAAATAGTTTATAATGAGTGATGCTCCTTTTGTAGAAACACACAAACGAGCACGTTGTCACTCACCAAGCCATTGTAGTTCTTGTGGTTCATATTATTGTGTTCACCTGACGCACCATGGCTGATTGTTGTCTCTGTCAATGGCGATTGGGCAGCACTCTGCAGGTTTTCTCTTTGTGACGCCGAACCCAAAGATGTTCGAGCAGCCATTCCCTGTGTCCTTAGTTTGAACGCTGACAAGTGTTGTTCGTCCTCAATGCTTGATACCGCCGAGGTGACACTGTTGGTCTTGCAGGAGTGTGGGATCCAATCAGGCTGGATGGCACGAGGACCAGGGATGCTGTGCTTTGAATCATTCCCTGCCAACAATCACACAGTAGCATCCTCTTTGTAAAACAACACTGAGGAAACTTCTAAATGGCAACAAGAACTTACTCTCGAGGAATTATTTGAGTTAAATGATTCGACCATGATTAATAAACAAACACGAAACCTGGTTGAGCACATTCCTCTGTGAGGCTGAACGGTTTACGTTGTGTATCCCACCGATCGGCCACATCTGCATTTGAACCTTAACCAAAATGTAATCAGCTTGTTGTTATCACCAAAACAACTCATCAACATAGTTGTCATAACTCGTCCGCAACTTTTTGAAATATCATGATATTATATATATATATATATATATATATATATATATATATATATATATATATATATATATATATATATATATATATATATATATATATATATATATATATATATATATATATATATATATATATATATATGTATAATGTTTGGCCCCATCTCTCAAAGGTGAAGAATCACTTGTTTATTTTTTTTTTGTATACCTTGTGTAGGCTCGTGTGAGAGCTAACACACAACGCACAGCAAGGGGGGCATGAGACAAGAGGGGAGGGAGTGGGAAGGACAAAACAGTGGGGAACAAAGATATTAGGAGATCTGTGGAAGGGAGAGGGATGGAGCGGGGAACACGGGGTATACAAGATGGACACTACAGGGACTTTCAGGAAGAAAAGCAGGGAATTTGAAGGAGGTGGGTTTGGGGTGGCTTAACGAGGGTAGAAAAGATTGAGGATTTGGATGGGGAAAGATGAGAGGTGGTGGTTGTGGTGGAGTCTGCGGGCCTACGGGGAAGGGCATGGTGATGATGCATGATGGGCGTGATGATGGGGGGAGTGGTCGTGGTGGTCAGTGTATCGGCAAGGGATATAAGGTGTGTGCGCCGCCTGAGGCGTCGTAGTAATGCTGGAGTCGCCCGGCTCGTGAGTGTGCCGAATACGGAATAAAGGGGGGCCGCGGGCACAGTACGCCCGCGCTCGCACTTGTGCAACACAGCCGGCTCGACTGTTCCTCCGCATCGTGTCTGCCTGCTAAGCATCTCCCATTTCAGTACATTACAGTTGGCGAACGAGGATCTTCGGATCGGCGTGTGCAGGGTCGGCAAGTACCCCGTGCGGTTCCAAGCTACGGAGCCAAGGGTCTCACCTGCGCGAGCATGGCAGAAGGTCGGGGCACGGCACATGGACGTGTACCCGTATTCGGGGGAGATGAGTTAGAGTTGTTTTCTGAACAGTTAGGTTGCTACGTTCGGGCGAATGATGTAGAGGATGAAGAGAAACGCAAGGCGATCTTGCTCGCCTCGCTATCAACGGAGCACTACCGCCTGCTGAGTGATTTGGTGGCTCCAAATAGACCCAGTGATGATGTGCTATCCCTTCAGGACATCGTGGCGAAAATGAAGATCCACTTGGCGCCAGAGAAGTCGTTACATCTCGCGCGGTTCCAGTTCGATCATCTCGCTAAGGGTGGCGAGGAGCGCGTTGCGGACTTCGTAGCACGAGTGAAGCATTCGGCTGTGCCGTGCAAATTCACGACAGAGGAGCGTCCGACACGGCTCAGAGATCGTTTTATTTCTGCTCTGCGAGACGCGAAGATGGTAGCGGCCATCCTGCGATTGACCGACATCACATTCGAGTCGGCGGTCGTGACTGCTTCGTCTGTCGAGCAGACACTCACGGATGTCCGCGCCATTGCTGGCCAGGACGTAATGAGTAGCTCCAGCTGGGGCATGGCGGCTAATCCCGAGGTCCACGCGGTGACCGCACAAGTGCCGCGGGTCGCGCAGCCCGGAGTCCGAGCGATGGCTCAAGTGCCGCAGGTCACACGCGCGCCTGGCGGTGCGGGACGAGGGGCACCGCAGCACGGTCGCACCGGGAGCGAAGGGGCACCGCAGCACGGTCGCACCTGGAGCAAAGGGACTCTCCGCGGCTGCTGGGGGTGTGGGGGTCCGCATCTGCGACAAATGTGCCCGTATAAAAACACCGTGTGTTTGCATTGTCACAAGGTGGGACATTTGAAGCGTGTGTGTCGGATGGCGGGGGCCTCCGATGGGGTCTTGGATGACGAGGTGCGAGAGGACCCCAGTGACCTGGAGATCGGCCTGCAACCGGGGCCTGACGATGCCGGCGAGCCGGAGCGGGAGATGCAACCACGGTTGAGTCTGTTTTCTGTTGGTTCGGAGATGACGACGCCTTTCACGGTTGAGGTCGAAGTGAATGGCCAACCGACTGTGTTTTGCGTGGATACCGGGGCGGCAGTGTCGGTCATGGATGAGCGGGCGGCTCGTGGTCTTCGCGGTATTCGCCTGGTCAAGACGGCCTTGTCGTTATACACGTACACCGGTGAGGCGATTGCACCGCTTGCGAGGGCCGACGTCTCAGTGCGCTACCGAGATCGACGCGCCCGGCTCTCGGTGTTCGTTGTACGAGGGGAGGGGCCCCCCCTTTTGGGTCGGGACTGGCTGGCGCACCTCGGACTGGATCTCCGGTTTGTACCTCCAGATGTGCCAGTGCTCTCTTCGAGGCCTTCGTCGAGTACCGAGGGCGAGGCTCTGGCGGCGGGGGCCGCGTCGATGCAGCGGGAGTGACCGTTCGTTGCTGCCGGCGGCAGTGATGTGCGGTTCGGGAGCAGCGAGAGCCGTATCAGCTCTCGCGATGAGTTCCCGCGCTTCGCTCGCGATGAGTTCCCGTGCTTCGGCAGGGTTCGTGAGGCAATGCGCGTCGGTGTTGTGCAGGCAGCTTCAACAGGTGACGGTGAGCCCATGGCGTTAAAGGGAGTCGCGAGTCACAACATCGAGTCGGCAACCAAGAAGCGGACTCGTGATGTGGGTTGTGGGTTGTTGTTCATGGCATATGTGTTTTTCCTTGCTCTAGTGATGCAGTTTAACGTTGTTGAAATAAATGCCAGCAGTTCTCGTGTGAAAGTGGATTTGGCGGAGATCAGTCAATGGGAGTTGTATTATGATCAATGTGATGTGGGGGCTTCAGGAGCGGTGGTGGCGAATAAAAAGGTTGGGTTGGCCTTCCATTGTCCCGGGCCGCAGGTAGTTGCTTTGTCATGTGCTGGGATTTTATCAGAAAAGCGCGCTGTACGGAAAAATGAGTTTGCAATGCTTCAAATAATGTTCGTAGTGATTTATAACGAACCTATGATTGCAGTGTGGTTTAAATGGAGTTGCTCCCGTCTAGCTGCCGTGTGGGTCTCGGAGGTCGACTCGGAACAAAGACTGGTGCCCTGGTCCGGGTTATCCCCACCTCTGATTGCGAGCGCAGCTCTCTGTGTTCGCTCAAGGCCGTTGGGACGGGCGTTGGCGTCTCAACTGATTGTGGTGCGTGAGTTGTTTTGGAGCATTAAATGCATGCAGCCAGCGGCGCTGTTCAGTGCCCCCGGCCAAGGTCGATCAAGGCTGGCGCCACAGCTTCCAGACAGCGGGCTTCCGGCCTCAGAATGTTTATCTACGTCGGGTCTGCCTGGGGGGAGTGGGCCGGAGGCGTTTGATGGTGCCGGGGGAGGTTGGCTCGAAAGGTCGTCACGACCTCGCGAGGGCCATGTCAGCATGGGCCGCCTGGGAGCGTTTTTGCTGCGTAGTGCTGCTGTGCTTCTCATTTGCTGCTTCATATCGGTAACGCGGTCAGAGTGGGGGGGGGGGGCTTTGTGCACCTCCGTCTTTGAAACCTGGCCTTTGCTGCTCCACTCGCTATTTTCATTTTATTTTCATGATTATTATACGGAGTCCTTCGTGTTCTGTATGCTTCTTATAATGGTAATCATTTAATAATCATAGTTTTAGGGGGGAGGAGTGTGGTGGCGTCTGCGGGCCTACGGGGAAGGGCATGGTGATGATGCATGATGGGCGTGATGATGGGGGGAGTGGTCGTGGTGGTCAGTGTATCGGCAAGGGATATAAGGTGTGCGCGCTGCCTGAGGCGTCGTAGTAATGCTGGAGTCGCCCGGCTCGTGAGTGTGCCGAATACGGAATAAAGGGGGGCCGCGGGCACAGTACGCCCGCGCTCGCACTTGTGCAACACAGCCGGCTCGACTGTTCCTCCGCATCGTGTCTGCCTGCTAAGCATCTCCCATTTCAGTACATTACAGTGGTGAGCAGCTGTTTTGAAAACCTGGAGGGAAGAATGGGATTGAAGAGAGTGTGGAAGTTTATTCCAAAGGTGAGGGAAAAGAGGAATGAAAGAGGGAAGATAGAAAGACCACCAACCTGTCTGCGGTGAGAGAGTGAGAGGCCAAAAGACTCAGCCTCATCGCGGGAGATACCAATGATCCGACATGCCTTCATTTCCATAGCGTGAAGCCAAGAAGGTGAGAGGCAGGAGCAGCAGCCCAGATGGGAGGGAAGAGTGGGATTGAATAGAGTGAGGGAGTTTATTCCAAAGGTGGGGAAAAAGAAGAATGAAAGAGTGAAGGTGAGCAGTGATTCGTGATTTTGGTAGTTTTACCAGAAAGGGGTTGTTGGCGGACCTTGAGTGCCCTGCGGAAATGTGGTGGGGACAAATCGCAGAGAGAGGGGGGAAGACTGGAGAAGAGACGGAAGAAGACAGAAAGACCGCCAACCTGCCTGCGGTGAGAGAGTGAGAGGCCCAAAGACTCAGCCTCATTGCAGGAGATGCCAATAATCCGAAATGCCTTGGTTTCTACAGCGTGAAGCAGAGAAATGTGAGAGGCAGGAGCACCAGCCCAGAGAGGAGAGCAATACTCCATCAGGCTGTGGACGAAAGCTTTGTATGTGGTCAGGAGCTCAGGTGGGCCGAGGAAGGACTTTGCACGACGGAGGATTCCCAGTCTGCGACTGTCTTTGGAGGCCAGGTTGGAAATGTGGCTTTCCCAGGAAAGATCATGGCAGATAGTGAGACTCAGAAGCTTGAAAGAAAGGACTTCTTCCAGAAAAATGTTGAGAAAGTCGTTGGGGGGGGGGGTTAAAAGTCCTTTCGGAGAGACATAGTGAGAGTGTGAGATTTGTCCAGATTGAAAGACATGTTCCACGTGTTGGACCAGTTTGTGATTTTACCCAGATCTCCAGTGAGCGAAGAAGCTGCTGCATGCTGGTCTGAGGGATGATCAATGGTACGGCAGAGGGTGGAGTCATCAGCAAAGAGATATAGAGGATTTTCCAGAGTCGGAGAGATCATTGATGAAAACCAGAAAAAGAAAAGGGCCCAGAACGCGACCCTGAGAAACTCCAGCCTGGACAGGAATGGGGGATGAAAGAACTCCATTTAGGGCCACACGTTGACTGCGACAGAAGAGGAAGTCTGTGAGCCATGAGTGGAGGTGGCTTTGGATACCATAAGAAAAGAGTTTGGTGAGCACGGCAGGGTGCCAGACCGTATCGAAGGCACACGATATGTGTAGGGATATGGCTCTGATTTCATGTCTGGCATTGAGGACCTCCACCCATTGATGGGAGAGCAAAAGCAGCATATCCAGGGTAGAGTGAGCTGGTCTGAAACCAAATTGGTGATTGGAAATCAAGCCGTTGGAGAAGAGGAAGGATTTCATGTCTGAAGCAATGATGGATTGCATAACTTTGCTGATGATTGGGAGAAGGCTGATTGGTTTGTAGTTGCAGGGATCTCTTTTTGCACAGCGGTAATGTTTGCTGGTTTCCAAGCAGATGGCAGATGATCTTGAGCAAATGAGAGGAGGAATAGAACAGAGAGAGGGTGAGCAAGAGCAGAAGAGCAGGTTTTTAGGACACATGGGCTGATGCCATCTGGACCGGTTGCAGAATCTGAGTTGAGGTTTGACAGCAAACTCTCCACCTTGTCAGGAGAAAAGGACACATAATCCAGGGACAGTTGGGTGCGACTGGGTCAGGTGGGTAAAGAAAGTGATGGGTTTCGGACACAAGATTTCGATGCAAACACCGAGTTTAGACATTCAGCTTTTTCACATGCAGTGTTCTGCAGTGCGGCCATTTGAGGTAAGGGAGGGGATGGAGGGGGAACAAACACCAGAAACAGATTTGAGTAGATGCCACTAGGATTTGTTGGAGGGAGAGAGGTTTGAGAGTTCAGACATGAGATTAGAAAGATGTTGTTTTCTGGCTCTCCTGAGGGTAGATACACACTTGTTCCGAGCTTTATGGAAGGAACTGAGATTACCCTCAGTTGGGTTTGCTTTCCATGAGGCAAAGGCAAGTTATTTCAGGACAACTGCCTCGCCACAAGCTTCAGTGAACCAAGGGTGGGAGGAAGTGGAGGACAACTGAAGATGAGAGGGGATAAATCTGTGCATGAGGGAGAGCAAGTTTCTTTGAAAGAATTCCCAGGATGAGTTGATGTTGGAGAAAGTAGCGATAGGAGACCAGTCTATAAGTTTGATGGCTGCTTGGAGACCTTGCCAGTCGGCTTGAGTGAAATGCCAGATTCGACGGCGGTGAGGTGGTTCTCTGATAACAGCCAGAGAGATGTCCACTTTGACAATGATGTGGTCAGAAAAAACGATTGGAGCTAAGGACGAGCAGCAGATATTTTCAGGGAAATTTGTCAAAATCAGATCCAGAAGAGATGAAGTATCATTGGTTGAGATCCGGTTCGGGAAGTTGACCGATTGAGTCAGTCCCAATGAGTCGCAGAAAGCTTTTGCTGAGGTGCCATGACAGGTGAGAGAGGTACCCACACCTTGTCAACTGGCATGATGACAATTGAAGTCACCACATATGAGGAAGTGAGAGTTTGGATGACAAGATAGAAGTTGGTCCATGTTCTCAGAAAGTGAGGTGAAGATGGAGTCATCACTGTTAGGTGGACGGTACAGTACACATATAAACATGAGGTGGGAGTGGAGGAGAAGCCGTAGCCAGAGGTATTCCTGGGGGTGTGGGGGAGTGAGGGCAGTGCATGGAGAGTGAGGAATAGTCTTTGATGAAGAGAGCAACTCCTCCACCAGGACGAGGCTCAGGTCTGTCATACCGGAGAAGGGAGTAACAGGGAGAGATACTTGGGAGTCAGACACGTCTTGGGGGAGGAAAGTTTCTGTTTGGCAGATTATGTCTGGTTTGTCAGTGGAAACCCGTATGGAAAGATCTGAAAGGTTTGAGCGAAGGCGCCGGATATTTGAGGTCCACACTATTAATGAAGAGGGAAGGGAGGAGGCTTTGGTTGCAAGGGGTGGGAAGGGAGGAGGAGGGTAGGACAAGGGAGTAGGGGGGAGGGAAGGAGGGTTGTTTAAAGAGTGTGGGGGGGGATTTCAGAATAGCTCGGGGAGGGGGCCGGATGATGAGGAGAAAAGGCTCTGTGGTGCTGAGGGAGAGGGGGGGCAAGAGAGGGGGTAGAAGGCAGTTGAGGATTTGAGGAGATGGAGTGATGTTTGTTTGTTTTGTTTTGTTTTTTGTTTGTTTGTTTTGGTTTTTTTGTTTTAAATTTAAGACAAGAAACAGTGTTTAGTTGGGAGGGCTGGGGGACATTGGGAAAGTGGGGAAGATAGCAATTGAAGATAATGCGGAGAAAATACAAATAAACACGATTGTACACCTAGAGGGGAAGGATGGATAGGCCTCAAGCAACCCGGTAGGACAAGGTCGACGAAAACTCACAAAATAGCATGATTTTTGAAACAAAACCAAACTAGGAACACACAGTAACATGTAGGTGAGAAAATAAAGTTAAAATGGGACATATAACGACCGGAAACTTAACTTTGAGATCATCAGCATAGAGCCCTGAAAGAGACCTGCCGACGCTCCAAACTTCCAAACCGGAAGTCCCAACTTGAGAAGTTAAGAAAATTCTCATGTCCAGATCTGGATTCGGATCTTCACCAAAATCGAATAAATTTGCCCTTGCCGCACACACCCAATATGTCCACCAAGTTTCATCCCAATCAGTCCACAACTTTTTGAGATATCGTGCTATATATTAATTTCGCCCTCTCTCTCAATGGTGAAGAATCACTTAAAAATTATCAGATCCGGATCTGGATTCGGATCTTCACCAAAATTGAATTAATTCTTCTTTGTCACACACCCAACCTGTCCACCAAGTTTCATCTGAATCAGTCCACAACTTTGTGAGATATCCTGCACACAAACAAAAACACAAACAATCAAGAAGAAGACGTCGTGCAGAGCATGAATCTTGCAAAATCCATTTTAAAACAAATTTGACCTAAAAAATAATTGGTGGTTGAATTCAATGAACAAATATGCAACTCCTCCTCAAATTTCAAGACAATCGGATGAAAATTGACAATTTTAGAAATTCGGACTGTGTTGACATTTTGGCCTAAGTTGACCTCAAAAACTAATTGGTGGTTGAATTCAGTGACCTGATATGTTGAAAATTTCGTTGAAAAGCTTCGTTGAAAATTTGATGACAAAAGCTCAAATCAAATGGTCAATAAGTTACGGCGCACACACACACACACGATTGCAAAATCCCATCTCCCATGCTAATTGGATCAACTCAGGCCTGAGACTGTGGCTGCTCTTGCTTGTTTATTACTTAAATTAGCAAAGTATATCTCATTACTTTTTGGTTAGATGTGCCATTTTTCTTTCTCTAAAAAAAATAAACATATTTATATGTATTTCTTTATTTTTAAGTCCTGCAACTAATTTTCCACAGCTGATGTTTTCATAACAATAGAATGACCTGTCAGAAAATGCTTCTTAATGTAGTTTTCATTATTATTTTGCACTTGGCAAATTCAAATGTATAGTATTGATGACTTGCTCAAAGGAGAAATGATATGTGAAATTGACAGCAATCACCAAAACCATAATAGCTTGGTCATTGCCCTCACCTATAAAATCAAGGGATGTACAGTATATATCCGTGGAATAAATTATTATATCAGATCGGACCAAAAATGCAGCTTAGACATTTCAAAAATCTGAGTTTTAAAACCTCGACTAAAACCTTCAGCAAAGTTTACTCCAAGACAGAAAAAAAAAACTTGGAAAAAGGACAATACAAAGGACTGAATACAAAGGACAAGATAAAGGACAAAAAGATTACTATCAGGTAGAGAACCCACCTGGAGAATGTTCTGCCATCTGGGATCTTGAAATGAGCATCAGGATCTCTAGAGAGCTGGCCTGAAGGAGTTTACGGACTTCGGTGCAGTCCAGACCACCTATTGCGACCGAGTTCACCAAGATAATTTTGTCTCCTACCAAAAACATGTATAAAATATTAGTGGAACTCTTTTATGGCAATCAAGGTAGTCATTGCAAATACCAATTTCAAGGGAGAGTCTTACCAACACAAAGCTGCCCTCCAGTATGCGCTGGACCTCCTGAAACGATGCAGCTTACAACAATAGATGGAGCAACTTCTCCATCATCATTTGATTGCACAATATCGAATCCTTCACAGAAAAAATGGAATGGGGGGAAAATACATCAGACACAATTTGTGACTGTCTCAATAATGGATTGAGTGCAGGGTTCCAGCAGACAGTCAGTGTTCTTATCTTTGGGGTCAATAGGTCATTTCAGGCTCAGGTATGAAAATAAAATTCTGCCAATATGATTTGATGATGATGCATCCATCAAAGGAGTAATCTATCCGATATAATAATACACTTATTACCCTGCACGCACGAAGCGAAAACAGGCTGAAGCGATTGGTTCACTTTGTTTGTCTGTCTATGGAGGCCAGTTTCTGATGGAGGAGCTATATTTTGAACACTGCAGAACATGAATGGGAAGACGAACCAGCAGTTTAACAGTACTTTGCCTCCAAATTTGGAAAATTGTATGGCATCTAGTCCCAAGCACACATGTGCACAGAGGAGTAAGGTAAAAAAAAAATCTAGTCTGACTGCCCGTCTGAGAGTGAAACAAAATTGAAAATCGTTCCAACCAGGAAACGTACTATTTTTAGGGACATCATAAAGGACACAAACAACAGGCATGAAGAACTAATGTAAATGTGTTAAACTAATAATAGGCGTCCACACCCATCCTTGACCATGTTGTGGAGCATTGGCTGAGACCCTCATTTTTTCTTTCTTCTGCCCTCACTTTTCACTTTTATTCACTTTTAAATTCGTTTTCACTGCAACCGCTTCAGCAATTGACATAAAACTTTCAACATTGGGCTGCCTACCCATGAATAATGTGTTAATTAAACAGAAGACCAAGAAGGAACACAAAGAAGTAAAGAGCAAAGATGGAGTCATTCGGAGGAACCTGGATAAGATGCGGGTTTCAGCCGCAACTCAGCAACCCTCAAACCCATCTAAGTGCAGCCAAGTGAGCCTTACAGAAAATTTTCTGCAAGAATTCACTTCTCCTTAGAGAGATAGATTATGAAAGAGGTGAATAGAAAGTAAAAGAGATGAAAGAGACAAAAAAAAGCAAGAATTCTAATGAAAAGAGAATTGTGAAAAAAAATACAAATAAAATAAGAATAATGAAAAATATTAAAATTCAAAAACAAAAATTACAAGGAAATGTGAAAGGAACACAGAACAAAGATGTCAGGAAGAATCTGGACAGATACATTTCAGCAGTCACTACCCAGGCTCAACGCAGCAACACGTACAAGCTACTAGAGGTTAACATGCCAAAAACCTAAGACATTATGGCCAATTTTCAGGAAGTTTTGGGTAATAATTTTAACATTAAATATAAAGAGGTAAATTTATGTTTTCCCCATTTTTTCTGGATCCCTGAGCTTCCTACAAACCCACATATGTTTCAGTTTATCGTGGGAGTTAGGCAAAGTACTTTGAAACAATGTACAGTACTTTTGAAACCTTGTGTACAAATTTGGATTTAGCTCTGGTTAAGGATGAACTCTTCAGTGTTATTGATAAAGTTTTTAACTATTATGAGTTTTTATGTATCAGGTCAGAAAAAAAAAAGTTTGAACAACAAAAATTTAAAGATGCAGTTCATTTTATTTTGTTTAATACTTTTGTATCTTTATGTGGGAAAATATTTCAACAAATAAAAGGTATTCTAATTGTGGGAAAGGTAGCCCTCTATTAGCGGACATTTTTTTGGTTTATTGTGAATTTTCGTTTTGCAGAAGTTGATGAAGGAGAAGATGTATTGATGATATTTGTAAGGTTAATTATAAGTTTTTTGATAAGCTGATTCATAGGATTTATTCAGAAAGCCTAATTGCAGATATGAGTGGTAATGATGATAGTGAAGTTACATATCTGGATGTATTATTTAGAATTGGAAATAATTGTTTTAGTACAAATGTGTATCATAACGTTGACTATTTTAGATTGCCTGTTGTCTTGTATACCTTTCCGTCTAGTAATGTGCAAGTTAAGATACACTAGGCCTGCAAAAGTATTCACACCCTCCAAAGTTTTCACATTTTGATGCCACCTGAGCCTATTTCATGATGCTTTCAAATCAAACTCTCCTCCTCTTGCTGCTCACTCGGTTTTTCCACTAAATGCAGGTTAACCAAGACTACCACCTACCAAGTCATTTCTGATACTAAAGAGATTCCTTCGACAAGAAGAGTCGACTGTAAGCCTCTAGTAGCAGGTCCTGACACCAACTCAGACTTTAGGTGAACCACCTCAAGAGGTGTATTAACAAAGCCACCAACACCTTGTACCAGTACACTGGCACCAGTTGCCATCTTCTCTATTAATGGCAAGATGCCTTCTAACAACAAAGACTGGAATGCCCTGGTATCTCTCAAGATTTTAATAGGTTGTGGATCAGCAGTGTCAACTGCAGCTGACGCAAAACCCTCGCTAATAAAAGGTTTTTTTATCCCTCATTAATAATGTTTAGATCTGGTGTCACATCCTTTTTGGGTGGCCCTTCAAAAGCCACTGTCTGCAAAGCGTGCTTTTGAACATTAGCGAGTATAGTTTGAATAGTCTTCAGCTGATAATCACTTTGGTTTCTCCTTTCTAAAATATGACACTGAGATATTAGGTGTCCTGTCCTCTCTTGCAAAAAGCACATATTAGAAGCCTTGACAGATATTCAGTTGTCTGTTTCTGAACACCAGAAATATTTAACTTCCAGTCATCAGGCTTAAAATTATCAAAGTTGGGATGAGAGTTTTCTGGAAGACCTTTAAATAAAGGTCGATTTCCCTGACTTGGTTTACTGTAGCTCCTTAAGTTGCTTTTGGTTAGAAAACCCGGTTTGTGGAGATATTGTATATTTTGTGAGTCAGAGCATAATTGTCAGCTTTAGTTGCTACAGTGTGCAACTCCTATACCTTTCGTTCGTCGAAATGTCAGAATGCACACACTGCTTGAACTTCTCCACAAACATCAACTGTTTAAATCTGTCAGTCTTTCACCCCAGCTCCTGAATCTCCATTTCTTTCAAATTACACTCCTTTTCTTGCTCTTGGTTCAACATCTCCAGTTTTTTGTTTTTAACTTTCTCTTTCCAGAATCTCCAGTTCTTTTAATTTCAGCTCCAATTTTTTTAATGCAATACTTTTAGACTTCTCATCCGTTAACAATTGGAACGCTGATTACTCCAAATGATTCTTCTCATCCAAATGGTTTACCACCAATGACAGAATTTCAGCTTTCTTTAAATTTGGTCTAACCTCAAGGTTACAATACTTAGCCATCCACAAAAGCTCAAATTTCTTTAACGTACTAACTTGTTCCTCATCTAGTGACTCAACAAACGTCTTTACATACATCAAACACCATTTTTGGACATTTGTTGGTTTCACATGGTTTTCTTTTGATTAATTTATTAGTGGCGATTTCGTTTAAGATCCCGGATGAGCTCCCAATTTCTGTTACGTGTCGACCTCAGGGCACCGTAGCGAGTGCACCAAAACCCCGGAAGGCATCACAGCAGAAAATAAAGACACTACTATGCTCTACGTGGTGTTTTAAGGGTGAAACCAACGTACAACAGGAGACAGAAGGATAACCTTATAAGGAATATTTATTAATCTCTACTGTCTACCTTAAGCACAATAATCTATATAAGAAGAAAGCTGTTTGTGTGTCTGTCTGTGTGTGTCAACATTTTTCTCAGAGATGGCCAAACAGATCTTTGTCAAACCTTCAGAGGTTCATCAGTGCAAGCCGCGGAGTGTTTTAGGGGAAAGGAATTTTTTGAATTAATTATAATTAATTACCTGTAATTACCTCCGCCACCGAAGGTCAAGGAGGTTATGTTTTCACCTCTTTCTGTCTGTCTGTCTGTCTGTCTGTTTGTCTGTCTGCTTCAGGTCAGGTATGGGAGCATGTGCCAGAACAGCGCGTCGCTGCATCCACTTTCCACTGGTACGCCAGGAGCCTCCGTCTGGCCATTCTCCAGGCAGATGGCTGGCCCATCCCCATCTCCTTGAGATGCTGATCAACCTGCCGCAACCACGAGGCACATGGTCAGCCCATTAGCCTCCTCTACTCATGAGACTCCCTCACTGAGAGAATCTGGTGAGCAGGATCAGCATCAGGAAAGCAAGCCACATGTCCTTACAGCCTCAGCTGACACACACAGGCTATGCAGGTAAAAAATCTCATTCGAGTCTCTCAACAACTGCTTATCAGACGCAAAGTATAACCAGCGAGAGCCAAGGATTCTCTGAAGAGACCAGGAACCAAAGGAATTAAGTCTCCATCTCAGATCCCTAGTCACAGTCCAAGTCTCAAATCCGTGGAGCAAGACTGGAAGCACCAAGGACCTGAAGATTTTGACTTTTGTCCTCCCGCACAGGTACCGGCTGTGCTACACCCCATGATCAAGTGAATCCATGACTCCCCAGGCCCAACCAAGATATCTGTTGACCTCTGGCTCACAGCCAACAGAGACGTGAATATCACTGCCAAGGTAAGTGAATCTCTGTGACCTCAACATCCTCGCCACAAAGAGGTACAGACAAGACAGCAGCATCCAAGATGAACATGTCATTGAAAGCCTGGATCTTAGTTTTGACACAGGAAACCTGTGATCCCAGTGGCTCCGACTCCTCATTCAGCACCTCGAGGGCCCCAAAAGGATATCGAGTGTCTCTGCAAAGATGAGTGCATCATTTGCGAAATCAATGTCAGAGATCTTGATATTCCCAAAAGATGCAACGCAGCTTGATGTCTCCGACATCCTCCCCAGAATCCAGTTCATACAAGTGCTGAAAAGTGTGGGGGCCAGAACACACCCCTGACGAACTCCAGTAACAACGGAAATAAGTCAGAGATAGTACCACCACATCTCACAGCACTCTCAGTACCAGAGTTCAGATTAATCAGTTTTGGTGGAACCCCACGAAGACCAAGAATCCTCCAGAGGGCATCCCGAATCACTGAATCGAATGCTTTAAAGAGATCAACATAGGCTGTGAGCAGCCCCTGCTTAAACTCTCGTCTACATTTGGTGAGGACCCAAAGAGCAAGGATACGGTCAATCGTTGACCTCTTTGGTGTAAAGCCTGACTGCTCTGGACACTGATGCTCAAGCAGATCATGGCGAACCCTATTAAGAATTATTTGAGCAAAGAGCTTGCTCGGCACTGAGAGCAGCTTCACCCCTCGTAGTTGGTGCAGTCTTGGCGAATACCCTTCCCTTTCTAAAGAGGGACAACAAGGCCCCTCTTCCAGTCACTTGGGATGATGCCTGTGTTCCAGGCAGAGCACAAAACTGCATGCAACGACACGAGTGCAGCATTTCCACCAGCCTTGAGAAGTTCAGCATGGATGCCACAGATCCCAGGAGCTTTACCCCATTTCAACAGGTTCATCACAGTCTGCGTTTCCACAAACGAAGGTGGAGCACAGTTGATTGGAGGGTCAGCCATAGGGATAGTTACACCCCTGACATCCAACTCGGCAGCTGGTTGATTAGCCTGGTACAACAGCTCAAAGTAACTGGCCCAGTGGGACTTCACTTCAGACTCCTCCGTCAAGAGCCTACCCCCATCTGCTCTAACTGCAGTACACCGAGGGATGGGCTTGGAGGAACACAATGCATGAATTCCACTGTAAGCGGGACGAGAATCACTTGACCACAGGTGATACTACACCCCCTCACAGATTCCTCGCACATTGGACTCCTTGTCCACCCTCAGTGCATGTGCAGTTTTATGCCTCAGCTCTCTATCAGCTCAGCTTTGCCATTCAGCCTGGCCCTGCGACTGGTCAATGGTATCCAGTGTCCCTTGAGAGAAAAAATTCTTCTTCGCCCTCCGGTAAATTCCAAGACATCCATCGGCAACATCAAGGACGGTGGTCTTGAAGGCACTCCACAACTCTTCAGGACCCCCCAAAGCACCCAGACCCCCCAAATCTCCACTCAGCCTGTTTACAAACTCCTCAGCTACCCTGTCATTCTTGAGCTTGCCAACACCCTGCCTCGGCTGGGATGGGTCCACTCACCTGGATTTCAGCTGCAACTTCAGAGTTGCTTCAACAAGCCAGTGGTCAGTATTGAAGAACTGAGTACTCTGGTAGACCCAGCAGTTCTGGATCATCCTACAGTGACCATGAACGAGGACATGGTCAATCTCCTTTGCCACACCGCCAGCATTGGAATACCAAGTCCAGCGATGAGCTTGTGGGCACTGAAACCATGAACCAGCCACCCTCAGTCCATTACTACTTACCTCAGTCCATCAAGGAACTTATGCTATTTTGGTTCATAGTTCCTGACCCATGGGGACCAACACACACCTCAGAACCATCCTCATCAGTTCCAGTTGATGCAATGAAATCCCCCAAGACTAGAAGAACATCTCGCCTGGGGCATTGATCAACTGCATACTCGTGCGTCGCATAGAATGTGTCCTTCACGGCGAGATCACTCGCCTCAGTCAGAGCATAAACAGAGACCAGGGAAATTACACTGAAGGAGTGACGAGTCCTTAGTCTCATAATACATTCATTGACCGGTGTTACCTCAATTATCATTGGAGTCAGCTTATTGGACACAGCTACAGCAACTCCTTGGGAATGGTAACCATGAGAGCGACCAGACCAATAGTAGGTGTAACTACCCACCATGATCTCTCCGCAATCTGGTCTCCGAACCTCAGAGAGTGCTGCAATACCGATGTCCAAACGCTTGAGCTCAGATGATAACAGAGACAGGTGATCATCCTCTCTCTGGGATAGGACATTCCAGGCACCCACCTGAAGGGACCCCCTCAGGTGAACCAAAGGAGACCTCCGTCTCGTGGATGACACATCAGCACCACCTCAACGCACACTCCCGCAAACTGACCCGGGAAGGTTACTCCATGGTTTTCCTCCTATCATCAAAGTTTGGGAGTCCCGAAGACTTTACCACAATCCCGTCATGTGGTGGGCTGCCCTGCAAAGGGAAGCTGCACAGGAGGTTCTCCCACGGAGTGGTTTTTCAGGGGGGTTTTTGTGCTCTTTGTGCGTTTTGTGGAATGAAGGGTTTTATGGTGGCCGGAGCACAAATCCTGCCACCAACCTCTTAATAAAAAGTAACCCAACTGCAGGAGGACATCCACAGACACAGTTGGGCATTAGATATGGATGGCCGTTGGCTCACAAGGAGCTCCTCCACCCTATGAGCTCCTAGAGCCGAGAGCCTTCTCAAAATGGCACCAACGAGGGAATACAAGGAGCAGCTTTCAAATTGTCGCGTAGATAATAGAAGTGCAATGTCTGACAGGTCGATCCCACGAGTAGAGGGAGTTCTGCGAAGAATTCCTCATTGGGTATGATATAAGAAGTGGAGCTGAATCTCCACGGACCAATGCACAGCGCGTTGAAGTTGATCCGTTGTGGCAGGTAATTGGGAAGTCACTGCACCTTCCCGGTTTGCATACAGAAGACCCCAATTCCTCCTTCACTGGGTATGTCAGTTTTAAAATGATATGCACTGCTTGAAACAAAGCATGGTAGCTCATTAAAATGTGTTGATACCTTCTTGCTCTTCTCATCCTTCTCTCTCCCCATCTCTCATTCCGTTCTCAAAACTGTCCTTGCCTTTCTCCTCGTGTTGTTATCACCATGCGCACACGAAGCGAAAAGCTGGATTAAGCAATTGGTTTGTGTCTGTCCGTTCATCCATCCATCTGTTTTATCAGTTTAAGATGGTCACTTTATGATCGGCGAACAGCTTATTTAAATCGAATGTTATATTTTGAACATGAATCTGAACATGAACAGAAAGACAAGTTTGCTGTTTTACTCCATATTTACACCGATTTTGTCCCAATCATGCATGCGCACAGAGGGGTAAGATAATGTTTACACTCTGTCTGCCTGGCAGTGAAACAAAACTGAAAATCATTCCAAACAGGAAACCTACCGTTTTTAAGGACGTCAAAATGGATGCGTACAACCGGCACAAACAACTAATGTCACGTGTTAGATAGGGTGGTGTAAAAGCCGCTGGATAAAATGGTGGAAAACCCGGGAATTAATTTATTTTTACAACTTTAAACCTCTTTAAATATTTATTTTAATTGAAATATATATATATATATATATATATATATATATATATATATATATATATATATATATATATATATATATAAAATCGATATAGAGCATGAGGGGGCATGAGATGCGAGAGGGAGAGTATTTTGGGGAAGAATACTCTGTCAATATGATGAAGGAAGTACGAGGCCAATTGACGCTGCATTCTATGGTGATCAATGTAGCCTCCATCTTCTAAACTGCAACTCAACATCGTCTTTTACAGCGTTTAAGACCATAAGAGTTATCTACGAGACTGCTTCAGTTGCACTAAACTTCTGGATCATTTAAAAACTATCTTTAATTAATTCCGTGATTTTATTAAAATTGAAGAGTATATCTGAACACTTGGCGAGTCCCCATCTATTATATTGTGTGCAGTTTTGGTCACCATACCTCAGGAAGGGCATAGCTGCCATATAGAGGGTTCAGCACAGAACTACAAGATTGATTCTGGGCCTAGCTGGACTCAGCAATAAGGAGCGTCTGAAGTAGACAGGACTTTATGCACTGGAAAGGTGGTGGTTACGAGGTGATGTGATAGAGATGTTTAAGATAATGAAGGGTATGGATAAAATAAGTGCAGAATTATAATTCAGCACAAAAGACAGTGATAGGACCAGCGGCCAGAGCCTGAGAGTAAATAAGAGGAGAGTTAAGACGGTAGTAAGGCAGGGGTCTTTCGCTCAGAGAGTAGTTAACACATGAAGTGGTCTCCCTGGAAAGGTAGTGGCAGCAGAAACAGGAGATAAGTTT
>NC_140965.1:114905640-114923140 GCF_056783735.1 Eptatretus burgeri | reverse complement strand
CGAACTCTATAAAGCAGAATATCCAAGTGCAGGAGGGACAGTAGACGGTATAGAAGGTTACGCGGTACAGGCTTTGATGAACAAAATCAAAGACAAATTCGGGGAGAAAATTGCCACATCCGTTTACGACCATCGGAAGGGAAATTTCATGTACAGTTCTGGTATCTGTGATGATGATGCAAGAGCAAGCCCACGTGATGATGATGAGAAGCACCTCCACATGATATGCACTGCAGCACTTAATCTTCACGCTGTAATACAGGCGATGCTCAAGTGGAAAACACCGACTCCAACATCTGTAGAGACACTCAAGGCATGTTCACCTGATCTCCCAGAAGAAGTGTTGCTGTTATACAGAACACTCCTTTGTGGCCTTCGTGAGCCTTCTGGTGATGATAACAGAGAAACTGTTCAGAGAAAGGTAATGGCGACGTCTTCAGATACAGTTTATAATGTATCAAGGGGTTCAGTGCGGCCTTGGAAGCACATAGTGCTTGGGTTAGGACTGGGGACTTTAACCGGCTCAAAACTGATCCTGCGTATCCTGAACCGGCTGGGAAACTGCCTCAGTTATGATGAGGTCAAGGCATTGGAGACAGAGTTTGCATTTTCAGCTGAGGAGAACGAAAGAGATGCACCTGATGGTGTAGAACTAAATCCCATCCGTGGCACAGGGCTGGCATGGGATAACTATGACGTGAACAATGAACATGGAAACCATCGATGGGAAAGACACCCCGATTGACACCGCTGGGATTTGAACCCAGACCTCTGGATTGTGGGTCAACCGACTAACCCACCACACTACGAGGCTTTTGTGGTACTAGTCTGGCTCCCGAGCATACATAAAGGTTAACCTTTTGCATGTGGATTTTTATTACAATAAGGAATACAATAAAAAGGTAGGGGTTTGTCATTATTTTTACCAACCTAGAATACAGTTCAGGGCCTTTACGTTTGACCTCCACATAGTCTCCCGAAAGGCCAACATTTGGGGTGTCTGGTAGGGCCATCGCAGTGGACAATTTGTCTGGCATGGGGCAATGTATACTCAGTGGAGTGTACTTGTTCATGTAAACCTGGTTTTAAGTGGTACCGCCAATGTTTCATCTCGCTCAAGTTCTTCGAAAGGGCCAACTTAAGGGGTTTCTGATAGGGTCAACGCAGTGGACAAAGTTTCATGCATGGGTCATTCTACACTCTGGGTTATGTCCGAGTTCATTTAAACTAAGTTTTATCTGGTTCCTCCAATGTTTGATCTAGCTCAAATTGTTCGAAGGCGCCAACTTAAGGGGCTTCTGGCGACCCTTATGCAGCGGACAAAGTTTCTTGCATGGGCCATTCTACACTCTGGGGGATGTACTTGTTCATTTAAACCTGGTTTTAACTGGTACCTCCAATGTTTGATCTAGCCCAAATTTTTGGACCCTTTTTGGGCTTCTGGCGACCCTTATGCAGCGGACAATTTTTCTTGCATGGGCCATTCTACACTCTGGGGGATGTATTTGTTCATTTAAACCTGGTTTTAACTGGTACCTCCGATGTTTGATCTAGCCCATTTTAAGGGCCACTTTGAGGGTCCCCAGGGGCCAAACCGAGCTGGTGATGCCCGGCAGAAATCCACATCTGCATATGTCAGGTTACTCCCTCAAACCCCCTGCACTCAGATATTGGTACCTCGTTCGTGTGATCAAAACCCTCTGGGCTGCCGGTCTAAACCTGAAATGGTACAAAGCTAAGCGGTAAACTGCCAGAGGTTAAAACAAAAAGTTTAGGTTACCAAAAACTGAAAAATAATGAAACTTCAGAGTTGTTAAAAATGGCCCTTTTCAGGGAACAAGTAATGGGTTAGCAACTGCAGCTGTTCTGCAGCAATGGAAGTAAATTAAGCCTTGAAAGTTGATGCATACAATTCCTACAGGTGTCCCAACTTTTGTTGATTAGTTACAAACCCTCTGTCTGTATAAAAGCAGTGTTGGAACAGACTTTGTTGCTACACCCTCTGGAGCATTATTTGGACAATATTGCACTGCAGGAAGTAGTATATTGCGATCAAAATGGCGAGAAAAAGACAATTAACAAAGTAAGACAGACGGAACATTATAACCCTTAAAAGTGTAGGTCTTTCCATTCGAGAAATTGCAAAGAAGCCAAGGTGTCAGTGAGTACAGTTTCCTACACCATCAAAAGGCACTTGGAAACTGGAGGAAACTCTAATAGGAAGAAGTCTGGCAGACCCAAAGCCACAACACAACCAGAAGACAAGTTTCTGAGAGTCAAAAGTTTGTGTGATAGGCGGCTCACAAGACAGCAGCTTCAAGCACAGCTTGACACTGGTCGAAGTAAGGAAGTCTCAGTTTCAACTGTGAAGACAAGACTTCGAGCTGCAGGTTTGACAGGTCGAGTGGCAGTAAGAAAGCCATTGCGAAGATGGCAAAATAAGAAAAAGAAGCTTGCCTGGGCAATGAAGCACCGCCAGTGGACTACTGAAAACTGGAAGAAGGTCTTATGGAAGAAGGACTTATGAATCAAAATTTGAAATATTCGGTTCATCATGCAGGGTTTTTGTATGCCGTCGAGTAGGCGAAAGGATGGTTCCTCAGTGTGTGACACAAACTTGTCAAACATGGAGGAGGAAGCGTGATGATCTGGGGCTCTTTTGCTGGATCCAGAGTGAGCGACTTGCACAGAGTGACTGCACCCTGAACCAAAAGGGCGACCACAGCATTTTGCAGCACCATGCAATACCCTCTGGTCTACGCCTAGTTGGTCAGGGGTTCATCCTACAGCAAGATGACGATCCAAAACATACCTCCAGGCTATGTCTGAACTACCTTTGAGGAAAACAGCAAGACGGTAGGCTTCAAATCATGGAATGGCCAGCACAGTCTCCAGACTTAAACCCCATCGAGCTGGTTTGGGATGAACTGGACAGAAGGGTGAAAGCAAAGTAACCTACAAGTACAACACATTTGTGGGAACTTCTGCAACAGTGTTGGGAAGAACTTTCCGAACAACATTTGATTTCAATTGTGGAAAGAATGCCACGAACGTGTTCGGCTCTCATGTCTGCAAAAAGTGGATACTTTGATGAGTCAAAAATTTAGCTTAAATTTTGTTCAACAAAACGATTCCATAATTTCTTTTTTATCTGAAATTGTTTATTTGTTCTATATTTTAATTTCAGAGTACATTGAAGCATTAAACTGCTTAAATTTCAGTAAAAACTGGAAAAATGGAGGTGTTCTAAAACTTTTGACCGGTCGTGTATGTATATATATATACATATATATATATATATATATATATATATATATATATATATATATATATATATATATATATATATATATATATATATATATATATATATACACACACATTTATATATACATATACATTTGTATATACATATACATAGTAAATATAACCAAAAAAACACGGTGAAGACTGTGCCAACCCGTGTGAGTCTGTCTATTATTTACATACCATTTAATGTGAGTACTGTTCTTCTATTAATTTTTAATTACATAGTATTGGAGCGTGAGTGCGTCTATTCCTTACGAATTATTGCATCACGACCATGTCTCAACCTTTTCAATTTGTTCTTCAGACCTTTCAGACCTCGATGGTCGGGATGGTACTGAGAGTGCAGTATTCTTGAACACATGGATGTGCGGCAAATGCAGAAATTTCAGAATTTATTTTTGTTTTTTTACTCAAATTATACACTGCACCAGACAAACAAATCAACTATCTTCTTGAAGTGTAACAACCTTTGTAGTAACTGCCTGTTATAACAATATATAATTTTTCATTGTGTTCTCATGAAGCAATAGACAATGGAGCCAGGCAGTTGTTAATTTGTTGTTGTTGTGATACAGAGTCGAGGCTGTTGGAAGAGTGAGTCCTAGTGCACTGAATGGAATAGGATGCGACAGGACAAAATGAACAGCAGAGTGGAATGGGGGGGAAACACCAAGAGCAGAGCCGAATGTCAAGACAGGGGGAGGCCGACAAACAATGGAAGTGGTGAAGAATGGGTGGCAGGAGAGGATGAATGGGGTGGACAAGATTGATACAGAAGGGAGCTCTCAGGAGGGAAAATGGAAATTTGGAAGGAGAGATTGGGGTGGGGCAGGGGGGGCAGGGGTTAACAAGGATAGAAAAGATCATGGTTTTGGATTTGGGATGATCTGAAATG
Source organism: Eptatretus burgeri (assembly GCF_056783735.1). NCBI lineage: Eukaryota > Metazoa > Chordata > Myxini > Myxiniformes > Myxinidae > Eptatretus > Eptatretus burgeri. The sequence continues at coordinate 114,918,936 of NC_140965.1, read as the reverse complement.
ATGGTGAACAGCTGTCTTGAAGGCCTGGAGGGAAGAAGGAGATTGAAGAGAGTGTAGAACTTGGTTCCAGAGGTAGGAATAAAGATGAACAAATGAGTGGACGTAAGCAGTGATTCTGCATTTTAGGAGTTCCACCTGAAGGGGGTTGATGGTGGACCATGTGACCCCTGCAGAAACATGGGGGGGGGGGGGGGGGAGGGGACAAAGCAGGGAAAGAGCAGAGGGTGGAAGACCAGAAAAATGGCAGAAGAAGACAGAGACCACTGACCGTTCTGTGATGGTGAAGAGACAGGCCCTTAGAGTCAGCCAAATCATGGGAGATTCCAATAATCTGAAAAGCATCGGTTTCCACGGCATCAAGCATGACGCAGGGGAGCAAGCCCAGCGGGGAAAGCCGTGTGCATCAAGCTGCGGATGAAAGCCTTGTCGGAGGACAGGGGTTCAGGTGTGCCAAGGAAGGACCCTGTACGAGGGAGGATGCCCATTTGGCAGCTGGCTTTGGAGGCCAACTTTGAAATGTGGTTTGCCCACGAGAGATCATGGCCGACGGTGAGACCAAGTGTGACGGTGAGATTCAAAGAATGATGCAGAGGTGATTCCACATGATAATCTATTGTGACTATCCCTACATCCTTTTACATCTGAAATATGTTTCTTATTACTGTACTTGTAATTATTGGACTTGGCATTAGCCAGAGTAACTGAAAAGTGAAAGTGGCATAATCGGAGAACGGCGTAGTGCAAATTGATACAGGTTAGTGTTTACATTTCAATGATGTGACCTCTCCTGTAATACACAGCCTTATAAATAATTATGAAAACAGGAAAAACTGGGGATAACATGTAAATAACACATGATAGAATCACCTCTGTTGTGTAATCATGAAATGTTTGAGAGAGCACACTGTGATCAGTTGTCATGTAGACAAACAGAAAGTTCAACACCAACAGGAGGACTATAAAAAAAATCCTTTACAGGTGGTGATATCATCGTGGTGTGGTGAATACTATCACTCCTGGGAAGCAAATATCACATGACAAGCAGATATAAATCAAAGTCTGAACCAGTGAAGATTACTCCATGCGGAAGATTGCCGCCCGACTTCATGTTTCAGCAGGAGCTGGATGCAAGCCGATGGGGATGCTCAGTGAAACTGGTACTGTTCATAATATAAGTGGGAAAAGAAGAAAGCCCCAAATCTCCAAAAGTGGCGTTCCCTCCCTCAGGGTGTGTTCTTTATGTGATTAACAACGATTCCATTTTTTCAAAATTTTCCAAAAAAAAACCGTTTTTTTGAAGCACTCACTCCATGAGTCTGAGATCATATAAATGAAAATTAGATCGATATCATAAAAAAATACATATTTGAGGAGAATGCATAAGGAGGCTTTAATGAAGCCAAACTAGTTGCAGAAGACCAAATGTAGATAAGGGTTTTAAGGTCTATGTAAACCAAAATGTTCAACTCCAACTTCAGATGGTGCTGAATTGGAAAGATACAATCAAATAAAATGTTATCCAGTGAAAACAACAAAAGTCAAAATAAATACGGTACAATTTTACATAAATATTTCAACAGGTACGGAGGAGTACCAGAGCTGAGCCAGCTAGGCCTGTTGTCATGTGACATGGAGTCCGTATTGAGCTTGGAAGAACCACGCATAGCAGGGATGGTACTCCATTTCTGATCCGCATCCACATGCGCATCCTCAGGCCCAGCATCAAAATGGCAAAGAGAAGACACTAAAACAGTGGGAAAGCATGCTCAGTTAGAACAATGACAGGAGTGTTTTATCTAGCATTGATTGTATCTTCCATTCAAATTGAAATTACAATGAAGATGGAAGCTGAAGAGGGCACTCTTTAGTAAAGCCCGTGCAAAGAAAGATATAGACAAAAACATACCAAACTAGAAGGACCACTGTAGACCTCAAACATCCAGGGCCTTCGCTCAGACCTGACAGATCTCTCCGTACAGGTTGCCACTGACAAACCAGACATAATCTGCCTAACAGAAACGTTCCTCCTTCAAGAAATCTCTGACTCCCAAGTATCTCTCCTCGATTTCTCCATCCTCCGGTATGACAGACCTGAGCCTCATCCTAGTGGACGAGCACCAAACTCTCTCCAAATTTCCAGTCTTACCTTCCTAAGAGTTTGCTTTTGTATTCATATTGTCCACCCCAGGCATCCTCCCCATCCATATTTCCTTCCCATTTCCCTTATTTGCCAAAATCTCCTTCTACCTCATCCTTCAAGCTTGCTATTGGTGTTTCTCCGCTCTTTCTACTGTTCCTTTTGTTCTGTTTGTCCTGATCCGTTCAGTGTTCGAGCTTTTCCACAAGTCTCGACAGGAACAGTGTTGGAACTGTTCCTGTTCCAAAAAAAGGAACAGTGTTGAATGTAAAATCCTCCACAGACAACTGGTACTTCATAAATATACAAGTTTGTATCGTGGTAGATTTTTAAATTTACAAATTTGTATCGTGGTAGATTTTTTTTAATTTACAAGTTTGTATCGTGGTAGATATTTTAATTTACAAGTTTGTATCTTGGTAGATTTTTTCATTTACAAGTTTATATCATGGTAGATTTTTTTAATTTACAAGTTTGTATCATGGTAGATTTTTTTAATTTACAAGTTTGTATCATGGTAGATTTTTTCATTTACAAGTTTGTATCGTGGTAGATTTTTTTAATTTACAAGTTTGTATCATGGTAGATTTTTTCATTTACAAGTTTGTATCGTGGTAGATTTTTTAATTTACAAGTTTGTATCTTGGTAGATTTTTTTTAATTTACAAGTTTGTATTGTGGTGGATTTTTTAATTTTCAAGTTTGTATCGTGGTATATTTTTTAATTTACCAGTTTGTATCGTGGTAGATTTTTTAATTTACAAGCTGGTATCGTGGTAGATTTTATAATTTACAAGTTTGTACCTTGGTAGATTTTTTAATTTACAAGTTTGTATCTTGGTAGATTTTTTAACTTACAAGTTTGTATCATGGTAGATTTTTTAATTTAAAAGATTGTATCTTGGTAGATTTTTTAATTTACTAGTTTGTATCGTGGTAGATTTATTAATTTACAAGTTTGTATCATGGTAGATTTTTTTAATTTACAAGTTTGTATCTTGGTAGATTTTTTTAATTTAAAAGATTGTATCTTGGTAGATTTTTTAATTTACAAGTTTGTATCATGGTAGATTTATTAATTTACAAGTTTGTATCGTGGTAGATTTTTTAATTTACAAGTTTGTATCTTGGTAGATTTTTTTTTAATTTACAACTTTGTGTCGTGGTAGATTTTTTAATTTACAAGTTTGTATCGTGGTAGATTTTTTAATTTACCAGTTTGTATCGTGATCGATTTTTTAATTTACAAGTTTGTATTGTGGTAGATTTTTGACTTTACAAGTTTGTACCTTGGTAGATTTTTTAATTTACAAGTTTGTATCTTGGTAGATTTTTTTAATTTACAAGTTAGTATCGTGGTAGATTTTTTAATTTACAAGTTTGTATCGTGGTAGATTTTTTTAATTTACAAGTTTGTATTGTGGTAGATTTTTTAACTTACAAGTTTGTATCTTGGTGTATTTTTTTAATTTACAAGTTTGTATCGTGGCACATTTTTTAATTTACAAGTTTGTATCGTGGTAGATATTTTAATTTACAAGTTTGTATCGTGGTAGATTTTTTTAATTTACAAGTTGGTATCGTGGTAGATTTTTTAATTTACAAGTTTGTATCATGGTAGATTTTTTAATTTACAACTTTGTATTGTGGTAGATTTTTAAATTTACAAGTTTGTATCGTGGTAGATTTTTTAATTTACAAGTTTGTATCATGGTAGATTTTTAGATTTACAACTTTGTATTGTGGTAGATTTTTAAATTTACAAGTTTGTATCTTGGTAGGTTTTTAAATTTATAAGTTTGTATCATGGTAGATTTTTAAACTTACAAATTTGTATCGTGGTAGATTTTTAAATTTACAAGTTTGTATCTTGGTCGATTTTTTTAATTTACAAGTTTGTATCGGTAGATTTTTTAATTTACAAGTTTGTATCGTGGTACATTTTTTAATTTACAAGTTTGTATCGTGGTACATTTTAGAATTTACAAGTTTGTATCTTGGTAGATTTTTTAATTTACAAGTTTGTATCTTGGTAGATTTTTTTAATTTACAAGTTAGTATTGTGGTAGATTTTTTAATTTACAAGTTTGTATCGTGGTAGATTTTTTTAACTTACAAGTTTGTATCTTGGTGGATTTTTTTAATTTACAAGTTTGTATCGTGGCACATTTTTTAATTTACAAGTTTGTATCGTGGTAGATATTTTAATTTACAAGTTTGTATCGTGGTAGATTTTTTAATTTACAAGTTTGTATCATGGTAGATTTTTTTATTTACAACTTTGTATTGTGGTAGATTTTTAAATTTACAAGTTTGTATCGTGGTAGATTTTTTAATTTACAAGTTTGTATCATGGTAGATTTTTAGATTTACAACTTTGTATTGTGGTAGATTTTTAAATTTACAAGTTTGTATCTTGGTAGGTTTTTAAATTTATAAGTTTGTATCATGGTAGATTTTTAAACTTACAAATTTGTATCGTGGTAGATTTTTAAATTTACAAGTTTGTATCTTGGTAGATTTTTTTTAATTTACAAGTTTGTATCTTGGTAGATTTTTTAATTTACAAGTTTGTATCGTGGTACATTTTTTAATTTACAAGTTTGTATCGTGGTACATTTTATAATTTACAAGTTTGTATCTTGGTAGATTTTTTAATTTACAAGTTTGTATCTTGGTAGATTTTTTAATTTACAAGTTTGTATCGTGGTAGATTTTTTAATTTCCAAGTTTGTATCGTGGTAGATTTTTTAATTTACAAGTTTGTATCATGGTAGATTTTTAAATTTACAAGTTTGTATCGCGGTAGATTTTTAAATTTACAAGTTTGTATCGCGGTAGATTTTTAAATTTACAAGTTTGTATCGTGGTAGATTTTTTAATTTACAAGTTTGTATCGTGGTAGATTTTTTAATTTACAAGTTTGTATCTTGGTAGATTTTTTGAGGATTTACGTTCTATTAAACATATGGAGGATCCGTGCCATCCCGACAGAGGAAGTTCTGATGAGGAACAAGACTGGACCCAAAACACGACCATGGGTAACTCCAGCCCCCACTGGGGGAGGAGAGGAGACTGTTCCATTGATGGTAACACGTTGACTTGTGTGAGTGCAAATCAAAAATCCTGGAATGTTGGCCTTTCATGCCACAGGCAAGCAAAGCAGGATGCCAGACTGTGTCGAATGCCAGAGACATGTTCAGGGTGACGGTTAAACCTCTTGTTTGACAATTAAATGCCTCCAACGATTGCTGAAAGTTGAGCAGAAACAGGCCCAGGATTGAGTGACCGGGACGGAAACCAAACGAATGGTCGGAGATCAGGTTGTATGGAAACAGGAAGCACTTGGCGTTGTAAGCAATGATGGATTCCATGACTGCTTGTAATTGGAAGCAGGCTCACTGGCCTAGAATTTATCGGGTCTGTTTTACATTCGTCTTTTGGTTTTTGTGGTGTAGTCTGCGGGCCTACGGGGAGGGGCATGATGATGATGCATGATGGGCGTGATGATTGGAGGAGTGGTCGTGGTGGTTATCGTATCTGCAAGGGATATAGGGTGTGCGCGCCGTCTGAGGCGTCGTAGTAATGCTGGAGTCGTCCGGCTCGTGAGTGTGCGAATACGGAATAAAGGGGAGCCGCGGGCACAGTACGCCCGCGCTCGCACTGTGCAACACAGCCCGGCTCGACTGTCCTTCCGCTCGTGTCTGCCTGCTAAGCATCTCCCATTTCAGTACAGTACAGTTGGCGAACGAGGATCTTCGGATCGGCGTGTGTAAGGGCGGCAAATGACCCGTGCGGTTCCAAGGTACGGAGCCAAAGGTCTCGCCAGCGTGAACATGGCAGAGGGTCGGTGCACGGCAAACGTACGCATGCCTGCCTTCGTCGGAATCGACTTCGGCCACGTCGAGTGGGCAACGTTCGTTCGTTTGGTTCATTTTCCTGTTCGTTTTGTCGAGGACACGCGTTTCGGCTCGAACGCGGCGTGGGACGTCGCGCAAGCTCTGGAGAATGTCCGAGGTCTCGATGGTCGGGGCACAGCAGATGGTCTAGGGGTCGTCGCGATGGGCCAGGCACGCACGGCCATGCGCACGGTCTGCGGCGCGGGTCGTGGGCGAGCGTGGCAATGCAATCACTCGGACGGCGGTCTGAGCTCTCGAGGTCGTCTACGGTGTGTGGGCCGAGGGTCATCGCCCATTATTACGGTCATAGATGGCGGTGTGCGAAGCGATCCTTCCATCCCGGGTCGAAACCTGCTTGCAATTGATCCGGAGATGACAAGATCAGTGGCAGGGGGGGGGGGGGAAGTGAGCGAGGCACGGATCAGGTGTCGAATTGAGTCCACTCGTGCTGGCCGCGCATCGCATTCGGCTGTGCCGTGCAAATTCACGACAGAGGAGCGTCCGGCACGGTTCAGAGATCATTTTATTTCTGGTCTGCGAGCAGCCATCCTACGGTTGACTGACATCACATTCGACTCGGCGGTCGCGACTGCTTCATCTGTCGAGCAGACACTCATGGATGTCCGCGCCATGGCTGGCCAGGACATAATGAGTAGCTCCAGCTGGAGCATGGCGGCTAATCCCGAAGGCCATGCGGTGACCGCGCAAGTCCGCGCGATGGCTCAAGTGCCGCAGGGTGCTCGCGCGCCTAGCGGTGCGGGACGAGGGCGCGCACCGCAGCACGGTCGCACCGGGAGCGAAGGGGCACCGCAGCACAGTCGCACCGGGAGCGAAGGGTCACCGCAGCAGGACCCCGGTGACCTGGAGATCAGCCTGCAGCCGGGGCATGACGATGCCGGCGAGCCGGAGCAGGAGCCGGGCACGGCGAGCCGGACCCTTTTGGGTCGGAACGGGTTCCGGTTCGTACCTCCAGATGTGCCAGTGCTCTCTTCGAGACCTTCGTCGAGTACCGAGGGCGAGGCGCTGGCGGCGGGGGCCGCGTCGATGCAGCGGGAGCGACCGTTCGTTGCTGCCTGCGGCGGTGATGTGCGCTCCAGGATCAGCTCTCGCGATGAGTTCCCGCACTTCGTTCGCGATGAGTTCCCGTGCTTCGGCAGGGTTCGTGAGGCAATGCGCGTCAGTGTTGTTCCAGCAGCTTCAACAGGTGGCGGTGAGCCCGTGGCGTTAAAGGGAGTCGCGAGTCGCAACATCAAGTCGACAACCAGGAAACGGACTCGTGATGTGGGTTGTGGGTTGTTGTTCAGGGCATATATGTTTTTCCTTGCTCTAGTGATGCAGTTTAACGTTGTTGAAATAAATGTGCGCTCCAGGATCAGCTCTCGCGATGAGTTCCCGCGCTTCGTTCGCGATGAGTTCCCGCGCTTCGGCAGGGTTTGTGAGGCAATGCGCGTCAGTGTTGTTCCGGCAGCTTCAACAGGTGGCGGTGAGCCCGTGGCGTTAAAGGGAGTCGCGAGTCACAACATCAAGTCGACAACCAGGAAACGGACTCGTGATGTGGGTTGTGGGTTGTTGTTCAGGGCATATATGTTTTTCCTTGCTCTAGTGATGCATTTTAACGTTGTTGAAATAAATGCCAGCAGTTCTCGTGTGAAAGTGGATTTGGCAGGGATCAGTCAATGGAGTTGGTGTTATGATCAATGTGATGTGGGGGCGAATAAAGAGGGTTTATTGGCCTCCAGTTGCCCCAGGCCGCAGGTAATTGCTTTGTCATGTGCTGGGATTTTATCAAAAAAGCGCGCTGTACGGAAAAATGAGTTTGCAATACTTCGAATAATGTTCGTAGTGATTTATAACGAGCCTATGATTGCAGTGTGGTTTAAGTGGAGTTGCTCCCGTCTAGCGGCCGTGTGGGTCTCGGAGGTCGACTCAGGACCAAGATTGGTGCCCTGGTCGGCGTTACCCCCACCTCTGGTTGCGAGCGCAGCTCTCTGTGTTCGCTCAAGGCCGTTTGGACGGGCGTTGGCGTCTCAACTGATTGTGGTGCGTGAGTTGTTTTGGCTCATTAAATGCATGCAGCCAGCGGCGCTGTTCAGTGCCCCCGGCCAAGGTCTAAGGCTGGCGCCACGGCTTCCAGATAGCGGGCTGCCGGCCTCGGGATGTTTATCTACGTCGGGTCTGCCTGGGGGGAGTGGGCCAGAGGCGTTTGATGGGGCCGGGGGAGGTTGGCTCGAAAGGTCGTTACGACCTTGGCGAGGGCCATGTCAGCATGGGCCGCCTGGGGGCGTTTTTGCTGCGTAGTGCTGCTGTGCTTCTCATTTTGCTGCTTCATATCGGTAACGCGGTCAGACCTGGCCTTTGCTGCTCCACTCGCTCGCATCGACACATTATATGATGTGGTGTGCTATTATACTTCGCTATTGGTCATTTTATTTTCATGATTATTATACTGAAGTCCTTATAATGCTTCTTATATTGGTGGTCATTTAATAATCATACTTTTAGGAGGGAGGAGTGTGGTGTAGTCTGCGGGCCCACGGGGAGGGGCATGATGATGATGCATGATGGGCGTGATGATTGGAGGAGTGGTCGTGGTGGTTATCGTATCTGCAAGGGATATAGGGTGTGCGCGCCGTCTGAGGCGTCGTAGTAATGCTGGAGTCGTCCGGCTCGTGAGTGTGCGAATACGGAATAAAGGGGAGCCGCGGGCACAGTACGCCCGCGCTCGCACTGTGCAACACAGCCCGGCTCGACTGTCCTTCCGCTCGTGTCTGCCTGCTTAGCATATCCCATTTCAGTACAGTACAGTTTTGCTTTGAGCTACGTATGTTTAACGTTTGGTATTGTCAAGTTGTTTAACCATCACAGCTTTAAAATTGGCTCATTCTCATCAACCTTTACATGTCCAGAATAAAATACAACTTAACAACACACAGTTTGTGCTGTAATTTGCAAACTTGCCAAAATATTACCTTATACTTCGGCTTTTTTATATACAATGTCGAGACTCGTGTAGGAGCTAACACACAGAACGTGTAACAAGCTGAGCAGGAGACAAGAGAGGTGGAAATAGACACATGAGGAGATCTGTGGAAGGGAGAGGGATGGGGTGGGGTACACAGGGTAAACAGGATGGACACCACACGGACTTTCAGGAAGGAGAGCAGAGAATTTGAAGGAGGTGATTTGGGGTGGATTAACGGGGGTAGAAAAGATCATGGTTTTGGATGGGGGAAGATAAGAGATGGTGGTGATCAGCTGTTTTGAAGACCTGGAGGGAAGAGTGGGATTGAAGAGAGTGAGGAAGTTTATTCCAAAGGTGGGAAAATAGAGGAATGAAAGAGTGAAGGTGAGCAGTGATTCGTGATTTTGGTAGTTTTACCAGAAGGTGGTTGCTGGCAGACCTTGAGCGCCCTGCAGAAATATGGGAGGGGGGGCAGAGCACAGACAGAGCGGGGGGGGAAGGCCGGATAGGATTTGGTCGAAGACAAAGACCACCAACCTGCCTGCGGTAAGAGAGTGAGAGACCCAAAGACTCAGCCTCATCACGGGAGATACCAATGATCTGAAATGCGTTGGTTTCCACACCGTGAAGTAGAGAAAGGCGAGAGGTGGGAGCACCAACCCAGAGGGGAGAGCAGTACTCCATCAGGCTGAGGATGAAAGCTTTGTAAATGGTCAGGAGCTCAGGTGGGCCAAAGAAGGATTTTGCATGATGCAGGATTCCCAGTCGGTGACTGGTATTGGAGGCCAGGTTGGAAATGTGACTTTCCCAGGAAAGATCATGGCAGATAGTGAGACCCAGAAGCTTGAATGAAAGGACTTCTTCAAGAGGATTGTTGTGAAAGTAGAAGGGTTAAATGTTTAATTAATTAAATGTCGTCATATCTCCACTGCAAACATACATGGCGAAGAATACAAAAATGGGGAAGGAGTTGTCCAAAATTACAATATTTTTGCATATATAATATAAAGATGGCCAGTTAAGAAAATCTCGAAATTCTATAAATGAAAGCACAGTGATGTACATGAGGTTCTGGCTGTCTGTAGGACATGTAAAACCCACCCGGTTTGCATAGGTTGCGCAAGCCGTAGCTATGCTGATCCTCACAGAGACGCAACAGTCCACGGCAGTCTTCACTGCTGGACATGACAAATTCATGCTTTTCACCATGTAGTACTGGCAGGATCACCAACTGCTTTCGCTGAATGGAGTTTGGGGGGGTCCAGCAAAGGAAAATAAGGAAAGAGGAAATTAAAGTAAATCATGAACCACACAATTTGACCTTCGGCATTCCCAAATTTAGAGAGACTATAGAGAGGATAGAACTTTTGATATTAAAAGTAATGATGGTGTGATTAAATTTAAGAAATGACCGTATTCCTTCTGACATTGACAACATAGGCCCACAAGTAATCTACCTGGCAAGAGATCTTCTTGATCTCTGTCCAAGAAATGTTCAGTTCAGAGACTTGTATTCCATTGCTCAGGCCATGGATGGTGACACCCGTTGGTTTTATTCCCAGCGCAGCCTCAGTGGCTGCAAGAGCTTTGCGCTCCCACAACACCTGGTAACTATGAACACCATAATTGGGCAGAGATTGAGCTACCTAAGAGAAATGGCACAGAGTATGGGTATAAGAGCACACCATCAATCACATTCATGAATGAAGCAGAGGGTGTGAGAATAAAGAGGCAAACAGAGTAACATTGGCCAATTACAGCACTTGACCTCGTTTACCAAGAAGAACGTGAATGGCAGAAAAAGCATACTTTGAGAAAGTGGCGCCTTGCGTCTTGTCTCGCCAGCCCATGCAAGCTCGCATGAAGTCGGGGGACCTGTTCCCAGATGTATCCTGGAGCCATGAGGCACAGCATGCCTGGCGGGAGATAGTGTTCTGCCCGAAAGTAGTGCCGCCCTTGGACCTGTCAACAAAGTAAATTAACCCTTCTGGGGTACTAACCAAACTCTAACATGCAAAGTACAGGTTGCTCCAAAAAGACCCAGACAAATTGGTTGTTCATATATTTAGAACGACAAATGATAGAACGTTACCCTTTGGTTTATATGATACAGAAACTCATCATGTTTTGTGCACCCCATCAATACACTTCAATGTGAGCTCCATTTGTCGCACGCAGGACATGAACACAGAACACGAGTTCTTGCCATGTTCGGCTCAGCGTGTTTGCATCCACCAGTGCGCATGCAGCTGTGATCCGAGAACGAAGATCCTGCAGGTTTGCCACCTTGGTGTTGTCGACAACATCTTTAACAAACCCCCAAAGAAAAAAAACAAACAAGAGGGTTATGTCTAGTTATCGTGGGGTCAGGTGGTTGTCCACCTCAGCCAATCCAACAACGTGGAAATTTTTCATTCAGGATGGCTCGAAGGACTAAGGCCAAATGAGGGGGAGTGCTGTCCTGTTGAAAAATGATATCGGGTTGCAGGTCTTCAATCTGTGGGAAGGCGAATCCTTCCAACATGTTCATGTAAATTGTTGAGGTCATTGTATCCTCCACAAAGAAAAACGCAGCCACCAAGCAGTGATGGAGAAGGTCACACCACACAGTGACTTTCGGACTATCACGTGTGAGTTCAATGACAACGTGGGGGTTTTCAGAGCCCCAGATACTCGCATTGTGCCGGTTGATCTTCCCCAATAAAAACTAATGAGTTTCCGCAGAGAATCAACCAAATGGTATCATTTTATCATTTGCGGTACTAAACATATCAACATCCAAAGTTGTCCGGGTCTTTTTGGAACACCCTGTACTTTTGGAGTACCAAATTATGTGCTCGCATTACTGAGGTTTTACCTTCAGAAAATTAATCAATAAAAGTTAGAAAACTGGGACGTGTCATACCTCGACGTAATTTGCACGAGGAAGTATGACGACATCATTCATTTACTGGTTGAAAGTAAATTTTTTATACCATTGGGGGAGTAAACAGAAATAAAAAAAAAACACGATTAAAGACACCAAGTTATCACACCTGGGCGGTCTCACCTCTGGAAATAGGTTTCCTATGTCTGCCTGCAGGGCAAGTGCTGCCAAGAGCACAGCGAGATCCGAGCCACAATGCAGCCGCTCTTCCAAGATGTCCCTTCGTAATTGCAAGTAAAACTGGTAACGTGTCTGGTCATGTCTATGTAGACGCAGCATATGGGGAAGAAGAAAAAGGAAGATGAATTAGCAGAGTGGCCACCAGATGACCAGATGAAAACAACATTGACAGGGAACGAGGGGTGAGAGGCAAGGGAAGATTACGGATGCAGGAAGGAGTCTCTAAATTATTCATTATAGTTTCCAACTAAGAGTGAGAGCCATTATTTTTGGCCCTATTATTGAAACGACAAGGAAGATTACGATCTGCGTGCATCATTGATGAAACTAGCATCAGCTGTCACGTCTGAATTAAAGATGTGGACAATAAAGATCTCAGGATGTTTCTCTAAAATAGTGATGTGTGTGCCAGTAACTTTCCCTGATTGTGGTTAGCTGTATAATTAGCAATTCCTGCAGATTGTGGGAGGCCTGGCATAAGGATAGGCCGCTGGAATGGTGGGAAAAATGGCTTTTATGTGACCAGTACCTCAAAATAATTGGTCCTGTTGCACAGATGCCATAACAAAGGGAAATGGATATGATGGTGGTTACTGTTACTCACCGCAGGCATGCCTCATCATCAGGGAAGAACTTCACACGCAAGTGAAGTATGAACAGCGGTGGAGCTTTGGTTTTCTTGTTGCCCATGTCCCTCCAACCGTCTGGTGCCACATGGTAAAGCTTCCTCTCAGGTGGTACAAAATGAAAAGAATTGCCTGGAAGGATGACAAATGCGTCACATGCCATTTTACCAAGTGATGAAATCGTGACACCACTTTACATTAAGTTGGACCCAAGTGATGGGATCTGAATATAATGGAAAGACAGGTGAGCGAGCACCAAGGTAACTTTCTTCCTCCACTGCACCCCTTCCCCCTTCTCAGAAAGAGACGTCTGCCTCAAAATGGAACTCTCTAATGTTGGTAATTATGAAACTACATTTTTGAAGCTTTAGCAACAAACAATGCTGTGATTAATTGATGAAATCAGCGTTAATATCCTTATAGAGGTTTCAGCATTTCACACCATGTTGTACTGTCATGAGTGATTTATCATTGTTCCATTTGACCTGGATACCTGGTACTTACTGCTGTGTTACAAATTTTTGTATACAAAGTCAACGCTCGTGGAAGAACTCGAATACTGAACA